>NC_054754.1:27975829-28339579 GCF_018143015.1 Lytechinus variegatus
TGCAGTGGTGTGTGTGGGGGGAAGGGGTGTATTTAGGTGAATCATGTTCTAAATTTCAGAGATTTAGAATACATCCTAAAACTGCTAGAGTTGATGAACATCAAAAAACTGGATTTGAATTTTAATCTTAGACTTGTATTCAAATAATTTGCAATTTAAAGGTACCTGTTTAGGATTTGAAAAAAATTGTGACACTGATGGATTTCCATAGAGATAGATTGTTGGATCGATCGTAACTCTTTGTAAGACAGGACCCAGGATTTGTTTTTAAATATCATTATTTTTATGCAATTAAAAATGTTCCTTGGAAATAAAATTGAATTCATAGTCTTCACTTAAATAAATTAATTTTTTCTATGTAAGGAAAAATTATGTGATTGATGTTTTAAGAAGAGTAACTACTACTGCTACATGATACTAGAATAAAGATATATTTCCAAATGACAATATGAAACAAATGCAATAATTTTGCTACCTTTATGTAATGAAATGGTTGGTTAAATGTTGTCATGAATTCAAATGTTTTGTTGCCATGATTGTAAGCATTAATTCTATCTTTTTCATTTCCCTTTCTCTTCCTATTCATGCACCTGTGGAATTATAGGTAAGTGGAATTTTTCATATTCTTTCGCCTTTTGCATATAGAAATAGAATTTAACAATTTAATATCTTGAAAATGGAAATAGAAAATAATTAAGCGTTTACTGAGCCTGTGTGTAAAACTTGGAGGAAGTGCAAAGAGGGTGAACAGAAAAAGTATGAGAGAGAGAGAGAAAGAGAGGGGGTATTGAGGGAAATGGGAGAGAGGGGTGGAGGGTGAGAATTAGAGAGAGGGGAGAATAATGGTGGGGGGGGGGTGAGGTGGAGCTATTAGCAGTTTGGTTTAAAGGAAAGTGGGAGGATAAAGTAATGTAAGGTGCAGGGGAAGGGAAGAAGCAGGCAGGGAGGCAACAGGAGAGGAGAAAATGAAGAAGAGAGAGCAGGTGGTTGTTTCATAAAGCTGTAAGTTAAGAGTAACTTTAAGCACTTCTGGTGATCCTTTCTTGTGGTAAATGGTATATTTATTGGCGATGGTTTAGCTCGTAAGAAAGGATCCCCATTCATACTTAAAGTCGATCTTAACTTACGAACAGCTTTATGAAACGGTCCCCTGGGTAAAGGAGGGAGAGAAGGATAGAGGGTGGAGAAGTGAAAGGGTAGAACAGTGATGGGATGGTGGGATTAGGTTGGAGTATTCAGTGGTTTCCATAAAAGGTAAGTGGGAAGATAAATGCAAGGTGGAGGAAGACGAACAGGTGGCAAGTGGGCAGGGGGAACAGGGGTGGACATGGAGAAGAGGGAAAGGGAAAGACAAAGGGGGAGTTGGACAAGATAAGAGGGTGGGGGATGAGTGGCCAATCCTGAAATGGATGGGGATCCTGAAGCTGGGAAGGAGGCAAAGGAGAGGAAATGGCAATATGGGCAATGCAAATACAGAAATGAAGACACAAAATCTGCAGATTGACCCCATTTAGCACGTTTTGGGGGCTTGAGATGGAAGGGATGAAGAGGCCGTAATCTCATCTTAAGTAGCGCCCGACACCTCGCCTCTTCTGCACTGTCATGTTTGATCTGATGTGTGTTCAGCTGAATCCTGAACTCGTCAACAAGCTCATGAATAAAGATAGTCCCATCAAAACCTTGACAATGTCTGACTTGCGATGTCGACCTCATGCAAAATACCGTTTTGTCCTGATGATTTAGCACTTGCTTCCTTCATGCAGGCAGCTAATGTTCTATTTAACTGCATGGAAACTGAATGATTTGTTATAACACATTCTCCATAGATCTTTTGCGCCCTTTGTCTCCCAACAGGTTAAGTAATTGTTTTATGTATAGTGAAATCTTGTTGAACTCTTCTACCTGTTTGTATATAAATAAAGTTCCATCATAACCTGTCAATGTCCAACCTTCCAAGTGGCTTCCTGCAAAAAAAAAAGTTGAATAAATTTTGCCTCACCGACTATGAAACAAGCAAATGCATCATGTAGGTGAATCATATTCTATTCTATGTATTAGTTAAACAAACAATGAAATCTAGAACTCTTCAATGAGCCAAGAAATAAAGGTAGTTCCATCAATACCCAACACTCTTTCTTGTTGTGCACATAGAAACATGCATCGGAATGGCATGAAGTTTTTAATGGAAATGAAATAAAGAATGAATCGAATTACATGCCCATATGTTTACATGTTTCGATCCAGCTCTTTGAACAGGCTAAATCACTTGTCATGCAAGTTTAAAGCAGCTCTTGCCATTTCTCATGATTTGTGTTCTGCAGAGTGTGAATGGTCTAAGGGAGTGTTCAGTGTTGATTTTCAAATTCAAACAGCAACATGAATCATGATTGAAAACTCAATAAAAAACAATTAAAAAAATTTCAAAACACCGAACACAAACACAATCAGCAGTACACCATTCAGTGTAAAAAAATATAAAGCTGTTTATATGTTGATCATCTTTAAACTTCCCGCTTTCGTTAGCGCAGCTTTAGTGCTCAGTTTGACCCATCACAAGAAAGGTCAGTTCTGGAAACTTTTTGTGTAGGCTTCCACTGTGAGAGCAAATTTAAAGACGTTTCAAAATGCGGTTATCTTCAATGTCGCATTCATGATGCTCAAGGTCGTAAATTTGAGCTGATCGTGCCAACAAACGCATTTTTGTTTGACTTTAAAATTTTCCTTCAAATCGTGATTTGAAAAGACGTTTACTTTTAAAACCGGGAATAGTGGACAATGAACACACCCTTTGTTTCTCATATCTGCATTTTGTAATCATGTTTTCAATCATGATCCATGTTGCCATTTAAAATTGGAAACCAACATTGAACACACCCTCATTTGGATTGTTTCCCTGGTGTATGAATGGGTCAGTAGTCTCATATCATAGTGACTCCCTACAAATAAGATGTTCTGCTGATTTATCATACACTTAGTCCCTTCTTGTAGGCAACTGGTTTTCTCAAATTTCATCTAATTGTATTATGTAGAGCAAAATCTTGAGTTTGTCCACATAACAAGGTCATGAATAAAGATTGTTTCATCAAAACCAGACACTGGAGTCTTTCCTGGTGGTTGTGCATTTGCAAGAAAATTATTTTTCCCAGAAAATTATTCATCCCAACGTCGTCTTATGTCTGAAGTGTACTATTAATGTACAAATTCAATGCAGTTAAAATGCCTTTTGGCCTTGCAGCCAACAGAAATATATATATTTTTTTATTCATTTTTATAGACAATTGTATTCTAGTATTTCCATTTATTTATTCAGCTGTAAATGTTGCACTCTTCTACAAAAATAATGAATAATGATAATTCCATCAAAGTCTTACAATGGCAAGGTTCAAGGTGGCTTCCTAAAAAAGAAAGAAATATCCATGGTCATTTCAATCAATGTCATACTTGCTTCGTGCAAACAACTAATATTTATGTAATAATTTATATGTACAGAGAAATATGTAATCTTCCATAAGATTATTGATTGAGGTTATACCAGAGACTTGATTAAATTTCCATCAAAAGCTGACTTGATTGGTATTGATGGCAAACATCTACAAGTTGATATTCATCTTGCCATAAAAGGGAAATCCATCCTAGAGAGATGGGTAACACAATAATAAAATGTTTTTGGTTTAAAATTTGAGAGTAGATGAAATCTCCTCTTTGATTTGAGAGCAGATTCTTTGTGGATCAATTTCACTTGGCAGATTGCAATCATTAAAAACAGGAAATGCCAAAGCGCCATTTATTTCTCATCCAAGGCAGTTGTATCCTAAACAATCTTGACTGTTCTTTTCTGCACAACTTGATGTTGACATGATAATTTTAAAATGTCCTTGCTCATTGGTGCATCCACTTTGTGTATCATATAAGGTATCAAAATGAAGGAAAACTTTAGGATAGTATAAATGATACATTATTAATTGTTTGCCATTGCTGAAAATAAATGAGAACTTTGGTTTCCTCTTTCTACAATGCAATTTTGTATGACTTTTACATCCTTCTAGTAGGCATATGGTATTTCGTGTGTTATATTTTATCTGTTATGTGAACCGTTTAATATTGAACTGTGCTAGTGATCTCGTCAAGAAAAAAATGACTTATATTAAAGGTATTGTTTTACTTTGTGAGCAGCCGATTTAAAAAATTCTCAAACAAAGGTAAAACATGTGTACAAGTGCATGTATTTGAACTAATAAACCCTGAAAACAACCATTATTGAGAATAAAAAGCTAAAACTACAAGGCAAACCCCGATTTTGTAAATAGGCGTCTTATAGACACCTAAATAGTACACATAAGTGTATGGGATGAAATTAAGATGGTGTTTCCAGTCACTTTATATTTCAATTTTTGAAGCACTAAATAATCATTTTCGAACGCAATTTTTTCTGGGCTTCATTTTTAGAACATATCAGAGACACAGGTGACAAGTGTGACCTTCTAGCTCAGATTTTTTAAAAGTCAAACCAATGTTAACCAATCACTTTAAATTTGCTGCCTGATAGAATATCTTTCTGAGCCATTATAACCTTCTGGCACACAACAAATGTTCTAGTATCATATTCTACCCATTGTGTATTCAGATGGCCATTGAACTTCAACATGGTGACAGGAACCAGAAATGTTCCCCAAGCAATAGCTCTCCAGCATATAATGTTTGATTTGGTGTATGTTCAGATGGGTCTTAAGCACATCCATTGGATCATAGATAACGATAATTACATCAAAATCTCATACCGCTATAGTCAAAAACATAATTTTTTGTAATCTTTGCACAAAAAATTCCTCTTAGCAATAATTTATTTGATAGTGATGTAGTAAATACTTCCTAACTCTGAAAGCTCACCTCAGTTAGTCAGTGAAGTTGATGGCAGTTGTCGATAAGGGGAAATAGTTGGTCGACTTTCAGGAAAGGTGCTCTTGAAGCAGTTTGCAGGAGCATTTGTCCTAGGATAAAAATCTTTCAAAGAATATGAAAAGTCAAGTAAAATATTTTCTTTGGAATAAAAATTCATTTAGGAGAAAATTGTCATTGTAACATTTTTTGGAGGCAGAAGTATATTTGTTAATATGCATTAATGCATATTCTGTCATTATAAATCTTAACAATTATGATCAATAAGTTAGGAGACCAATTTTCATTGTCAATGTTAAAAAAATCTACAGTTCTGTCTCACATATGTTCATCAAAATCATAAGAGATATATAACTAAATTGGAAGAACTATTATATTAATCCTTTCAAATTTTTCCAATAAATAGTTCAAAATATTATATATATTGCATTGATCTATGATGCATTGGTAATTCATATGAATTATGGTACGCTCATCAATTATAAATTGCCTTGGGCCCTTTCACACATCAGACTGACTTGCCTCCTGCCATCTATTCCTAGAGATATCACTCCCGAGGGGATTGAAAAGTAGAGCAAATCCCAGAGTTCCTCGGGCCATGGTTATCTCCATAGATCTCATCAAAACATATATATGCTTGTTGAGAATGTATAGAGGAATATGGTTATCAGATGATAACTAGTGTTGTTTATTTTTCTGTGCAATGTTAAAGGTAAGAGAGAACATTTTTTGCTATGTAAAATATGCAAATGTAAAAGCATACTGATTGCCCCAAGTATTGTAAAAAATAAACTGTATTCATAACAAAAATCTACAAAATTAGCATGTTCACAAGTTATTACAACCAATGAAATTAATTTTGTTTCATTTAACAGCATTGACATTTGTGGAGATTTTATTGATTATTTCTGCAACATTTGCAGTAAATGATAGTGATTGTACACAAAATAAAATTCAGACAACAATTCTGCTAAAAATAAAAATAACAAAAACTACATTTTAATAGACAAAACAATCATTTACAAAATAAATTATAATTAAAGGAATATAGTAATGGAATAACTGTTTTAAATGTTTAATTGCAAGATACTAATTAGAGCGTAGATATACCAGTCATTAGCACAGTGACTGTTTGTGAATCTCTTTTATCAGTAGTTTTTTCCTTGTTTTTTTTCTTCAAGTCTGCCCAAATTTCTCTCTACATTTACTTTTTTGTCTTTCATTTTGTCCATCCAGTTATCCCCCCACAAAACCTCTTTTCTATGACACCTTGTATTTGTTTCTGTGTGCCCTCAATTAACCCCAACAAACTCCCATCTTCCTATTCTCCCTCTAGTCTAGTAATACTTTCATTCTCTCATTTCCTCTATAAACCAATCTCCTTAATCCATTCTTGTGCCCTTGACTCTTCTTTTATACTTTCCTTGAATTAACCAAGCAGCTGGTAAGAGTCGAAACCTTTTGCGATTTGCTAAGATTGGACCTTCAGCCGCTATAGAGATTATGCTGTGCGTCACTCACACACAAAAAAGAAGCCATTCATTAGAGATAGTTACAATCGTTGAATGTGTTTTGATCATAAATAAACATTACCACCACCATCATCACAGCATTGTCATCATCATCACTATCAACATCTTCATCATCATCATACCATTGTCATCACCATCACCACCACTATCATCATTGTCATTATCACATTGTCATCAATATCATCACCATTATCATTATTACCATCATCATCATCACCGACACTAACATCATAATAACCAACATCATCACTATCGTCATCATTATCATCACCATCACCATCATTATTGTCATTATCATCATCACCATTGTCATCATAATTGCAATTGTCACCATCATCACTATCATCATCATCATCACCATCATCGCCACCATCCTCCTCATCTTCACCTCAGTGCTACAATCATACTTTCCATGACCTCTGCATCCAATCTACTTAATATGTGGACAAACTCTTTGTAAGAGTATTGCTTAAACCTGAACCTTTCTGCCACACACACACTGGAAACTCCTGTGTCAACAAAAGTAACAATAATAATAGTAATAATGATAATAAAAGCAATAAGATGTAAAAATGATGGTTATTATTGTCATTGTCATGATGATCTTCATCATCATCTCTGATCATCATTGTCATCATCATTACACCATCATCACACCACCATCATCATCACCACCACCATCATCATCATCATCATCATCATCACCACCATCATCACCACCATCATCATCAACATCATTGTCATCATCATCATCATCATCATCATTATCAGCACCATAAAGCATCATAACCCTCAACCTCACCTCAATGCTACTATCATCCTTTTCTTAACCTCAGCATCAGATCATCTACTTCAGATGTGGACATACACCTTGGCTGAAAGAGAGACGTTATTGACCGGTCTCTTAACACACTGCTCACTGTCCTTATAATTGCATTATAAGAGTAATCCTTCTCCTACCCTTCTGCTACAACAAAAGAGTCTCCAAACTGACCTATGGCATGCCATTAGTAATGATGTAATAGATAAAGTTGGTCTCACCACTGTGACCATATCTTCTCACATGTATGGACCATACATTGAATATTGAATGCAGCCATTAGAGGTGTTTTGGTTCAGTGGGTAAGTCTCTTTGAATCACAAGTTCCGGGGTTTTGAATCATACTATGGCATTTGCATTCTTTTGCAAGGTGTTTTTCTACATTTGCCACTCTTCACCCACGTGTAGGAAACAGGTACCTGTTAGGAATTCCTTGAATGCTCTAGTGCCCGATCAGGGTACCTGTTTTTGTGGGACACACTGTATAAAATCTTCCATATCATTATTTGCAAAGGAGTGAAATCAGAAATCATTAGTTGGAAGGATGGTTTTATTACAGTATGTTGATAAATTTTTTGATGATAAATTTTGCAGTCTTGAGTAAGCATTTCTGCAGCTTATGAGTAGCTTCCCATTGAATAAAATAAAATCAGAGCTTCAATATGGTAATTGGATTCTACTGACCTGCATCAAACACCTTACACACTGTCTTGATAATTACATTATCTACCCCATCATTGCTTTTATATGCATCGACTGTGCATAAAATAGCCATTTGTTTACCTACCATAGATTGAGAAGCGGATGTTCAAAAGGATTTTACGATTATTTTTGCAGCCATGAATAGGTATAGGTCTTTTTTAAATCATTGATTAATTATTGATGAAAGTAGAGTAGCACAGTTAGATTTTTTATTGAAGTATATGAATAAATAAACAAGCGTGCTGCGTAGTTGGATATGAATAAATTAACAAGCAAATGTATTCAGGTTCTGCAAAGGATGACTTTATTGGCATTGATAATTCATAATGATCTGATTAATGTGCTTTTCTCATATTTGTAGGGATAGAGAATTCAAAATCAGATGTCCATTTTTAATTCTGCTAATGGATTGGTTTAATAAGAATAGTATTCATGTGGTTTATTTATTCAGGACATATTGAGAAAAGAATGAGAAGCATACTGTCGATTGTACAGTAATAACATGTATAATAGAGTTACACAGATGGTTTGAGGCAAAACAGGAAATATCATTGTCAGTGTTCAAATAATTGTTTATCATATTTACAAATATCATTAACAAAAATAGTCAACGCATAACCAGAATTAAACTTCTCCCTTAACTCATGTATTATACAAATGATTTATTTTTTTGTTTAATGTAGCTAGCACTCAGAAACAATTAAGCTTTTCACACTCCATTTTCTTAACCCCATAGTATCCTTGTTTCGTTTGTTTTCACACTGTCTTTCTTTACCCCATACTATTTGCTGAGCCCGTGTTAGCACCTCAACCCCAGACTATTGCACAGAATATTGATGATTTTGCCACACGAGCATGATTAACATGCAATTTTTACTTCTCTGATTGGCTAATGCTTAACCCCCTTTCCTTAACCCGGTTAGGTTTCACACTGCTTCTCTTAGCACCGCAATAAGCCGGCTAACCCTGCTTTTTTGCAGGGCCAGATAGTACCGTACTATTTACCGTGCTAGCCCACTTTGCTAAAACGTAGTGTGAAACCGAAGTGGGCTAAGCTTAACCCCAGAAAATATGTGCAGTTTGAAAAGCATAAATGTGTCTTAAGCACTGTATGAATATTATACATCATTGATCTTTTATCCCCATTCCATTCCATACCTTGTTTTTATTCGGCAATAAGTCATGATTGACTATTTTTGCCACACACTGTATGAAAAGTAGGGGAACAACTTTATTATTATTTTTTTTTTTTTATTATTTCTTTATATTCATTCCTTTTTCCTATGAAAAAAAATAAAAAGTAACATCTGGTATCCTGTAGCCTTTGTACAATGGTGATACTCTGATTAATTAAGATTGCTGGTATGAATAGAGGGTTAATATAGTTTTAACAATGGACACTCTGGATATCAAGGTCAATACAATCACTCATTAAGGGGAAGCCTTCCCATCTCTTGTTGCAGCGGTAGATAAATTATCTCTGACTGATTATGATGATATGCTGTTTATTGTATTTCCTTTTGTATACCTTAGCAGTCAATTGTGTGTGCATGGATCCTTTTAGATAAAAGTGCAGTGATGAAATCTTTTGTTAGGATTAAATTGTAATCAAGGAGGAAAATATGGATTTGAATAGTCCATTATTGAGTTTGTAATACAGAGCTTATCCTTAAAAAAATGTGCTGTAATGATAGCTTCTTCATTTATTCGCTGATCTTCTAGCAGCCCTGCATAATATAACATCGTCATTATTCATCTTGATTCAAATAAGATCCCTAGTGGAAATTTAAAAAAAATTGTTCTTTAGTTAAACATGCAAGGTTCTCACAAAATATTTATGAATTAGAAGTGAAATTCTTTAGTAAAGTGGTGTACCAAACATCAGTGGATAAGCGGTTTAATCCAACATTGGTATAGGTGCCTGAAGTGAATTACTGCAGAAGATGTTTATGTGAACACTCTACACCTATAGAATTCAGATATTGGAATTGGGAATAGTTGTGCGAACATGCTTTTAACCAAACATTGCGGTATTTACAGCTGACTGCGCCACACTCTTAACACTTCTCTAATTTCAGAGTAAAGAATACAAGCTTCGATTTCACTCCTTCCTTTTCTCTAAAACCCCTCACCCATCTTCTACACCATCCCATAACCCCCCCCCCCCACCGTCTATCCTCATCACCTCACCCCCCCCCCCCTCTCTACTGACACACTTGCCAGCTTCAACACTATTGTCCCTTTCCTCTTTGCCACACTGCGTTACAACTCATCTTCGCCCTTCCATTTCTGTCCCAATCGAAATCGGAATCTCCTTGTGGCGTCGTCGCCGTGGTAATCTCCTCGCAAGGTTTCTGTTCTGCAGATTTTTTTTTCATCTCCCCCATCCTCCGTCTCTCTTCTCTCCCCAATCCCTCGCTTGTGCACCATCAGTGGAATTGGTTGCCCCAACACAGGTGTCACTGTGGTTTTGACCCGTTCGAACGGAACCCAAAAGGTACCCCAGATAAATGACAGTGTTTTGATCATAACAGGTTCCTCTTCCCATTTCTCACATCGTCCATTGCATACATAGCAGCTCTCTCTCTTAATCAAATTTGGAGTACATTGCATGAAATTTTGCGTATTCTACTGGATTGATTCTCTGGTGAATGCAAGCTGATTTTCAATAGGATGTTTTCATTATTTTAAAACGAGGACGTGACGTGATGCGGGATTATCTGTTCCGGTTGTGAGAGGCATTTCAGTAAGTTTGAGCGATGCATCTATATTTGTGACGAGATTACAGAGGATTTCATTTTCATCTTGTTATGAGGATTAATGTCACTCACAATCACGGTTATTATCATCCGTCTGTTATACATTCCCAGGAGCATTTCATCTGTCTCCATAATGCTTTCTTTGATTTCATGATTACTCTCTTGAATTTTTCTAGTTTTACTTTTCATTGGAGCAATGTTATTTCCAAAAAAATGTTTTTATACTATTGCTCTTGATTGTATTTTGTTAGATTATTATTTTCTTATGTTGTTGATTTTCTAGAGTGTGATATAAATTTGTTGTTCCTACATCCATCTGGTATCAAGATTTGATTATTCATGTTAAGAGTATTTCAGTCATCCTTCTAATCTACTTTGCCTATTACCTTTTGTACTTTCATTATTGTAGAAATATATTGTCTCTGCTTAAGACTATCCTTTATCAGAATCCTTATTTATTTTCAATAATTGTGATAACATAAAATTTAAAAAAACCCTTCCTTAACCTTTATTAGGTTTGGCTTTTTTTGCTCTACCATATCGGGGAGGGGGGGTCCCCAGTCTCTGGGTTGTTTGATGCTTGCATGTGTCGTTCATGGGGAAGGGGGGGGGGTTAAATAGTGTAATTCAAAATTCCTTTGACTGTATTTAGCCTAGAGTCTAAATTTGATTTCACATCTGAATATAAATCACTTGAAGAGAACATATATAGCTCAAAGTTTAAATCTGATTTTGATAAACTCCTCAGTCCCTTATAGTTTATTGTCAATAATATAAGAATAAACTGCAAAGGACTGAAATTCACATCACAAGAAGAGCATTTGAAATACTAAATTTTAGTGTAAACTTTTCAAGAGGTATTAATTTATTATGAATATACTGTGATTATATGGTTGCCTGCCAAATGCTATCTTTATATTATAGGAATGAATAAATTCAGAGACACCATAGAGGATAGTCTTTCCAAAACAAAACAGCTTTCTGTCCAATCTCCTGTGAAGAGCAATTGAGCAAGTTTTCTCTATATGGACTACGAGATAGAGTTACTGTTTAGGGCTTATTTACACTTGAAATGGGGGTTAAACTTAAGCTCTTTCGTAGAAAAATAATCCTCTTACAGTTGCCCACAGAGAGAACATAATCCTTTGTGTCTCTATATAGATACCTTATTTACGTTACATTTCACTTCAATATTTCAGTTGCAGAATCAATAGCAGAGAGTAATGAAACATTAAGGGTAAAGAATATTGGTGTTTGCTTGTCTTTTCTTTGGAAATTTAATGCTTGATACTGATTTAAAGCCCGCTCACACCTGACCGAATGTAGGCGGACCAAGGGTGACATATGGGAAAAATCCATGCGAATTCTAAGAATTCAAATGAAATTTCCGTCAAATCATGCTATCAGTAACTTTTGTCAAATTTTATCAACGAACGGTAAGCAAAGGATATCAATTTTTCAGTTCACCTCTTTGAATAAATTGCAGCCGAAGGAAAGCGAAGGGTTGATATAACCCAATAAGACAAACAATCAGTGAGCAATGGTTGTATATGACGTGTGATTAGAAATGACGAGGGCATCAATCGAGTGTTTTTTTATGTTTATGTTGCTTCGTTAAGGGTTCTTTCGAGATCGGTCCACTTTGGTAAAAGCGGGATGGACCATATGCGACAATAACACACAAACAATAAACAAACGATTACCGCAGATGACCAACAATTTTTCAATTCGTTGGAAAATTTTAAACATGTTTAAAATTTCCACACGAATTTGAATAATTGCAGCTGTTAGTTTAGAAGGTGTACAAACATAAAGTGTAAATATGATTTACTACCAGTTGCCATTGGAAACATTTTTTTTTTAAATGACTTTTGCCAGCCATTGCAAGGCATATTTCAGGCAATTCGGTTAGGTGTGAGAGGGTAAAGTAACAACTCATTTAGACGATGCAGGTAGTGTTCACAAGCAACATCTCTCTTGTCCAGAATTTTATAATTAAATCATTATACTGATGTCTGAAATAGTAAATATTGTGATGTCACATGATATCATAGACTATGTAACTGAGAAACATGTGACACTGCAAAATACTGAAAATCTCCAGCCCCCAAAAAAGCACATGGAGGTATGTGTTGCATCATTCTTCAAAGAAAAGACCTGTTATTTGCAGAATGTCTTGTTTATTTTTGCCAATTTGTTAGCAATTGTTCATTTCCTTTGATAACTACTTCATAAATCCAAACACTTGCTGGTATTTTGATTGGATTCCCTTTTGAGATGTGTACTACAACTGGAGTTATCTTCACCTACGTTTTTTTGTCAATAGTCTTTTCTTGACAAGGTGCAATAAACAATGTATGATATCTCGCAATATTTTTATTGTGTATGGACTTCGCATGCCCCCCATATTTAAAAATGTGCATTAAATGTATGATATGAGGTTTTAATGACGTCCGAGGATATGCACAAAATCCCTTTTAAAAAATCATTTGTGCTAACTTTCATTAGAATAGGAAAATACAAACTAATTTTGACAAACAGAGGAAAATCGTATAGTAAAAAAAACAACCAAAACTATAACTATTAATAAATCATCTCCAACCAAATTCACATGCAGGTTGAATTGAATTAATAAGAAATATATAACCTTGAAGGTAGGGGAATATTGACCAAGAGAAAATACTTATATATATTGTCTGCACAATTCATTTGTTTAAATCCAGAATTAATAAACTTTTGTCATCTTTTCCAAGAAGGAATTGTCTACGTACCATTTTTGCTTGCTTGATAAATTTGTCGTTGTGCCTCTCATTTTAAGTAGACTAATTAATTGTTTATAAAGGTTAAAATGTTTGAGACATTAATCTTGATCTTTAGAGACTTATCTTTCACCATCAAAAGATTTGTTGTACTTTCAAATTTTATTAAAAAGTGAAGGAATGAATACAAATGTATTATGAACCCAATACAGTGCACCAAACTGTTGTGAATATGGAACATATTTTACTGATTCAGGGTATTATTCTTTTCATATTTAGAAATGGACATGTACAGAAGCAGAAATTCTAGTGGTGGTAGATAAGCATAAACACATTGAAAATATTTTAGTTCATTTACATTATTTGATGAAAAGACAACATCCAAAATGTTCTGTCAGTGATCTGCCAAGCAACTATGTTGTGAAGTGGGAAATTGATGTTTAAAATCATAGAATTACCTGTAATCAAAAGTAGATGTGAAGTAAGCTTGAATTTTATCAAATATTTTCTTTCCCTTTTTTGTGGATTCATGATTTTGGTTTTACCCCTGATGATCTCTCTCTGTTTTATCATTAAAGGATTTATTGATTATTTAACACATAAAGTACACTCACTTCAGATCTTTGGTATTTAACTTCACATAGGTTTTTGGATTGAGGACAGATTGATCCAAATTTTATATTTTTCTTTAAGGCTTATTTCAGATTTATTAAATAATAATGATTTATGGGATTTGTAATGCACCAAATTGACTCAGCAGAGTGCTCAAGGCGCAGTTAAGGAAAGAAGAAAGAAAAAGTACAAATATATTAGTAATAGATTCAGTAGCAATTAAGGGTCGGAAGCATTGAATAGATGTGTCTTAAGGTAATGCTTAAATGTGTCAATGGAAGTGCATTCATGGATAACCAGGAGAAGATCCTTCTAGAGGACAGGGCCAGCGTGATCAAAAATGTAAAGAGATATTTATAAGAGCAAATCTGTTAAAATTCTGTAAATGATTTCAATTCTTTATTCTACTTTCAAATTTGTGTTTCTGTAAATGGTTTCAATTCTATATTCTACTTTCATTTGTTTGTGAATAATGATGAAATTTTAAAGTTTGGAGTGCTGTTTATCTTATCCAGCCAAGGAACTCAATGTTAAAAGAAAGTCTGCATCTTATCATTGTCGTCATGGTGTACAGACGAGCTCTCTGGTTTATCATGTGATATATTTCACGCTGAGCCATTTACTTAGATCTGTTTTCCCGATAACACAACATGGGGCAAGAAACATGCTCCCAACTGAGCCTTCTTTGCCCTCACTTTAAAAACATGAAATCACTTAGACTTTTTGGGAGCAACCAATAGATAAAGACCCCCCCCACCCCTCATTTCCTTGTAACCACAGCAACAGAATTCCTACGTGCTTTAAGTTACATGATGAGTGGTTGGCTACCACAGAATACTTGTGAATACGGGCTTGAATTGATGCAGTCTATAGTCAGATAAATGTTACCATTTAGAAAATGGGACTTCTGTTTTACACAAATTTAAATAAAAGAGAAACTACTAAATTTTGATTTTTCTCTTACACTCAATCTACCTATCACTTAACTCTTAACATTCCATAATTTGGATCTTAATTATACATTTATGAATCAATCAAATTTGTTCTGTTTAATGCATCAGTTTTATTTTGATAGAATTACCCGGGTTAATGTAGTATGTACAAGGGCTAAATTGCATTTCTGCGACCATTATTGTAGCTTTGCCGTACTGCCATAAAATTCTTGATTTGATTGGCTGTTTCCATTGTAGTTACCAATGGATAGAAAATTTATAATAAATGTTTTTGTTCTGCAACCCATGATTTTTTTTAATAGCCACAGCATTGCGAGAAATGACATTTGAAATTCTTATCACTCCACTGCTATTACATATTTCATAGTATAGTATAAAAGATATTTACTCATCAAATTACCATTATTTTATGATCAAGGATTAAATACATGTAGGAGTTAAGGGAGAATGAATGTGTTATATACAACCAATCATTTGTATCTTTGTTTTCCTATAAATAAATTGTGCTATATACACAGAATGTAAAAATGATTTAAAGTAAAAAAAAATGTACAGTGAAAAAGTGTTCAAGTCATTGCCACTCTGTACACGTTTCCTTGCAGGGCCATTTTCTACTTGCTTATATTGGGTTATATTAAGTTGTATTGCCCTTGCAAATTGACTAGACTATACCTTTCATATTGGGTCAAGGAACTATAACCAGTCAATAATAAATAATAACTTGCATGCATCATGACATTAAATTGATAGGCATTGGCGGCAAGGACTCCAGCTATTACTCACCTTTAAAATCATAAACGTTTGCCTCACGATTGTCCAGTTAAATCCCTTTATGAGTTTTACAGACAATATTGAGATGGGGGATGTTAAGGTGCCATGTAATATAATGTAGCGTGATATAATCATGCTTCATGTTCTTATGCAATGTGCAGTAATTTCAAACATTTTGATACAGGCAATTTTTTGTTTGTTCATTTCATTGTGTTTGAGGGCATTGCTAAAGCATGACAAGCAAGGCATTTTTCATTCTGGGAATCTGGCCAAAATACTTATAATCCTGGGTTTCCATGGTGATTACACATAAGTTTGCATTCCATTTCATGTATTAGTTTTACGGCTTATGATATTTTTTTTCAAAGGTCTTTTCTGGCTTGCTTCTTTTATTAGAATATATTTCCTATTTTTTTATTTATTTTTTGCTAGGCAGCATATTCAAATGAATCTTTAAATAATAAAGACAATGCCTTTGTATGTTAATTACAATGTGATGATAATAGTTTTGAGTAGTATTGACATTGTGTATTGAATAGGATGGATTTCTCAGTTTAGTGTTATAGATTTCTAATTTGCAAAGATGGGAATAATCTGATCAAACAATCTGCTATTTACCCATGCTTTGAATATATACGCCAGGAGCCCGTCCCTGTTTGCCACACATTAAGTGAATATATGTCAGGTTTTCCCCAGTATTATGTCCAAGAGGATATAGATGGGAATAAGATAACCTTAGAAAGAAATTTTATCACATCTATAGGTAAAATATTGAACTTGAATTGTAGTAAAGATAATGTCCTATATATTTTACCAAGGGATCCCCCAGCGGGTCTTTGTTATCATGATGATGTTATTTTTACACTTGACTTTAGCAGGGCTACCTTAAATTCAATACAATAGAGATCAGTTAATAGTTATTCAAGTGCATACATAGGAAATAGAGACAAAATGATTCTCCTAAAATATAAGAATATCATTAGTAAGTGAGAACGTAGATGCGGAAGCGAGCAGCAAAGGATAAAAAGAAGAAAGCATTTTTGAATATCTGATTCTGTACTAGAATAAAGCTATAGCTAGGCATATATCAATATCAAGCTACGGAAAAAACAACAACACGGCATTGTGAGAGAGGAGACAACGTTGGCGTTTACGGTGACGAACAAAAGAGAAACGAGACACGAGGAGATATTTTGGGGTGCCATTCATCCTCGTATACGAATCAAATCATATGGTTCATGTCATCTTTCATTCATTTGTTTGTATTTCATTTCATTTTGTTTGGAGACAACGCACCCCATCTATCCTTGAGCAAAATGGATACGCACGAAAAGTGTAAACATCGAGGATGAAGTCGCTTTGGATTGTTACACACTCAACTGGTTTAAGTACTCGCATTGTATCTCTTCGTTGATGGCATTAGGTTTGGTACTGTTTAAAGTGTGGAAATACTGCAGTTGGAAATCCGGTTTAATGAAGACAAGCAATTGATATGTAGCACCCTTTTTCATTCTTCTCTTTTTGATGATTGGATCAATGTTGGTTTTTCAGTGTATCCACAGAAAGGAACCATTGTTGGATCAGACCTGTATCCATGCAATGGCCTATTTAGTTGATAGTAGACATATTGGTGTGGTTTTGTATCCACTTGGTCTTATAGCAGACAGTCTAATTCTCAAATTGTCCAACGTTCTTAGCCAAATTGATTAGGTCTACTATCAGTTGAGTATGATTACAGTTTGGTTAAACCATCACATGGTGTAATACTCACTTGTTGTTTTAGCTTACATGGCACGTATCATGCAGCAGTGAATATTGCGCCAAAGTACAAGGTGTCACTTATGGGGCGTTGCAAGAAACTTGCGATCGATTGCAAGTCTTTTTTCGGACCCTAAATCAATCATTTTCAAATTTATTGCCAAATTGCCGATGATCCCTAATCTGCTTCTTGAAACAAGCAGTGTATTATGATCTGCTACAGTTAACATTGATATTTTAATTGTGAAATTGCGATAGAATATTTGCAAATATTTTCTTGCAACACCCCCTAAGTCTCATGTCCAGATGGTTTAATGTTCACTTTGTCTGTTGTGTAATATTTTATTCTTTGTCAAAAGCACTTTGCTTTGTAAATAGTTCATCTCATCATATAGACAAAGTGGTGTTAGACCATGTAGATATTAGACAGAATTTATATAGCCAACTGGAAATTCTGCAATTAGACTAGATGAAGTGGTTAGACCAGGTGGGATAATTAGGCGATGTGGAAAGTAGACCGAATGGGTGGAGACCAAATGATAATTTACTGATTGAACTCCTGACATGCCACGTCCTCCAAATGGCATCACACAAGACAAAATACGCCCTGAGATGCATTTTTTTGTTAGGGGTTAAGATTGATGGTCATTGACAAGAAAAAGAGACTACAAACATGGAAGCAATAAGTCTTGGCATATTTACATGATCTTAGCATCCTCATGCACTGATGAAAGCATCCTATTTGAACAAGGAGATGCCTCTCTACCGGTAGAAAGATGTTGCAGGGATATCCCTCTATGTACTTGGTAGAAATCAAACATGTTGCTCTAATTAGAGGCAGAGTTGTTTGTGTATGACGGAGGAGTATTTATTACCATAGATTGTTGGAACGAGGTTAGGTGGGATGCAAGGAGGAACCTTTCTACTGATGTTATCTTAAACTTGGATAGCATCACTTCTATCGATCTTATTAAGTGATGCATCATAGGGGGACGACAGACCCCTCTTAGTTGAGTTACCCCACCTGCTTTATAATAGAATTTCTTCCTCTCAAGCTGTACATTTTCAAAGATAAGCTAAACCATAAACCCTATGCTGCTTTGGGAACTTTTTATCTTTTACTCTTTTAGAAGAGCATCGATAAATTCCTGCATAATGCTTGCAGGAAGTGTTTATTCATGTCTAGACCCTCGGGCTACCTCTTCTGTAAGAAAGTGCTCAATTATAATTCCATCGTGGTAATGATTCAGTTGTCCTTTTCTTCGGGGATATCCTGTTCGTTTGTAATTGCAGCGGATTCTTGCAGAGCATCGCCGTTTAGTCTCTGGAGGATCCTCGTACAGGGTTGGAAGGTATCGGATGATACTGCTTCCTCTTCCCGAATTTCATCCCCAGAATGGTTCATAATAGAATTCAATACTCCAAAGGCAGTTTGGATGTAAGGACGCTGTTAGCAACTGAATCACGCCACGTCTTGGGTTCATAGCGGCGTAAAATCCTTCAGTCACATTTTTGCATCGCTAACATGCCTGATTTTCCTTTGTGGGAAATGTTCGCTTGACCTACACATTATCAAAGACACCTCATCAGTATCACTTTTAATCTACGCTACCAATAAGACAAGATTCACAAAGTCTGATTACTGTAATGCATTTTAGCAGAGCTTTTGATGTTTTGATATGAAAATAATGTGCTTTCAAATTCCTCTATTTTACCAAATTACTTTAAGCATGATATAACTGAAAATACAATGTATCTTGACAAGAGGTTACATTGTTTTGTTGCTTATATTTTTATTACCGTAATCGGTGGATTAACTTGTTCACTTTAACGTTAACTTTTGCAGACACTAAGAAATGGTTTCCATGTTATTTCATTTGGTAGTACTTATTTTCCAAACCCCTGCAAATGTTAATTTTTGTAAGATGTCAAAATATTTTGCTCAAGTTGCTTGTTTAAAGAATATATTAAATTTCATATAAAATGGGGCCCCAAAAGTAACTTATTCAACTCTGATATACCTTAGCTGTGAAAAGTACAAGAACATCAGAATTTGAAATAGATATTCTAGCTATAAACAATTGCTCCTATGCAGCGTCAGTTTGAAATGAGTGCATACATTCTGTGTGGTATTAAGAGGTGTCGTAGTGTTACGAGGTGGAAGCTAGGTTTCGTTTGAGTACTGCTTTGGGCTAACCGCAGCGCTTGTTTTCTTGGCCGATTTAAATTGCGCCTCAGACTTTTCAGCAACCTGTTCCTGTCAGTCACATAGCCAAAGAGCAAAGAGGAAAGTTGATTCCAGTCGGCTGTTCTTGGTTTGGTATTACGCATGGATCAATGTCACAGGATTTATGTTGCTGTTTAAAACATTTTTTTCTTTCAAGCATTTGAATGTTAGATTTTTCTATGATAAAGTGGCAAATTTATGATTATGATACCGGTGTGTTGGCTCAGTTGGTAGAGCGTCCGTCTCACAACCGGGAGGTCGGGGGTTCAAACCCCGGCCGCGTCAGACCAAAAGACGTTAAAAGATGGGAGTTGCTGCTACCCTGTTTGGCGTTCAACAATTAAAGGGATAGAGCCTCGTCGATCTGGCGCTGCACAGTGGCTGCCGGGCCCACGATCAATTGGGCAAAGCAAATTTTTGGAGTATTTCATTTCATGTCTATTTCGAACAATAAATTATGGATGGATGGATTATCATAATTCTATCTTTGAAATTTGTGTGCATTTAATGGTAAAGCATTGACTCTGTGTGCAGATAATGTGTATTCATTGGTTAAGAGAAACAAAGTTTCTATAAAACTGATATCAAATTATAGATAAAGCAATGGTTCCAACATAGCTTTATTGCACATATACCCCCAATTTTTCCAAAACTGTACAAATATCGAAATATGACCATTTGATCATGACTTCTTTTTTGCATCGTCAGCCCCCACCCCACTTTTGGCCCCTGACTAATAGGGGGGGGGGGACTGTGGGATTCTCTGTCATGCTTTCCAGTATGGACAAATGATTTATATTTACATTATTATAAAGGACAGTTAGACCCCCATTCCAAAGAACGGAGACCATTGTGAGACCACTGAAAGACTTAAAATTGGTGAGGTCTTACGGCGGTCTTCAAGATCACTGAAATTTGTCATCTCTATGGAAAGACCCCTCAAAGAACTCTGAAAGACTGATGGATATTTCTTGTCTTACTGGTCTTAGAGTACTATAGAGATCTTTCAATGGTCTTTCAGAGATCTTTTATGCAACAAGTGATCTTTCAGAATTCTTTCCATGGACTTTGCCTGGTCTTTCAATGATCTCTCATGAGTCTTACAGTGATCTCCGCAAAAATCTTGAGAGACTGCCAAAAGATCATTGAAAGACTATGAAGACCTTTGAAAGTTCATCGAAAGGCCGCTGAAGGACCACTTAAAGACCATTTTCCTGTAAGACCGTTGTAAGACTGTTTTGAACCGTTTCAAAAAGTTTTGGAGCCCATGAAGACCACGAAGACCACTGAAAGATTGGTCAGGACTCGTGTAAGACCTCCAAGACCATTGTAGGTTCATTGAGAGACCCTGTAAGATCGACCAAAATTCATGGTCTTTCAAAGGTCTTTCAGCGGTCTTGCTCTCTGAGGAATGGGGGTTTTATCTGTTTTTATTTTGATACCTACAATACAATGATATGAAAGAGTCATAGATAGATTTGCAATTGCAGCTTAAAATTTATTTGAGCAGAAAAAAATTGATAAAAAAAATTATATGGCAATAGTATCCAACAGTAAGAAGGAATGGCTCATGAGCATTCTTTTCCATTTTGTTCTTTTTCCTCCACATTATCTTACTTAGAGTGATGAAAAATCACCAAATGAATTATCAGTGCTAATCATCGTGGAAATGCCTCTTTGAAAAAAATTGTATTTGGTCTCAAATAAAAATAAACATTATGTCTCAATATTAGTTTTCAGAGAAAAAAATTAATACATTTCATGATAGTTGATATCTTGCTCTAAAAACAGGATTAACTTTTTCTGGGACACATAGGGATGCACTGCATAAAATTGCGAAAAATGCATAGATCCGTTCGTCGCAAAGCATGACAGCAAATCAACATTATTATGCAGGGCATGAAAGTGCAATACTGCTTCGGGAATTAATTCACTTGATCTTAATTTGGCTTGTAAATGCGAGCAAACGATAATAACATGCCCCCCTATCATCACTATAGCATCTCATCGACATTCAATCCAACTCGCTTAAGGGTTCATATAAACAGGGGTTTTTCTTTTCTTTGCAATCTAGAAGTGGCACTTTTGAAAGGTCAGGGGGTGATATTGAAATTAATCACCATCTTTGCTATCTGTCTCTCTCTTGTGTCAAATGAAAACATGTTCCTTAGTTCTATTTCAGGAAAGATTATTCTATTTGCCTAATGTAAAGCATGTTTTCTTAACAATTGTGATAGATTACATCACAGAAAATTGCTTTACATTCTTAAAAAAAAGTTAACAAATGAATAGCTGTTATTTTAAATGAGACATTCATTGTAAGGCCCAAATATAAGAATAATGATTATTAAATAATCATACATTTCCTTTAAAAATAATTTTCTTTCAGTTATGCAATACATAAAGTGTAACATACATCTCCATGCATTGCATTAAACTACTTTTTTCACCAATTTGTCTTTTCTATTTCGTTGGCTATTCACAACTTTGCTAGAATTATTAAGATGTAAATCATGAAATTCATTCCAGTTTTCTTCTCCGTTATATTGATCATTCAATGTGAAATACCTCAAATACCAACTGTAAATGATTATAGAGAATGTAGACATAATTCACTTAGCTATTCAAACAACTGAGAAGGTTTACATAGGGATGCATGTGGAACCACGGTAGACCTGATCAAATTAGGTAGCCAGCTCTTTTTTAAAATTCTCCTATAATTCAATTTTCTGAAGAGCTTTCTATTCAAATGGGTATTCTGGTAAATTGGGTACTTGGGAAAGAGAGATGCTGTGCGTGTGGTGACAGCTTGCCTAAGCTAAAACAAAATAAAGATTAAAAAAATAAGAAAAAAAGAAAATTTCTTCTGGTGAGGTTCTCATTCACCATATTGTCTTAATGTTACGTAGACTAGAAGAATTTGGTTTACATTTATTTGAATCCAAATGAATCAAATAGTCATTTTAAGAAACCTTATTGCTGTCATTAGATAATGGAATCTGTTGAGAGCAAAAAGGAGTTGTTATATTCTATTGGATGGCTCAGAATGAAATACAAAAAATATTCCATGTATTAAGGAATGTTGCACGAATTGGATATTAGACCTAATTAGCAATATATTTCTGATATCCAATGAAGAAAAGACATTCAATATAATCATTATCTAATTATCTGTTAGACCTTGCAATACGGCACAAGTTTTCACTGCAAGCTTTGCAAATAAGGCTATTGGGAATTTTGGTCACATTCTGGCGCATCGTGCGATTATGTTCTGATGTGGCAAATCAATGCAGACAGAAATATGAATCTTCAATGCACCACTAAAAGGCCCTTTATGAATAATAATTTACTTCAATAACTCCATACATCTACTTGATTTGCTAGTTCAGCCCTCTGGACTGCCATACCCGAATAGAACTCCCAAGGATTTAAAAAGCGCGAGCGCGCCCTCTCCCGTTCAGGCTTACTACCCATGATCACCGCGCAATTAGCGTCCATCTTCCTCTTTTGCTTTCGGCAAGCCACCTGTCAAGACGTGCTCAGATAAGTCTCCTAAGAGCTCAAATCTTTTTGAGCTTTGGTATATTATTTTCGCTTATCTGTGGTGCATTCTCCCTTTTAATTTCAATCTTTCCATTTGTGTGTAAGATTGTGTTCAGAATTTACACTTGGCGTGACTTTTTAGACGTGTTTTTGGTGACACTTAAATTGTTTTTCTAACGTTTGAGTTCTCGTCGCGCCGCATCGCTAGCGCGTTCGCGAGGCACCGGGCTTGGCCTGCCTACGTGGCAGCAAGCCTTCACCACCTGTCATGGTTATTGTTCTTCACGTTCAAAGCGTGGTGGCTTTTGGTGCCGTTTTTGAATTAAATTCTAGACAGCCTCTACACTTTGTTGTCGAGGGTGTTATTGTTATTTCTTTTTGCAGGTTGGGATCTTCAACTCTGTTCCTTCCTTGCTTTCTGGAATTGATTTATTAAGATTTTCGATTGATTATTGATTGATTAATTCTTCAATTCTCTTTCCTTTCTGTTCTGAATAAATTTCTTAATTGATATTTTATTCACAGGCGCATCCTAAAGCTCAATTCCTTTTCCTTTCTGTTCTGAATAAAATTCTTGATTAATATTTTATTCACAGACGCTTCGGGGATTGTTTAATTCGGCTTACGCAATTATACCTGATGATTGTTCGGTTATTCAATCCCCCCTAAACAGGTGGGGTCTCCTTCCTGTTAGAAATTTTTTTTTGACCTGTCCCGGAATTGTTTTCTTCGTTCAATTCCCTCTTCCCTCCTAGTCTTATATATTTTTTTTATTTCGACAGGCGGGCTCTACGATTCCCTTTGAGGATTTACTGGGTCGTTCTTCCTCTTGGAATCGTTACTAGAGACGTTCCTCCTTCCTCCTGTTCTGAATTTCTTTACCTTTCCACAGGAGGTTACTTTTTTTTCCTCTTGGAAATTATCGTAAAATTTCTCTTATCTGGAATTATTTGTCTCTCAATCCCTTTTCTTCCTGCTCTGAAATGCTTGTTTTTGTGTTTCTTCGCAGGTGGAAACTTCGTTCTCTTCTGAACTTGCATTCATTTTTGAATTTTTGTTTCGAATTTTTCCTTCGGGCACAAAAAAAAGAGAATATAGTAGGGGAACCTTGTAGGAGTTTCTTTTTTCAAAGTCTCCGACCTCCTTTTTATTTTCTTAGGTTCTTCTTCCTCCCTACCCCTCCCCTCTTGTTTTGTTCTGTTTGCTCAAACAAACTCCTTTTAGGAGGAGGGAAAGACCACTCCGGTCTCCACTTTTAATCTAAGCGAGATCTTTGTAAAAAAAAAAAAAGAAAAAGAAAAATTCTTGTTTTTCCTTTTTCAGGGTAGAGAGAGGTATCTTTGAATGGGACTAACACAGCCCCAGAGGACCTGGTGCCCTCCACGGGGACCGTCCCGATTGCAAGTTACAGAAGTCGGCCGCCTCCAGGCGAGCAGGAGGGACGCCGCGGTGAGCGCCCAGCGGCGGTGAGTATGAGGGTGCGTCGATCAGCATTCCGAATTTGCGGTCGGATGCTAAGAGAAGGAAGACCGAGACTGTGGTGCCACGGTCTCGGACAAAGGAAAAAGTGGTAGCCAAGGCTTCCAAGCCTAAACTAGGTCCTGCCGCCGCAGCACCCATAGGGCTATGCGACCCACCGGCTACCGGGTCACCAGAAGTCCGGAGGGAGAGTGCGGTTCTCTCCCCCCGGCACAGGTCAGGATCTCTGCCGTATAAGTCGTCCTCCGTTGACAGCATCGGGAGAGATCGCCCAGCCCCTGACCGCGAGAGGCGTCACACAGACTGTAACCACAATCTGATCGTGACCACAATCTGACCCCGTCAGATTCGGGTGAAGTTTCGTTGTTGGCGGCCGCCCTGCCAGGGGCGGCAAATCGTAAGAGATCACCCGTGCCTCTTGTGCCTTCTTCTGCTCCGGCCACGCCGGCGGAGCCCGCAAAATAAGAAGAAGAAGAAGAGGTCGAAGGAGAGGTCGGCCAGCCCTGTTGCCATGGGCATTCCTCCTTCAGACCCTCTTATCGGTGGCCAGATGTGACAGTCATACATGTTATGCTGCTATATTCTGCTACCGCGAGAGGCGTCACACATCGGGCTGTGACCACAATCTGACCCCGTCAGATTCGGGTGAAGTTTCATTGTCGGCGGCCGCCCTGCCAGGGGCGGCAAATCGTAAGAAATCACCCGTGCCTCTCATGCCTTCTTCTGCCCCGGCCACGCCGGCGGAGCCCGCAGAAAGAGAAGAAGAAGAAGAGGTCGAAGGAGAGGTTGGCCAGCCCTGCTGCCATGGGCGTTCCTCCTTCAGACCCTTGTGTCGGTGGTCAGATGTTACAGCTATTCATGCTGCTACATTCTGCTACCGCGAGAGGCGTCACACATCAGACTGTGACCACAATCTGACCCCGTCAGATTCGGGTGAAGTTTCGTTGTTGACGGCCGCCCTGCCAGGGGCGGCAAATCGTAAGAAATCACCCGTGCCTCTTGTGCCTTCTTCTGCCCCGGCCACACCGGCGGAGGCCGCGTAGAAGAAGAGGTCGAAGGTGAGGCCGGCCAGCCCTGTTGCCATGGGCGTCCCTCCTTCAGACCCTTGTGTCGGTGGTCAGATGTTACAGCTATTCATGCTGCTACATTCTGCTTTCGAGTAGTGCGGGTTCACCCCACCCTCGACGTCTACTCACCCCGCTGATGCCCCTGAGCATCAAGCGAGACAAGTGGGCAATAACCACCAGACACCCGGGAAATCCTCGAGCGATTCTGTTAAATCGCCAGCCAGTGCACCGACTAACCGGGTGCCCCAAGATCGCGTGTGCTTTCCAGCATTTTCGTCGATCTCAGAGCACGTGCCCCAGCCGACACGCGGGGCCACCCCGGCGCTTACTGGACAACCCCCCGGTTCAGTCCATAGAGCGAGACTCCCTTTACGAGGACAACCCCTATCCCGCGGTCGACTTTTCAGTAAGCGCTCAGGCGCTGCTTGACAAGTATCTACCTCACATCTACCCTCCGAGCGGGGGTATTGATGAAGCAAGGGAGTCCATATTTTCTCGCCCCGCCTCTTCAGGCGCTCCGAGCTCAATCGGCCGAATTGGGGGTCTCGGAGAGTGACGGGGTCGCTCTAGACGAGGCGGCTCCTACGACGAGGAAGCCGCCAGCTCCGTGGGTGTAAACCCACCCCCGCTCTGCTGCTGCCCGGAAGCGCCAGGCTCCGGCGCCGCCGTCTCGAAATTTTCAAGCCTCTCGAGGCTAGCGAGAAGGCAGAGGTAGGGGGGGGGGCGATTATTATGCAGGTACTCCCGAATTCGCCCTCTACGTCAAGCTCACATACGGCGACGACTCCTTCAGCGGTAACTCTCTCCATTCTTCCCCCTAAGCGGGCCCGTAGATTGGAGGTATGAATCTCTTACATACCGCATGCCGCACTTCTCTCGTGAGAATGTTTGGCTGCTTTGAGAGGACAACCTATCACGTCCGCGGACCGTCCGCCCAGGCGACGGGACCGTCGCTTTTCTGGCCTGAACCTCACTTTCTATTCGAAAGTAAGGGTGCCCTGTCTTACTTAGCTCCTACCCTTGCAACGCCAGAGTCAGGGCTAGTACAGACACCCGTTCTCCAGCGATCGCCGCTGAAGAGAGGGCGACTCTGATATGAGCACCATCACCGCTCAGCGGTATGTCTCACTATCTCATAGCTCTCCGAGCTTATGAGTATGTATATCGGATCTGAATGTCACGGCGATTAAAAGTTCTCCTGTGCTTAATAATCGCTATGCCTTCACCACCCGGTGCATTATGGTTATGTTAACCTATTTGTCTCGTATTCGGGCGGCTCGTACGAACCCTGCCCGAGCTGCCATCACCGGTCGTCCCCCCGGACACCGCCGGCAGCACCCGCACCGAATACGTGGAAGGAATCAGCTTTTCATATGCTAGATATCCCTCCTGTTGACATTCACAGCTGTTCCCCGAGTCTTTCCCGGTTGGGTAAACATCATCTCGGAGGAAAGTAACCGCCGTACATCTCATGAGATTGTTGGCTATGTACGCGCGTTCAAACTTGTTTAAAGCCCCAGGATTCTCTGTCGGCATTCTATGCCTACTTTCTGGGCACACCCACCGTACCGGGTCGGCGAGTTCACACCAAACTGTACACCGCCAGACCATCGGTCGAGCTCTAACTGTCTATCTTATAGACTGCCCTCTATGTGGGTCAATCTTGCGGGCGTCTCCGCCGCTCCCTCCTTGTGCGGAGTGGTCTACGGTGGATGTCTTTACCGTGCCCGTTAGTCGAATCGGCTTCTTTCTTAGAAATTTTTTCACGGCACACTCGAGTCGCCCCGCATGCTGCTTTCATCCTCCTTCCATGCAAGGCATGTGGCCAGGGTCACCGCACGACCGAGGATGATGTAACAGTGGATGGATGTATGCTTATGCCTTCCTAACCACGATCACTACGACCCGCCTTCTCTCGGGCCGACTGTGGATGAGCCTCTCCATGTAAGTGATTTACTTCACTGGAGTTCTTCTTTTAGAAATTTAGATTCTCATCCCCCGCTGCTTAGGGCGTCATTTTTGCCGCCCCCCCCGCAGCTTTTTGGAGCTCCTTATCTTACCGATATCGGACTGTTCCACGCTGCCGCAACCGGCGCCGGCGGTGCTCGCTCTTACGATCACCTGAGAAACAGGCCTTGTGACTGTTTTCATAAACAACTGGTTCTCACCGCAGACTGATGGAAATTTTGTGATTACTTCCTCAAGTCTCCTTCGCTTGTTTCTTCAAGCGAGGACTTCGACACTCTTAGCCAGTTTCCGTCCCTAACTTGATAGGACAGGGCCGTTGCTACCTCATTCGATTCCGTTGGGAATGTAACGGTTGAGGTATCATATCTGGCGATGTCTGTTCGTTTAGAGCATCTCTTGATGGTCGTTTACACGTAATATCGTGACAGATTTTTTTTTCGCCAGCTCCCTCTGGCGTACACTTGCTGCTGCTAGGGATTCCCCCGCCCAGCGGACAGCCATCGCAGCCTAGCCTCACGGGCTCTCTCGGCGATGGTGGCTTGAGCCAAGCCACCTCTTCCACCGCGGGCACTGCACCCTCAGATGGGTGCTTCAATCAGTATGGGAGAAAGGGGATCCTGAGTTCTCTCTCGATCACTCGGTCTAACACACTTTTGTCGTGATGTGTACCGCGCTGTATCCCTGACACGCCCGGTTGAGCTGTTTTGACCAGACTGCTCTATTCTACATAGGCAACATGTCCGCGGCATTCCTTATTAACAGGATGGCACTCAGTCGCTTTCTCGACCCTTGTCTGCCTTACGAGTGGTTTTCTTCCTAAATCCCTACTCTCCGTCGTTCCTGGTCCCCTTCGGACCGCTAGTAACTTTTTACCACAGCTCTCTATCAGAATTCTGCAGATTTCTGCCCTCACGCATTTGAGACAGATATCGAATTCTGGGCGCTTTCTCCCACGCGGAGGCTTCCCCTACAGAAATTTCCAAGCTTGCGGGAAGCGTGCGACTAGCTTGCGCAAGCTTGCGGCATGCTAGTAACTAGCATGCGGTTAGCTTAATAAGCGTGTGATATGCGTGCAGAGTAATAGTTAAGCGATCTTTTAGCGAGCAGGGACTGTTCGCTAGCATGCACTCGCTTATTAAGCGAGTGCCCTGCTAGTCGCATGCTAATTACTAGCAAGCGGCACGCTTAAATTTCGGTAGGGGTTCTGAGATATCTCGCCTTCTCAGATTGGTCGATTGATCACTTACTGAGCCTTAAAAGCTTCAGTTTTCCGATCACGATTCTTGTTGAAATTTTCAACAAATTTCAATTCTTACGCTCTAGTCAGCAGGTGATGTTGTTCTCCTGACACTAGGCCGAGGGCCCATGATACTTAGTATTCCTGAGTATACAGGGCATTCCTCTCGAGGACATTTTTGAGGGCCGCCTTTTGGCGCTCAACTAACTCCTTCACTTCTTTCTACTTGAAGGACATTCCGTCCAGCGAGGCGAGATTTGCTGCTTCGGCGCTTAAAGCAGCTGCGGCTTTTTCCCCCTCTCCCTAAATTTCGTTGTTTTTGTTTTTTCTTTTAAATTTTCTTAGGCTTACAATTGAAAACATGCCTCCCTACGGTTTGAGTCCGTGCTGGTCTAGCAAATCAAGTAGATGTATGGAGTTATTGAAGTAAATTATGAAAATACTTACCTGATTTTCTTATTTACGAGATAACTCATACATCTACTTGATACCCTCCCACCGACCCTCCGCCTTGCGTAGCAACATGTTTCAACGTATGGGCTTGCGAAAGGTGAGGAAGATGGACGCTAATTGCGCGGTGATCATGGGTAGTAAGCCTGAACGGGAGAGGGCGCGCTCGCGCTTTTTAAATCCTTGGGAGTTCTATTCGGGTATGGCAGTCCAGAGGGCTGAACTAGCAAATCAAGTAGATGTATGAGTTATCTCGTAAATAAGAAAATCAGGTAAGTATTTTCATAATTTAATGTAGTTGGATGCAATATTGGTTACACTTCAGCCGCAGTGAATCTGTTTCGAATGCGAGGAGTTCAATCATATTCAATGTACATGTAGATTCAGCGCAGTGTATGTTGTCACTCGACCTAACAATTTATATCAATCATAAAACTATGAAAATTGTGAACTGAAAATTTACTATTGAATGCAAGGTTGGTTATACCTACTTATGTAGTAGGACACTGTACTCGGAGGTTATATCTTATATTAATTATTCTACTCAACTCGGGCGATATATGTTGTATCGCCCCAAAGCCAGTCAATATTACTTTATTATTATGGTAATGTAGGATAATCATTTTGGCTTTTTCTTATTTGTTTATTTTCTCTATTATGTTTTATTTGCTAGCTGTTTATTTCAAACCCTACAGTAACTTTGCCATCCAATGGTAACCTTTTATGGAGTCCTTGATTCTGATTGGCTGAGAAGCATCGTTACCATGGTAGTTACCATTAGATGACAAAGATACTACTTTTATGCAACGGGGCCCTGGAGAGCGTTTCATGAAAGGATGTGTCAGAGGTTGATCTGAAAAGTCCTATTTTATCTGACAGTTACTTGTTGTATTCAGACGTTGCATGGCAACCATTAATGTTAATTCAGTAGCTACCTTTCTGTAATGCATTCTTCACCACCTCTATTGTGTTTGGGCAAATGCCTAGCATGATCATTTCTGAATGTTAAGAGATTCCAATCCTAGGCTGTGCCTGCTTGATTTGATATCCAGATATTCTGGGAGTCTGCCATTAAACTTCTCTGCAACTGGACCTATTGAGTTTCTCTGCCTTTACTTTCAGTTACTGTAGATATATATTAGTTCAAGAACCCACGATACAACATTACTATAGTAACATCGACTTTCAACCAATCAGATTCAAGGAAAGTTGTCAGATCTGACAACTTGTCGGAAAAGAATGTTGATGAAACGCTCCGCAGATCTGGAGGATGTTGGTTCAATTTCCAATCCTCTTTGTATTACTGTCGCACTGTTGGAGAAATTACATCATACATGCCCATCTTGCATTCCAGGATACATGACTTGTTTCTTCAGTAATATTGTCATGAATTCGTTTTAACACGATACATCAGTTAGAATTAGCTTCACTTGGACCCCCTTACACAGATTTTAGTGTGTGATCATAGAGCTGATTCTATGCTTGATTACATCGATCTCTATGTGCAGTCAAGCATACAAAATATAATTTTGCAATCAATTCCTAGGTTTTGTGTTACTTGCCCATGGATATATCAGCAGTTTTCCGAACAGGAGTTGAAAATTGGTTTTGCATGATTATATTTCAGATCAAATTTCTGCTGATTTAAGTCACTTTTGTGCTTTCTGTCAATTTGTAATCAGGCCTGTAATAACATCACTTTGTACGGCAGGCCACATACACTGATTAAATTTTCAAACTAAATCTCCCCTGTTGGAACCTTTAATAATGTCATGGTGATGTCATCGTCGGTGAGTTGAATGGAAGTGACAGTTAGGCTTGATAACTGCGTACGAGAAACGCTGAGGGAGCATCCACCTTTTTTATTACAAAACTTCTCAATTATCGACCTAATCATCTGAGATGATGTATAAATGGGAAATTGATTAGAACCATGATTGAAAATGCTTCAATCACCATTAGTGGTTAACGTTATGAATTATTGAGGAAAAATGATAACAATAGGATAAAAAAGGAAGATAATATGTGTTGGTCAGATGTGATGCTTATGGACAAAGAATGGAATACAAGAAGACAATCCTCGACATTCTTTCATTTAGCATTTTGACTTGGACTTTATTTCTTCGCTCACTGCAAAAATACCAGTGTTGATTTCACACCAGCCCAGTATCAGCCTACACCAGAGAATCGTTAAAAACAACACCAGTTAAGAACCAAAATGATATTGGTTTAATAATAATTGGTGTTGCTTAAATGCCAAATTGGAGTTAGCCTACCACCTATCAAGTGATGTTTAAATCCATCTTTTATTGTTCGAAATAGACACCTGAAATGAAATACTCCGAAAATTAGTTTCAACACCTCTCTGGTGTAGACCGATATAGATACCAGGGGGGTGTTTCACAAAGATTTAAGTATGACTTAGAGTCGCACTTAAATACCGAGTTGCGTACGGTATGAAAGGCTTGACCGCATTGGTCAGATCGTGTCATGAGGACGCGCACTATTGCGTATCTATCAATAAGATCGCGCGTTGCATATCATGTACGCGTCGGTATTTAAGTGCGACTCTAAGTCATACTTAAATCTTTGTGAAACACCCCCCAGATTGGTGTTTTATTAACACCAGCATTTTTGCAGTTCATGTGAAGGCTGTTTTCCATTAGATTCAGAAAGGAAGGAAGAAAACTCTATGATGCTTGCAAGGATTATGATTTTGAAGGAACTAATTCATTGCCACATAGTCTCAATGGCAAATGTAACTTAGTCAAAGAGTTAGAAGATGAAACTATCACAAAAAGAGAGTAATAAGAAGAGTAAAAAGGAAACATGTTGTATTTTAATTTGTCGTGGACAGGATTTAAGTTATAAGCTGAGGAAAGCAAGAATAATATCGTTCAGTATATCCTCTTACATTTGTGCGTCTCTATTTTTTTGTGTGTTGACAATTATTTGCTTCTTTTATTTGATATGACTTTATAGTAAGTCAAAGAAGGTTGAAGTACACCTGATGGTAGTAGCCTGTACTTTCAGCAAAGAATAAAAAAATAATATAGCAAACATTTAAATTAATTAGAAGCCTGTTCTTAAGCAATGAATTCAAAAATGATATCATAGATATTCAATTTATTAGTAGCCTGTACTTTAATGAATTCAAAATTGATATCATAAGTATTCAAAGTGGCAATGAATTCAAAATTGATGTCATAACTATTCAAAGTGGCAATGAATTCAAAATTGATGTCATAAATATTCAAATTAATTATCCTGTACTTAAAGCAAAGAATGAAAAATGGATATCATAAATATTCAAATTAAATAGTAGCCTGTACTTAAAGCAAAAACAATGGATATCAAATATTTAAATTAATTTTACAGCATATTGAATGGAATAGAATGCATTAACAGATGGCTTTGGGTTAAAGCCGGAAATCATTTCATTTTGTTCGTTTCCGATACATTAATCCAACAAAAATTTGTTTGTTAATCTACTGGAATGGGAAAAAAGCATAGGATGTTGGGGAAATAATCCAGGTCATCAGTCTTGATCTCGCCTAGGGGTTAAGAGGAGGAAGAGAGATTTAGCTTTGATGGATGACCCGCTAGTAGACTCGCTAGTTAGCTTTACCATTTGTTCCATATGATTATAGCTTCGGATTGTAGTCTGCAAGCACAAATCAAATATTAAAGTTTAAGACTTTTCCTCTCAGTGTTACTGCATAAAGTAAATTTATGTAATTTTTAAGGTTATTTTTTATTGTCATTTCTGATGCAATACCATTATTTTCATTCAATTACAGGTTTTTTTATTAGTTTACTGACACAAATGAAGCTTAGAATTCTTGAATTTTCTCAAAAGCATTGACAATTTTGATCAATTTTCAATAACTTTTGTCAAAAATAAATGCATTATTTATTGGTTTGGTCAGATATACTTTGTTATTCCTTCAAATATCTCATGGTAACGATGGTGAATGACATTAATTCTTTCATGCAAATCTGCAGAAAGCCAATGACATAATGAAGTTGAAATCAGCAATATTCATTTTTTAATAGCAATAATAAGAATTCCAATTTTGACGATCATAAAAATGGAATGCTGAATATATGTTCTTCTGATTTATTCATGATATATGTAGGTATTGCAGGAAATGAAAAAATTTGGTACCTAAGGTATAGTATATATAACTTATGGATCCAGAGAGTTGGTTCTAGGAGATTTTACGGGGGGGGGGGGGGGTGCAGGCAAGACAAGTAAAAGATGATGTCGGTTGTTTTTCAATTATATCTCAGGGTATTTATAGCGGTACGCGTGGCCCAGACTCTTTGTTAACATCTTCTTTTTTATTTATTACTATTTCACTTGTCCCCTTCCCCCCTCATATTTTCCAACGAACTGAGAAAACGTAGGGGAAGACAATCTACCCTCTGGTCCCGCACCTTTATAGATCTGTGATGTTCACTGGTTGGAAAAAGTAGCCTAATGTTCCCAAACTAAGAGGCAGGGGCAAATGCACATTTCTCCTGCACCTATATGTCGTGAGTATTAGAATATATTAAAGGGGGTAGGGGCACTTCGAGGTAAGGTGCAGCCCCGTGGCTACGCCAGTGCAAATTTTTGAAGGAGAAGCTCTCGCAAAAAGAGGCCAGAATTAGATAAGTTGAAGTGTCTTCGTGACAAAGTTTACATTTATCCTTCATGCCTTCTCTGGGAAGGGTAATTTGTCTTCATCATCTCCTCACAAATTGACATTTACATGAATGAGTTGATGAGAACCAACATTCTTTTGGAATTGGAGATGGCCGGAGGGGAAACTACCGCGCCTCCTCAGTGCCCGATCAATATGTGTGTATGCGGGCATGGCCGTGCATATTTTCATGGTGATGTTTTTTTGAAGACTCGCCAGCGAGGATGTTTGCTTGGCTGGTGTTGGGCAGGCGTGGTGTTGGTGATGTGTTGGACAACGAGTAAAGACAGAGCATTGTTTATCCTGGGCAACGCGTGGTCATCGATATTATTCATATTGCCGTTTAATGCGCACCAAGGACTTCTTCTCTTTAATCCATATGCCATGACTTTCCTTTTTTCCTTACTGGCTTTGTGGTAATGTGAGTAGGAGGATTCCATTACGGCATTGTTGTTTGCATCTGCAACTGCCCTTTTAAGGTTAATGTGTATCACAGTGATTACAGAATAGAGTTGAACTTTCAATCTCTTTTTTTTTCATGTCCCTCAAAGTCACTAGGTTTTTGATGAAAGTCTTCCTCGCATCATTGATTCTAAAGCACCTAGGAATGTAGACGGACTACACATGCAGGAAACTCTTCTGTAGATCTAAATGGGAATCGTTCATCATGCACTTCTGAAGATGTAGCAACTGGGGGACATGCTTCTCCCGAATGAGAATTCTTTCTCTGTGAGCAAATTCTATTTTTACATTCTCAGTTGGAGCAATATCTGTTGGGGGTGATGGATTCAAGATTGGAGAATAAAACAGCTTCTCATCCTTGCCCTGTGAATGTTATTTCATACTGTATCTTTAGAATAAATGATCAATCTGTTATCGATTTCACAAGATTCACATCTCTTTCACATTGGTTGCATCCATTGTGATTCAACAAGGAATGCATTGATTGTTGTAAAGGGGCATGGAATATTCCAAGGCCCTCAGTGCCCCTTTCTCTGATCTGATCTTGGATATTTTCTGCGCCTTTCTTAATTATCCCCATCTGTGTTGTATATAATATGTGCCAGTTTGAAAATTGGCCTTCTCCCAAAATATTAAAATTTAAGTCATGTTGTACATATCATGAATTGATTGAACCTACTATTCAAGAATTTCTGTGTTTAAGAAAGATCCAAGGAGTGGGTTGGATACTGTTAAGAAATTTTGTCACAAAAGATTTAGGAAAAGTAGGATAAAGGTAATTTTGTTCTCTTGTCTGGATGAGTTTGTTTAGAGTGCTGCATATTTTGATTGTGATCTTTAGTTTTAAATCAGACAATGACAATGTTTATTTGTGCATCTTCAAATTTTGTAGAATGGCAAGGAGTAAAAAAAAAGGATATATAATAATGGATCCAATAATAAATTTCCAGGAGCATTTTATCACTTGGGACCCAGATTTTGCCTGCATGTACCAAACATCATTTTGAACAGATGGGACTGGTGCTCATTTGTTATGGCTGTCAAAGGGTTGTATGAGATTTTAAATCAAATGTGATTGATAAATGGGATGTGATATATAGCTTCATCTTCATTACTGAATGAGATTCCAAACATTCCATGGAATCTTCCAGCCATTAAGGCATCTCTCTGTATGTGCATCACCATCACATCACCATGGTAACGAGCCAATGATTACGCGAAAAACAAACCAAGTGAAGATAGAGTCAACATTTGAACCATCTGGAGGGATATCCTCCCCATTAATGAAAATCCTCAGCGTTGATATCTTGGGTCTATCTCGGAAGTGATTGGATTTTTTTGCTATTGATAAGAATACATCAAGCCTTTTAGAGTAAAGCCAATATTTGTGATGAAAATTTTCCATCCATCATCAATCTAGGACTGCTATTAAAAGTAAATTTACTTTGAATTTTATGAAAAGTTGTTATTTGCACATTTTATTCTTACTATTGAATTGATTAACAGGATAAGAAAATGCATCTGTTCATGCAAAAACACTTATATTCATAAGGAAATATCTGCAATATGTGATAATAGATGATATTGCATTAATTCTGGTTTTATTAGATCTCTATGTATAAAGACTCCATCATTTATATACATATTGCAATTTGATAGAAACCGCATTGATTGGCTTATATGTTATATCTTCTAGGTTTCTGAGGAAAAAGCTTTGATCATGCCCAGAACTTGAACCATATGTAATCTTTATCATTCTCTATTAAAAGGTAAAATAATGATGATGTTACTAATAATGCGAAAGGATTTAAGCTCCATTACGCTTTCTATCCAATAGATTTGATATCTTCATTAGATCTGAAGTCATTGCTTATAATTCAGGTGGGTGTTTCATAAAGCTGTTTGTAAGTTAAGAGCGACTTTAAGAACAACTGGTGATCATTTCTTATGGTAAATGATATACCCAAATCTTCATTGGCGATGGTTTAGCGCAGGAGAAAGGGTCATCAATTGTTCTTAAAGTCGCTCTTAACTTAGAACAGCATTATGAAACGGCCCCCGAGTGTATCTGATATAAACAACTCAGCACTCTGGTGATGGTAGTATATATCCGATCTGACAACTATAAGGAAGCATGCATGGATGCTTATTTATAAGGAACCAGAGGATTTATAGCTTAAGAACCTGTCCAAGGGACATATCGTTACGGATTTTATGCCTAACAACTGAAGTTTGTGGGCCATCTTGGTTGAATATACTTTTATAATAAATATACATTTGAATACATATGCTATCAAATTGAATAATATGTGTTGTCTAGCTATGATATGCCTATATAGGGATATTTTAAGTAATTCAACATCAATTTCCTTTCATTTATTTTTTCAACACTGCAAGATTTATTTACCAGTAACTTTTTTTTCTATAAGTTGACCTGATAAATCAATCAATCAATATGAAGTCATTTTCATGGAAAATATAAGATAATAATTTTTAATTGATGTCCTATGAATGCTTTATTGCTGGTCAGCTCCTGGGAACAGAAAGTACAAATAGATTTATTGTTAAAACTGATCTATCAATTAGAAATTTGCATTGGATTGAAAATAAGTTGCTTTCATTTAGTGCCCCCCCCCATTTTTCTTTCATTCTTCTGTCTTTTCATTGTTCTTTGACGATTACTTTCACATTCCTATGCAAAAATCATTTTATCATGTTTTTTTTAGGATCAGTTAACATAATACATTCCATATTTACATTACTCTTGGATTGTTAGCAATTTATCACCCCTTAAATATTATTTTTAGATATCCCTGTGCAAGTGACTTAAATTTCAACAGGATTATGAACAATTTATAGGTATACTCTCTTAAAGTTAAAAGGGCAACAAATTTTTAGAAAAAAAATTGTTGTGATCAGTTAGTGACTAAACTTTTACAATAAAAATTACTCAATAAAAAATGATGCAAATTGCAAATGAAGGATGCTTCTACTTGAAAGAAATGATTGAAATTTTGTCTGTAGGCCAAATTAAACTCCCATTAATCTATCCCTTGTTTAAACCTAAATCTTAAATGTCACAGGGATTTGTTTCTATAGCTCTTACTTGACAAGGAAAGTGATGTAAGCTGTGAGTAATTGGTCCTTTCTAGTGTAAGATAAGGGTAACTCCAAGGAGGGAGAAGAATTTGAGACAGGAAGGAGTATCAAGTTTGATTGTGCTTGATGAAACATGTGATCTTTGAGTTTATGGCCCATTATAAATCATTGCCTCGCTTCAGTGCTGTTCTCTCCTAAATCTTAAACTGAAGCCTTGACAAGTCCTTGAATAGTGAAAAAGTAACAAAGAAAGAAGGATTGTCGCCTTTCCTGCAATAGATTTTCCTGTCATTGTCATTAATTTGTAATTCTTGTACCGAAAGGCATTTTGTGAATTTGTTGAAATTTTTTCTTACTTTTGGTTGTTTTTGTCTTTCTAACCTGCTCCTCATCTTTTCATACCATGTCTTTCTATCAATCAATCCATCGATTTGCTCCATCTATCCTTCTTTTATTATTTCTTTCTTTAATATTTCTTCTCTTCAAATCTCTGAACACCCATCATATTCTTTTCTCATGGGTCTCCCATCCCCCTCCCATTCTCTTTCTCAGAATCTCTACCCTCCTTTACATTCATACAATCTGTCTCTCATTTTCCTTCCACCTTTTCTTTTCATGCATCCTTCCATCTCTATTTTGCTTTCCATCTATCTACTTTTCTTATACCTTGCACCATTACTCCTTTCTAACTTTAGTCTTTCCTTTTTTTGTATCATCATTTCTGTTGTGGGCATTACTCTTGTCAAATGCAGACAGTTTCTCCAAAAATCAAATAATATGGCGAGGAGTGCTTGTTGGTTTAGTCAAATCTTACAAGATACTGAATACTTTTAAAAGTGAGTTGGGGTTTAGTTTCCACTCTAAAAGGCAGGTGGTGACCTGTACATCTTGTTTCACATTTTACTTATGTTTGCTTTGTTTTTAATGTTACTCTTATCAAGATTCACCACTGTTCAAGGATGTTGGCATTTGTGAAATAGAATGAGTGAAACAGGCCCGTAGTGGTTTGTTGGTTTTACCCATTATTTTTCTTATTCTGATTTTTTTTCAAATAATTTTCTGATTCTATCTTGATGTATGGGTGGAAAATCCACACCCATCTCTCTGCTCTTTCTATGTTTCTGTCACATTTATTGAAACACAAATCTAACTTATTTCCATCACTTAGACAAGGTTATTGCCTGTTTTGTCTGTTTTTCCCCTTTACTTACTTTCATATGATTGTGTCTTTGAATTGTCCTTGATATCCATCACAAGAATAACCTGATACACATAGTCATTAATCTTCTTTGAGGTTTCAAGACTGGAAACTGTCTACAGCTATAACTAGATTGAGTTGTGTTGTTGTATTTCTTAGTTCTTGTGCCTTTGTATAAATGGCGTCACATGTCCAGAAAGTGATTGATGATATTTTTCTCTCCCAGACACCATCTTTCTTTTATCCTTGGGAGGTCAGGTTGAATAAATGGCTCCTAGCAACCAATATCAATGGCACATCGTAGCCTTGCCTTGAAGCTCTCATCTGTGGTAATGAACACTTTTTTACAGAGCTTGCAGGAGTTTCTTTAAGCAACAGCATATTTGAGCTTTGTGTAAACATTACCTACTTGCAGGCAGCGGAACTAGCAGTAGAGACAGGCTAGGAGCATATACCCTGAATACATATTCGTTTCAGCTTAATGTGGTTTGATGGCAAATTACCTGGAAATTCTGCAAGTGTAATTGCCAATACTCTCCAGACGGAATAAAAATAGACAACTGAGATAAATGATGAGAGCGAGTTTTGAGATCCATAAATGAGTGCTCGGATATTTCAAATTGGACGTATCATCAGTAATATTGAAATTCGACTCTTTCAGCGCACTGTATATTTTCCCACTTACACGTGAAGTCTTGACACTGTACCAGTGTTTTGTTCACAAATTTGTCAACAGGAGAATCATAGCATGTGGGATGGTCATTTTTTGAGAGCAGATACTTCAGAGTGGATGGGTATGATTGAATTCTTTGGAAAATTGGATGATACACTACAAGCAACTGACCGATGGTGATTTTGACTTGTTTTCATGGAAGAAACGAACATTGCACTCACAAGAAGCCCCCACATGCTGACCAGTCCTAGTTCTTGAAACATAGTCTATTGACAGGAGAAAATGTTTCGACCAAATGGACGCAGCGGAGGAGCGGTCAAGGTAGTGACCGACGGGCGGTTACCCATGGTTACCCTTGCCCCTCTGAACATTGAGGAGGAAGAGGAAGAGGAGGAGGAAGAAACTTTTGTGGAATCCGGGAAGCTGAAGGATACGGCACCATTTATCAAAGGTAAAACTGACAAAATCACATCTTTTATCTGTTCATGAATTAACATTTGATAAAAATGAGTATGTATTGCAACAATCAATTTTGGAGGACGATTTAGGGCTCTGACTGTCTAATATAAAACTTGTTAATAACAATAAATTACCGTGGTAAAATTGCTTGACAGCCAATGAGATACTAAGAATAACAAAGTTGAAATAATTGCACAATTTATGTACCCATATCATTAAAAAAAAAAAAATGGGGGGGGGGTTAACAAAAAGGAGTATTATATTTTTCATCCATAATGCAGAATTTGCTGATTACGATGAAATCAGTCTTACTTTGCATGAATAATACATAAGGAAAAGCAGCAATAAGGGGGAGAGATTCCATGTCATGGACTTAATTGTGAAATCCTTTATCTCCGTAATATTGTATCGGCAGGACTGCTTCAAGTACTGTACAGTAATACAATAAGGAATAGTGGTTAACAATGGCAGATACAAGGGGACTTCATAAAGGCGTATTTCTTGAATATTATTGACAACTCCTGGACATTTCTAGAAATATTTTTATATTTCTTTGTTGTGTTGAACCCCTGTGTGAATTGGGAGGCACATCTTTAAAAACATGTTGATCTTGTTGGGGTTATTTCTGTGTGAAGGACTGGGCATCTGATAATGACAATTTCAAGGAAAGGGTGTTGTATGTTTGTGTATATATATTTTGCATTTTTTTTTGCTGCATACATTGCTATATTTTATGAATTTCTCCTGGTGAAATTGTATGTGTATCTGTAAGCTAGGTGCAGGGGGGGGGGGGGTGCTTTAACCCTTTTCTCACTATCTACTTCAATATTTCAGTAGCAGTGTTTATCAATTATGCAGAATTCATCGCTTTTAAATATAGATGAGCATCATCTTTCAAAACAATCTCAAGTTAATGGACTATCAGCAATGAGATCACCAGATGCTAAATTAGGAGGAGTGTTCAAACTCTTCCGTAATTTATCCAGATTAAGTGTTCACACTCTTACATAGTTCACCCAGATTAAGTGTTCACACTCTTTCATAGTTCATCCAGATTAATGACTGAAAACGCCAAATTTTTATATATCCCTTTAATAGATGTGATTAAGCGTTCTTGTTTTAATCTAAGAAAGACTTTGCTCAATGATCTTTCACATCAAGAAATATTACATCTTCATCTACATAGCGTTTGTATCATGAGGTTAAGAATTCATTTTAGATATATATTTTATGCCTGAGGATGTTTTCTGATGACTTAAGAAATGCATGGATTTTAAAGACAGATTAATCACTTAAAAGACAGCCACTGGATCAGACAATTGCGATGTTGAAAGTTGAATGAGGAAAATTACATGGAAAATTAAGATAACTTGTGTTAGATATCCTATTTCGAGGACATATTTATCATAAATATTCGTATTTAATAATATTTGCAAGATTTTCATTTGAAATATGTTCTAAAAAGACAGCATTATTCAATACTTTATTATCTGGTTCATAATGTGCAAATCAAATCATCAATGAAAAGGAGATTATTCATTTATGGAAATTAAACATCAGTTGGAAACATTAAAGTCCAGAAGATTTAATAGATGTGATGTTCCCCTTAAGATATCGCTTGCGATGCTCCTGAAATAGTGATGGAACAATTTAGGACGCTGGTCTTTAGGGTTTCTTCAAAATTTAATGTCACCCAAGTACACAAAGTACATGTGATGGACAATCATTACAGGGAAAGTTGCCATTTAAGCCTCCAAGCTTGATTAGTTACTTCTAACAGAAGTGGACCATTTGCAAAAGTTTTCTCATTTTGTGATTTATTTTATCTGCAGCCAGCTCTGATTAATAGCAAACGCTGCAAATAAACTACCTTTTGATCATCAGTAGTAAAAACAAACATGCAGTGAAAGATGTCTTTTGTGTTTATTGGATAGTGATTTACGACAGTGCATCGCGCACCTTGTTTCTGAATTGTAATCATTGCTTGGAAAAACAGAAAGTTATGCTTTGAATTGTCTTCATAAACGATGTGAGGTGTTTGCTGGTGGCAAATCCTGTTCCGCCTCAGCCAGAACTTGAAGAAGAATAGGATCATCATCGCGATATTATTGCCACTCATGTGGCAGTTAATATTGCGCCGCTTGATTAACGCTTTGAAATGAAATGTTTTCTCCTTGACTGGCTTTGTGGTAGCTCGTGGCACGTAAGGCGTCGGGATCACCTCATAAGAAACAACGTCTTATAAAAATTGTTTTGACGTTATAGCTAAATGTCTTGGATACCGGTATGAACTGCTTGTGGTGGATGATGGTGCCTTGGAAAATATCTCAGATATACCACAGATTGAATGAACACTGTAAATGGTGACGTCTGGAGGATAATTGTCTCATATAAATAGGAAAAAATGCCACTTTTTAAATAGAAGTTGAAGACAAAGACTAATATCTTGAAAAACTGACGACTGAAAAATTGACAGACTAAAGCCTTGGAAGTGTTACATTGGATTAACCATTGAAGGAAACTTTTGAAGGAGCAAGCTTCCTTTAGAATATTCTCGGCTTCTATTACATTTACCCTTTTTGCACATATTTTGATATTTGAAGTAACTAACTCAGAAATGGACAGTTTTGTGAGAGATATGAATAGCCAAGTGTGAAGGATTAAAGTTTCATTTTCGATACGACTAACTCTAACACTACTAATATCTAGATACATTTCATAAATTGGAAGCCAAGTAAACTAATTCACCCTCTGGCATTTGTACTCTCTGTTTTCCCTCACACACAATGGGTGAACCTGCAGGTAGTTTGTGAAAATTATCCAGATCTTGAAAGATACAGAAATAATTTAAAAACATGGAGCACAAAATTGAGACAGTTGGTGCAAGGAGTAGAGCTCCGCCTTTGAAACGAAAGCAGACTGGTTATTTTGTGGACAAAAATGCAAAGGGTAAGTTTGACATCCACTTCTAATCGGTTATCTGATATCTACAGCACCTAACAAGTATTCTTGATTAAATGCATTTCTTCGGAACCTTCTTCTTCAAAGTCAAGCTGTGTTGTATACAGATGAATAATAAAAATATGTAATTCATAGATATTATATTTGTGGTAAAGTTGAATTCTAAAACATTCAGATATTGTACAGCAATTAGAATTATGACAATTCATATAGACAAAATAATTGAACATTTTTTTGCTTCAAGTTTTTGTTTTGTTGCACTGAAACAGCTCTATTAGAATTCCAGTGGAATATACCAAGTGAGTAAAACAAAATGATTCAGCTTAAGAAAGGTTAAGAAAGGTTGATTCATCCTATGAAAGAGCATTTTGTCTTAAATCAATGATACCAAATATGTGTTGTATTTCTTTCATTTTTCACTGGGTGTAAGAAACGTTTCCATGACAGTTGCTACGGCGACAGAAAATTGCTGTGATGAAAAATCTGCCCGTCAAGCCTAATGTAAAATCTTACCTCCATAACTAAAAATACCCTCATTATCCTTTTCTTTATATTATTCTGAACCAAAAACTCAATTAAAATCCTAACTCTATCCCTATATGCTCTCTGAGATTTTGAGACTGGAGCAAGTATCGCAGGATCAAATGTCGTGTCACCTTAGGAAACAAAATGTCAAAGGCATTAACACTGATCTCTCTAACGTCTGACCCTGTTTAGATTTTACATCATGTCCTTTTATGGCCATCATGTGTCAGCCCACATAGGACAACAATGTGTTACTACTGTAGATTTCATGAGCTACATTCTTTCTATTGATTTTGATTTTCAAATTTTTGGTCGGCACAATAATTATCAGATTGAAGCAACTTTTAGTTCCTCCAGATATGTGAATGATGCTGGTCCAATCCACCCTTCTGCCTGGCATTATGATCCTTTGTTTATTATTGTTGAATGAGAAGATTTATGAAAGATGAATTAAATAGGCTTTCAAGATCATTTTTTATGACTTCATAAAATTCTGTCACTTTAAATAATCAAATGATTTCTCAATCATATAACCTTGATATTCTGTAATGATTAAAGAAAATCAGTATTGCCTGACGAAGACTAGCAGGTGCAGGCGAAACGTTGCAATTTCAGTTTGCCGGATCGTGAGACAACAGATCAATTCTTTACTCAGATTCAGCTACCACGATGATCAACATCTTCCGTACTATTAATATCAGTATTGTTGCCAATTTGATGAACAAAATGGGATCAGTTTCCATCTCAAGTGAAACTTGGAACCGATTATGTCATTTTAGTTCCCAGTGAAATATGAAACTGAAAATTAATATTTAGTTGAAGAAGACACAAGGTCAGTCCGCAAATGTAACCAAGTTGATGTGTGGAATATATTCATCACAAGAGGGGGAGAGAGTCTAGAGTCTTTCCTAAGTGCATTTGGCTACAATCCAAGCTAAAATACTAGTACTGTGTTCAAATTATGATAATTAATAAAGGGTGCAAAGAATCAATGGCAAGATCATGGAAAATAATTAACAAAATGGACTCAAGAAATTCATTCAAAGCAAGTTCTTCATGAATAATAATTGGAAATTGAAAGGTAGAACACCATTGAAAGTGAAATCTTGTAACATGTCATTTAAAATTTGATTGCTTTGTGAAATATTTAAGTGACAAACAATTCTTCTTGATACAATTAAGTTATTTATCTTGAAGGTCATGTATGAAATTGAAAAAGCTGGGGAATGAAATGATGCGATTTAAAGAAATGGAAATTCATGGAAATATCCCCCACCCCACAAAAAAAAATAAATAAATATTGAATATGAAAATCTGATTTTTTTTTTTTGGGGGGGGGAGATCAAATTCATTGAAAGTCAAATGTGGAAAATGAAAGCAATAGTTTACAGATTACAGAATATGGATTAAAAAGGAAGTCTTGGAAGTTGGAAAGTCATGGAAACTGAAATCCTCTATGACCAATCACAGCTGCATATTTGAATGGTTAACCATAATTTCCACCTCAAGTTCATGCCTTATAAACATATCATCTTCTTCATCACATTTTACAAAATAGCATTCAGACCAGATAAAAAATAAATGCATTGATTATACAGTACATTTTTGTAGTATGAATGGTCCAGTTTGAAATAATTTGGTCTGGATTTTTTTTCAAGATTATGAAAGTAGAGCAAAATATTTTAATTACTGGTACTTTCAGCTGTGTGTGCTACTGAGTTTGTCCATCAATGACAATCTTCATATATTCTTGATTGGTGTATATTATTGGATTTCAGAGGATATCCTCAACCTCTATCTGTTTGATGATCAGTTGATGATTTGATTGCAATATGTATGGATGAACGAAAGAGTTTGTTGAAAGGGAACCATGATAATTTCTGGAGCTATGGCACAGACCCTGATATTGGTAGAGGACTCAAAAGCGGTGAGGCTGAAAAACCAAGACTATTCAGATTCAGATTTGTTTTCAATGTACATAATACAGCGTTAGACATTGGAAATCCATGTTCGAATATTTAAAAAAAGGATGAATTTTCAGGTATACTTGGGTAATCTCAGGTTTGTAGAATTACCCTTTTAAAAATATACATAATTTTTTTGTCAAATTTAAACTCTGATCACATATTTGTAAATTCTTTCTTGTAAAAACATACCCAGTAGCATATAAGAACTGTGAAACCTAACCTAAAACTTGCCCTCGAAACAGGCGCAAGCCTTGTGATATACCCTTGATCAACGAATCTTACGCTACAAAAAAAAAGAAAGTTAAGGGAAAGATCAATATCATTTGTAGCATATTTTGACATCTGGAATGCTTCATACATTATGGTGTCTATCCCAAGAAAACTACCCTTTTCACACGTGTTTACAGCAATAACGTCGGCGTTCATCCGAACCGTTGTATCAGTCAAATTTGGTCTAAAAATCAATTTTGCAATTTTTGCAGAAAACGAATGTACAAGTCCTATTCATCACTAAATTTCTACACAGGAATTTATTTTTGTTTTGGAGATATGAGTGGATTTTCACAGCAATGTCATACATATTTTTAATAAAATCTGCAAATCCAATTGGAAACGCGTAGTTCTAACGACAATTTCAATGCGCACGGTCAGTCAAATTGTCGTATCGGCACTGGGCACTGCATTGACTTTGCACATGAAAAGCAACGCGACGTTTTGACTGATCACGTGCATTGGAATCGTAGTCAGTCAAAACGATGTATCACTTTTTCCCTATGGCGTTTTGCCGCTCAAACAGGAATTACAAGCATGTAGCTCTTTTGCGTTATTTTCTCTGATCCTTATTAAGTTTTGTGTAGAAATAAGAATACCAATGTAAAGCAATTGTCTTTGTCTTTCCATCCATGTAGTTTTCTAGCAATGAATATGTTGCAAGGCAGGGGAACTATAGTTAGAGTAAACTTTGAAGTCGATTTTCTCTTAAATGGGTTTGCACCATCGTATATGTGATACGATGGTTCGGATGACCGCTGACGATATAGTGGAGTGTCCCGGATTGAAACAATCTTTTTATCATAAAGTGTGAAAAGGTCTCTCAATTATGTGGGATGTAATGATGTATGGATGACACCACAGGCCCTGGTTGCACAAACTCCTTTCCCAGCATCTAACCACAAAGTGATTGATAAATTGTACATCTGCCTCATGGTTAAGTAATTAATCAGACATTTCTTTATCAGTATTCCTCCCTTGAAGTTCGCAAATCCTTTTCAAGAAAGAAACACCGGTGTAAACCGGCTTCCTCACCCCTAAGGATCTCAATTATTCATGAGAGTGGAGTTTAAGTGAAATCATTACCAAGGTGGACATGTCACAAATTGAAATGAAGGATGAATTAAGGGCTCTCTCAGAGTCACCACTGCGTGTTTCTGCTTAGCGGAACTTGATCTTGTAGCCTTGCAATCGATTGGAGTATACAGTCGCGAGGGAAAGTCGATACAAAGGTTATGGTGTGGGCCAAGTAATGCCTCTTGTTTCGGCGATGTTACCACCCTTGGTGCTCCAAGGAGAAGTCTGGTGAAGTCTCGATTGAAACAATGAGGGAGTGTCTTGGTGCAACTTTATTGACGGTAACAAGTGATTATGGTAATAGGCTCGCAAATCATTACCAAGGTGGACATGTCACAAATTGAAATGAAGGATGAATTAAGGGCTCTCTCAGAGTCACCACTGCGTGTTTCTGCTTAGCGGAACTTGATCTTGTAGCCTTGCAATCGATTGGAGTATACAGTCGCGAGGGAAAGTCGATACAAAGGTTATGGTGTGGGCCAAGTAATGCCTCTTGTTTCGGCGATGTTACCACCCTTGGTGCTCCAAGGAGAAGTCTGGTGAAGTCTCGATTGAAACAATGAGGGAGTGTCTTGGTGCAACTTTATTGACGGTAACAAGTGATTATGGTAATAGGCTCGCAGAGACTGTTGGTTAGAGCACGCTGACTCATTAGGCAGACCAAATCTATATCCGCGTGCCTTGATCGACATTGCTTCAGAGTGCTTCAAACACCATTTCCAGATTTTTTCTGCCATCAGATTTCATGTGGAAAAACTTTCTAGTGACTGCCATCATGATAATACTTTTAAAGGGTTAATTGTTCCAGAAGCAGTCACATTCATACAAACACAGCTGTATAGTGTTTGTTACTCAACAAAGTGAGAAAAATTTTACTCGTGGATCTGGTCGGGTAAATTGACACATTCTTCCTCTGTCTACCCTGATGCACAAGTCCTCTTATCAGGTGCTGTGTTGATTATGCAAGAAGATATCTCAGTTGTGAAGGATATTTTTATTAACACCACATATGTTTTCCTGCTTTGGACATTGCAGGCCGTTCAACAGGTTAAAGCCAGTTATGCTTCTCTTTTAATTTGTGGAGGCTGAATCATTAAAACTACTCTGACACACCCCTGTCAGAAGTGACAGTCCCATCTTTCCTGCAGGATTCCTCGAAGCTACTTTTCATTTTTACCAATCATCACATTTCATCATAGTAACAGTTAGTTAGGGAATGCGGGGGAAGGTGCGATGAGAAGACGTGTAGCAGCTTTATAGCGGGAATCCTGCTGAAATACATGGGAGAGACATGTGACTATTTGCCTCTGACTTGTGGTGAGGTTAGGTAGTGAAATTGCATCAATTGCCATTGATGAAGAACATGTTTTTTTTTTCTTTGGACTTCAGCATGAAAATCAATGCCAGAATATCATTTAAGTTAAAGCCAACACCTCTTTTGAGTGAAATGATTCATTGAAACTTTCATCTATATGAGTATTCCTTCATTTGAAACTCATTCACCTATTCAACCCTGTCAGACAGCTCATCACTGATATACACCTTATACTTATTGCATTCTGGAACCAGTTGGTCTTTACTCAAAGCTTACAGCAATTCCAGGATTCAGAGGGTTACGGGTCCTGTAATTCATTCCTGTGGAACTGTCATTTGAAAAGTTAAAAAAGAAGACCATGGCCAACTATAATATGGTGTCTGATATTGGTATCGTGGATAGCACTGACTCCAAGAGGCGAAGGAAGGGTGCAAGTGCTTCTACCGGCAAGTATTATTCAGGTAAAAGAACCTGGTAGAGGGGCGCAACTTTGCCCCCATAACCCCCTTCAATCTACAAAACTGTATTTGAGATTTTAATTGCTATGAAAAAGAACCAGTCTGTTATTTATTGTATATAAAGAAGAAAATAAACTTCATTTCTCTTTATCTCTATGCTGTCCACAGTCCTCCAAAGATGTAAGAGCATGTTTATACAGGAACCTCTCAAACAAGCCACAATGCGCTTTTTTGGGGTGTTTATACAAAGACTCCCAATTCAAGCTCACCTTTGCTAATTTGTGAATGCTTTACCAGACAGGTTGCAAAAGGAAAAGCTTTAAAGATTCACATTAAACTGCACTCCACTAAGGTGAGGTAAATGGGTATACCTGGCAGGAATTTATTCCTTGAAATGCTTCTGCGCTGTAAAAGGCTGCAGGGAGAAATCAGGGGTGATAATATCCTAGTCTTTTGGAAGCACATAGAGATGTTGTCATAATATGATATGCGCTATACAAGAACTGCTTTATCATTATTAATAACAACAATAACATTGATAAACATAAATTTGTATAGCGCAGCTTTTAATTGCACAAATGTACATTTGTATAAATAATGTATAATGTATAAATAATGTATAATGTATAAAGTAAATTTCTTAATAACAAGATATGTTTTCAATTTTGATTTTAAGTGGAGAGCTTCTTATGTCAATTGGCATTGTTTGGGGCAGCACATGCACAATTGCCAAGTGTGACTTTTGTTTTTCAAAGGGGGATCTGGAACAACAATTTATCTGTGAAACTTTGCAGGCTTTGAATATACGATTGGGTTTTAAGTTTGAGTTATTCAAAGAGGGGTGATGAACTCCATCCAAGGCTATATATTGGGCTTGATCAATTAATGATTTATATGCAATCAACAGAATTTCAAATGAAATTCTCTGATGCTTTTGCAATCAGTGGAGCGCTTTCTCAGAAGAGATGCAGCGGAACTGAATTTTGGCACATGGTAGACGAGTCTTGCAGATGAATTTTAGACTCTTTGTAATTAACTTTGTAAGTAAAATTATGAGGCTATCATAACTCTCATTAAAGTTATGGTCTTTTGACTTGCCTTTAAGATATTACGAGACAGTTTGTGTGGTAGGCTCCGACAGAGCAGCAGACTTATAGCCACATTGGCTGATCTGGCTAAGGTATAATGAAAATTCTATTTTTTATACATCTAAAGGACTCATTACGTATGCGTGGCCATACCTGTTGAGCGCATCATCGGATGTATCAAGGGGGTAACTAGTATGGTTGCTATGGTTACAGGGGATGTAAACGATTCTATAAACTTCTCAAGTTGGCATGGATGTGATAAGAATGATAATGTCGGCGTGAAAAGAATACAGAATTAGTTTGATTGGAAATAATTACAGTGAAAAGGTATCCTTGTTCTATCTCTTCATTTTCAAAGGGGTGATCATGATACGTTACTGAAAATACCTCCACAACCTATTCCTAATTCTCTCTCTGGGGGATGCTGCTCATTATAGAGTATTTGCAATTAATGAAAAGGTGGAAAACACTTCCAAAATGATATCCAAAAATATTTCTAATTTAAATAATAACATGTATTATTGATATAATCAGAGGTATGGCATTGCTGAAGAGGTTTTAGCTTTTTGTCTATTTTACCATGTTTCCATTTCTTTTTACAAGGTTGTTTATGTTACATATTATCCATTCTGACTGACGTCATGTAAACTGAGGACTATTCCATGGGGTTGGTGCAATTTTTGTGACATACCAGAATTCCAAAACCGTGTCTCATGTAAAGAAAGCAAATGTATGCATGAAATTACCAGCAAACATAAATGGTGTCTCACCAAGTTTTACTTCTCAAGCATCATGATGTATTGCAGATTCACACCTGACAATTTATTGCCAATGTTATATGCCAATGTGATGTCCATGTAACGCTGGTAAAAAAACTTTGTATTTGTTTAGCAGCAAATCCATTAAAAATCTATTTCCAACTGAATTACTATGATTGGACATCATCTTTAAATGGACACATAAAACCATTGGAACAAGCTAGCTTGTGAGAAAACAGAAAAATCAAAGAAACAGATCAACAAAAGTTTGAGAAAAATCGGACAAATAATGAGAAAGTTATGAGCATTTGAATATTGCGATCACTAATGCTATGGAGATAGCAAATTGGCAATGCGACAAAGATGTGTGATGTCACTTGTGAACAACTCTCCCCATTACTTTGGTATATATTTCACTTGAAATTGCCTCTTGTATCACATCTATCCATAGGTCATGTGTTCTTTCTACATGAGGGCATGTAATACATATTTTTTAAGAATACATCTTGGATAAAGAGTTTGTATCATCATTAGAAAAAGTAAAAAGAGACATTTTGAGGGTATTTTATAGTCCACCAAAGGGAAAGTTGTTCATCAGTGACATCACACATCCTTGTCGCATTGCCAATGGGAGGATCTCCATAGCATTAGTGATTGCGATATTCAAATGCTCATAACTTTCTCATTATTTTTCCGATTTTTCTCAAACTTTCTTGAGTCTTATTCTTTTATTTTTCTGTTTCTACACAAGCCTCTTTGTTACAAAGGTTTCATTCCCCTTTAAATTGACACATGAACGTGAAATGAAAAAGCTGATACCAACGATACATGGACATAATCACAGGATTTTGTTGCCCCAGGCCCATGGAATGACCCCTGAATGATAATTGCAGTGAATCAAGAAAGTATTTCATGAAGCTAGTGATTTTCACTGTTAGAATTGCTCTGAGCCAATCAGATGCAAGGATTTCAGTAGCTTATAACAAATGGTCAGTGAAAATCACCATTAACTGTTGCATGAAATGCTCCCTGATGTCTATCAGACATAAAGAGAAAACAGCAAAGTGAAAAATATGAAAATTATATACCACTGGTCATTTAAAGAGATTTAACTGGTATTACTCTGCTTTTGTTCTATTAAATACACGAAGAAATATATCTAACGTGAATCAAGCAGATTAAAGAAAGAGTACAGATATATTCTTGCTTGTTCATGCACTCAAGATAAGATGTTGTGCACATCCTTCACTCCCTGGGGAGCAATGATTGATCAGAGCAAGTGCAGAAGTGCAGAGGATCTGCAAGTACGTGTGTGAGGCAAGTTTTGAATTAGATGAACTGGCAATAGACCAAGAGGCAATGAACATCTAGTCTGAAAGCACAGACTCATATTTGACACTTTAAGAAATTATACCGCGTCTAGATTGGAGACTAGATGCCAAACTCTGGCTGTGTCAAATAGAGGCAGACAAATACCAAGCAGCTAGAGTTTGTAGAATAAGAAAAGAAATTCTTCATGTACAGAACAAATCCACAAAAAAATTATATGTTCTTGAAGAGGTAATTGGAGGGGAGCATTAATGGCTCGCTTGAGCCGCCAGGCTTAATCAACGACAAGCCGAGTTAAGTTCATTAGCGGTTTGCTAGGAATTCTCTCCACATTCTTTCAAAGCTCAAGAATGCAGGCCTCCATGGAACTTCTTTAACTCTGCATGGTTGGGGATAAAATTGCATACTGCTAGAATTTTATTTTGGGCAAATGGGAATGGAGACCATGCTGGTTATGGTGTTTGAAGAAAATCAAAAGTAAATGTCTTTACAAAACCATTTGTATAATAAAATCCTGTTTGCATCATTATTTTGGTTGGGTTGATTTGCAAAGTTCTTGAACAAAGATAGGATCAGGTTTGGGAATGTGTTTATTGACTGGGAACATTTTAATGAAAGGATCACTAACTTTCAGCAAACCTCAATGAAATATAAGCCTCTTGCTGAAGCTCATTCATTATTTTCTTTTAATCAAGTTAGAAAGTGGCCTGTAGGAGGAGGGTTCAGTGGTAGAAGATGATAATACCCCTCCCCCTTAACAAGCCTGATTTGCAGATATTTGAAGCAACAATAGCTCTTGACACCTTTTAGCTTTTACTTGGGGTTACCACTGCTAGACCTTGTTTCCATGACAACAATATACATTTTCCAGTATGTAATTTTGGTAATAAATAATAGTAGGCACTGGCCTGACCCTTACCAGTTGTCGATTCAGAAGAATGTTATGATTATGAGAATGAGAATTTCCGAACATATGTATACCTTGCAGCAGATTTCTTGCAATTTTTTTCTTCCAAAAATCAAGCTACACTCATAGGTAAAAGTCTGATACACCACAGGAATATGTAGAGGGCATACATGTTTAGGGGCATGGAGAAACACTCCCTCCCCATCACGTTTCCATGGTGACCCCTCCAATCCGACTCTGACCTGTATTGGCATGAGCAGTGCACATTTGTACCCCCAAAACATCAATTCACAATTACAGGTTTGTATGTCTGATACACTAGTATAGGAGGATTTGTTAGGAAGATGGAGGGGTAACTCTCCTCCCCACCTTGTTTCCATGGTAACCCCTCCTATCTGACTCCATCTTGTGCGAGCATGAGCAATGTATGTGTGTACCATGCCTTGTAGCATATCCTCCAGCTAATGACACTAGACACTGAGAAGTGCAACGACACCGTAATGGGAGCTCAACCCCAGATAACTGAACCGCATCTATTCCTCATATTGATTGGTATCTACACGGGCCTGTACTATTTCTCCAGTTTTGTCAAATTGATATGGATTATATGCATACTGTATGTCAAGTGAAGGAAATTCAGGGTTTTTTATCAGTCTTTCTGCTGATACTGATGAGGAGTGACATGTATGCACATCTTATAATTTTTATGTGATGGAATAAATTTCGATAATGCATTTTAATTATTAGTTTATGTATAGATGATACTAATATCATTGTAGATGAAATCTTCTTTTTGCTTAATTCTTTCTTATCTTAAAATAAAACAGTATTCATATTTTCACATCTTCTGTATCCTGCAAACGTCTTGTATCTCCCTTGGTATTTCATGCCTTTATGTGCACACTATCTTTTTCTCTTTCTATCCCTTTGCACTATTATATATCAAAATATTCTCCACTTTCTCTACCCCTCCCTCCTCTTTCTCTCCCTTTCTTTACCATCATTCCTCCTCTTCCCCTCCCTTTTTCTCTCTCACTCTCTTTATCTTTTCCTTTATTTCCCATCATTCCTCTTCTCTCTTTCTTTCTCACTCTCACTTTTTATATCAACCTCTTAATTCCTCTAAAGACTTGGGTGTTCTCAAGCTTTGTGTTATAAATGACTAATTCTGAATTTATTTCAGTTATTGTATGGTTAAAAGTTAATTTAATTATCGTTGAGTATGGATTAAAAAATGCAATCAGGTCCATTGTATCAATGGGGGAGGGGTGATCTACTGATGAAAAGTAAGGGGGAATAGGGGGGGGGCAGTGGTCACAAGTGATGAGGGAATGGGTGTAATGGGATGAGGAACAATGATAAGAGCTTGTGGAAGCGCCGCGGTGTAGCGGTTCTGACTCTCGCCTTGTAATCAGAGGGTCGTGTGTTCGAATCCCACCATGGCCTAGCGCCCTTTGGCAAGGCGTCAATCCACACTTTGCCACTCTCACCCAGGTGCTAATTGGGTACCGGTATAGGAAACAACCGTCATTGTGGTTGGTTTAGCAAGTTTGCGCCTAACAGGCTGCTTGGAATGCTATGAATCCAGTGACCGGGTAATAATAATTGCAAAGCGCTTTGAACAGTCATAGATTGATAAAGCGCTATATAAATGCCAATTATTATTAATACTCTACATTTGTTATATACTGTAAATGGTGCTTTTGCTACAAACTAGTGCTAAATTTGAGAATGGTAATGTGGAATGAGACATTTTGAGTTTCAGAAAGAGGAGAAGACATGACAACTGTGTTTATGCTTGGTAATTGTGGGAAACAGAGAGAGAGAAAAGGGAGTGCGTAGGTTTGCTGATGTTTCCAAGATTAACTTGGTAACTTAAAATGTCTTAACCAGCTTTCAAATTTCAAAGTTACAATTTTTCATTCTAAATTTGATCAACTGTGATCTTATTAGTTTTAAAGGTAAAAAGAGAACAAATAACTTTCCTAATATGTAACCAACCTTCATCATTATAATTCTAATTTTGTCATTTTTGTTTCTTTCTCTCTTTATTACAGGAGATGAGTCATTAGGATGCTGTGTATATTTTTTGATGATCTGCTCGTATCTTCTTGTTGCCATCACATTTCCATTTTCATTGTTTTTCTGTCTCAAAGTAAGTATGAAAGTATTTTTATGGTTGGAAATAATGTTTTTTTAAGGGGCTATCTCTTTTACCATATTTTACACACACATTCATGTTTAATTAGACATAATATCAGAACATGATGCCATTTTAATTTAATAGCAACAATATGAAGATATGTGTTAAACAAGCTTGAAAAGGTTTTACTGTTTATTTTTTAGATGTTTGTCAATTCTATGGAGATCAGTATTTTAACTTTTGTCATTTTTGTCTCGCCTGCAGAGCAGAGCGAGGCCTAGTTCATGAAACTTAAACATAGGGGTAAACAAGTATTACTAAATACCTTGCCTGAGTTTCAAGTAACATAACTAAGGTCAAAGGTCAGTTAGTGTCAATGAACTTTGGCCATGTTGGGGATATTTGTTGATTTCCATCATAACTGAAAATTTATGGATCTGGTTCATGAAACTTGGACATACAAGTAATCAAGTATCACAGAATATCCTTTGTGAGATTCAGGTCACATTACCGAGGTCAAGGTCAGTTAGGGTCAATGAACTTAGATTATGTTGGGGGATTTGTTGAATTGCCATCATACATGTAACTGAAAGTTTATAGATCTAGTTCATGAAACTTAGAGTAATCTAGTATCACTGAACATCCTACTCAAGATTTAGGTCACATGACCAATGTCAAAGGTCATTTTGTATCATATGAATTGTGGGTTTCTTAAAATGATTATTAATAGTTGTTTTTCAAAGTCAGAACTGCTGCTCTATTGAATGGCCAAATGCAGGTGAGACTGCCAGAGGGGCTCCTCTTGTTTTATACCAAAGCACTCTTTCACAAGAGGGTACAGATATAGTCTGAATAAAATGCATATATGATCACTCTATACATCAATATGCCAGTCAATCCCATGGAAATTTGTAAATTTGTAATCCAAATATAATGTGATACTCTCACAAGTAGATGCTAAAGTAGTTTGAATAAAACATCCCCTATACTCTGAGATGGAAGTCATTTGGTTTGAACCTAAACTTTTTACATGTGTAAATTATCTGATGCTGAAACAACCTTTTATACAATCTAAATTTCAAGGATATTACATTTAGATTTAAACCTTGTGGATTTAAACACAAAGCTAAACAATTGTATTTAAATCTTTTGAGGTTTAGAAGTCAATCCTTGATATTAGAAATAAATTCAATGTTCGACCAGTCACTATATTCACATCCAATCTGGATATATCTTAAATCTTTTAAATTTAGAAGGAATTCTGGCATGCAGTTAATCATTTGTGTATGCTTCTGAGCATATGCATGGATGAACATGTGTGATTTTGAATATTTTATGAATTTTGTCACCATATTCCAATATTTATGCAGCATATGTATGAAGTTCATAGTTGTAGCAGGCCCCATAGTCATATTTCTTTTTTTTTTTTAAAGAAACTGGTAGATGGGAGTTCTCTCTTTGTTTTAAACTCCTCACATTTCAGTTCCTTTATTCTAGTTTCAAGTGTCCCATTTTTCTTTTCTTTCTCTTTAATCAGTCAGTGAATAATAGTAATGTACACATATAAACTGTAAGAGTTTTAAAATTTACATATCTTTGACTGTTGCTATGTCTTCTGAAACTTTATTGTTGCTATGTATCAGTTTTAGAGTTTTCCAAATATGAGTTATGATTATAGATATATGTGATATTTAGTGCAATATTTTTTAAAATTATATGAATGTGTATACCCATTCCATTATTCACATTGTATTGTTTGTTTCAAATTTGAAATCTCATATTTAACCTTTGACCCTGTGCAGGTCGTCCAAGAATATGAGAGAGCGGTCATCTTCAGGATGGGTCGGTTGTTACCGGGCGGGGCTAAAGGACCTGGTATTTTCTTTATTCTTCCATGCATTGATAACTATGTCAAAGTGGACCTGAGGACAGTTTCATTTGATGTACCCCCTCAAGAGGTGAGATGAGAACAGGTTAAGTCGACCGGGGGACGGTTGCATAAACTTGCAAGCAATGTGATAATGAAGTGAAACATTAATTGAACAAAAAATATATATATTTTTCAAAATAAATATAATGGAATATATTGTATATGTAGCAATGCTCAAATCTTAGTGAACCCCACCAGAAAAAGAACATATTTAAAGTGTTCAAGTTCTGCCATGTTTTTTAGATTTTTTTGTGAAGTCAGGTGATGAAGTATTCAGTTCAATAATAGTTTGATTTTCTGTTCTCACCAAACATAGCAGTGCAGTTGTCTTCAATAAGCACTCGGCATGAAGGAGTGCATTTTGTGGTGGGATTCACTAAATATGAGCACAACTGTATATAGGCCTATGTGTATAACTTTATATTAAACTTTAACATAAAAATACAAAGGAAATAATAACAATGGGGAAGACCCTCAAAATCCTGGTGAAATTAAAGTAAGGATTAGAGAAGAATTTGGGTTAGTGCAGTATGCTTTATATATATACGATGTGCTAACATGCGCTATACACCTCTACCGGTTATACACAGAGGTGAGCGCAGTTGGTCGATGTCTATTCTCTTAGTCAGCCTTGTTACAAGATGCTTTCTAGTTGACTAGCTCTGTAATTTACTTTAATAACATGCCTCCTTGCAAGTAAGCAAAACATGTAACCAGACGTATGCTTCAGTGGGTGAGGGAGGATGTCAAAATGAGCAAGTGTTCACATTTTTGTTATTAGGGCAACAAAGCCTTGCTTCTAAAACAAAAAATGAACATTCATGTGAGTAAAAAAAAATACATGCATTTCTTAATACCATTTACAATAGGATCTTTGACAGCAAACCACTTTCAAAGACAACTTTACATAATGCTATGATATCCATGTATGTACATGTATGTAATAAATACATTTTTTCACAACATGAACTTTCATTTTCTTAGATGCGACGTTTCATCATCCTAAGTGCAAATACAGTGATTTGATTTTCAGAGATAAAGAACCAATATTTTGACAAGATATCTTAGAATGATTTTTTTTTATTGAATCAAAATGTGATATCCTGGATCTAGCCCAACTAGCAAATCTTATTCTTCTTCCTCCTCATCATCTTCCTTTGTCTTCCTCACCATCATGTTAGTCTTCATCTGTGGTTAGAAATCTTACATATTTATAGGATGTTAGAGTCTGCATATGGATAACTCACTGCTTCCCTCAGCATATAATATGCTATATCTATCATATGTGAACAGGTCATGAAAGCACTGGCTGGGAGTGAACGGACCCCACTGATGACAAGATTGAAAGCATGTCATGAATTAAGGGTTACCCTTGTCTCATCCTAATTCAAATTCTATTTCACGTCTTAGGAGCAACGGGGAGAGTGGTTTTTTAATTGGGGGAAAGCTAAGCATCATTTTGTGTAAACACACTTTTGATACCGCTGGTTAGGTGGATTGAATTTGTTGAAGCAAATTTATTAATGCAGTTGTCAAAGCATCGGCACATTGGTGACTTTTGAACACTAGGACAGTGGACATCTAACCTCAGGGCACAAAAAACAAAGACTTCAAAAGTTGAAGGGGAAGTAGAAGAGCATCTGCATTTTAACTCTCTATTTTTTAAAACCAAATTGTCTATTCTATAAATTTTATATCATTTACCCATGCAATTTTTCTACATGTACCTATCGTTTCTTCTTGCAATTTTGTTTTTTGTTTTCCCTTGCCCCTCTTTTAAAGACAATTCTAGCCCTTCAAATAATTTTCATTTTTCCTAGGGGGGGGGGGGATATACTACACTTCTCTTGTCACCTGGATGTAGAGCATTGAGGAATGGTATATTTAACAAATGCCATTTTGGATGTGAATGGATGATATCATGTTGTGATATTGATAAATGACTTTATGACATGGTATTCTTAGTGCTATTCTAATTGTCATAGAAATGGTAAACCACCTCCCCCCCTTCCCCAAAAAAGAAAAAAAGTAAGGAAAAAGATGAAACAGTTAATGGATGGGGACTAAGTAGAATCTTGGAATGTTATAAATTTGGGAGCAAGCGTGAAATACCAAACTGGATGGAAATGAAGCAAACTTTAGTTAAGATATGAAGTAAACAAGGCCATCATATTCTTTAATAATCTTTTTATTAGTCTGCTTGGGGCCTTCTCTAGGCATATGCAATTATCTTTATATAATGTGCATCTATAGAGTCATACAACCTACATGTATTCACTATTCTAATACAAGGCTAATCTCGAAATGACGGCCCAGTCAGAATTTCAGACATGATGACAAGTAGTCACATCAGACTTTTTTTCTGGGTTTTGATTGGCTGAGAAGCAAAAATCTGAATGTTACCATAGTAACTGTCAGAAAATGTCAAATTTGTCAGTGCTGATAACTGTCATGAAATAATCCTGAGTTATATGAACCTCAAACTTTTGGGGTCATCCTATTATTACTAATTTGCTTATCTTATTTGCATAATATTAGTGATGATATGTTGCATTTAAGTAGCACTTTATACAATCTTCCTAAGCAACGACACTGGATACTATTACTCCCGCTTTAATGCGACCGCACACTTTACGATTGGTCTGTGACGTGATTTTGGAATAAAACCTGGTAGAATTTAATGCTAACATTGAGACATATAATTGATATAATATTTCATATTTATTCCAACTTCAGGTTTTATCCAAAGACAGTGTCACCGTAGCCGTAGATGCCGTGGTCTATTACAGGGTCCACAACCCCACCATTTCAATTACAAACGTGGAGAATGCACAGAGGAGCACAAGGCTACTGGCGGCCACGACGCTTCGGAATGTTCTTGGTACGAAGACGCTGGGCGAGATGCTGACGGACAGGGAGAGCATCAGCAGTCAGATGCAATCGGTGCTAGATGAGGCAACCGACCCCTGGGGGGTCAAAGTTGAAAGGGTAGAAATGTGAGTATACGTGTGCATTAGGTACCTTAACCACCGGAGACTGAGCCTGCATGATACAGGGTTCCAAGCCCATGAGGGAAAATTATTTTACTTTTTCCAGTCAGGGAATTTGATTTCAAAAAGACCGCAAATCAGAGAAAAATGCATCAAATGGAGGGGAAAATCAGGGAATTTTGTTCATCCCAAAAGTTGAAAGTAAGGTAGTCAGTCAGACTCTGTTATATTTTGTTGCATATCAAAACAATATCCATTGAATGACTGGTTATGGTGGTGCTTAATTAGTTAAACATTATTGTTTTTATACAGAAAATGCATGTAATTCACTGCAAAAACTTAGAAAACTCGCAAAACTGGGAATGGGTTTGAAATGGGAATATTAAAACTTCATTAGGGATTTTATTTTCTTGAAAAGCTGGGAACCCTGACATAAGTATGTACATGGTGACCAGCCACCTCAGAACTAAAAAATAAGTTGCCCAAAAATGAATTTAGAGATTTATTGAGTTTTCCAATGGGTTAAAACCTTGCGTGAAAGAACGCAGTGGCCCGTATTCTTAAAGTAGGTTTAACTTAAACTCAGGTTTAAGTATGGATAGCCAATTGTTACATAAATCAGTGATGGTAGAGATATGATATTTCAGCTCATTTAGCTCCCAAATCATTCATAATTGTCTAGGAAGTAATAGATTGTCTTCACCATCAATGAATCAGGAAAGAGCACAGTAAACATAAGAATGGTACAATTTTAATAAAAAAATTTGATACTTTTGGCTTCCCATACTTAGACCACAACTTTAAACCTGATTTTCAATTAAACCTGCTATCAGAATACATGCCAGTGTGTTTACAATATATTCTTCATGTTGTTGACTATATAAATATGTGATTCACACTGTTAATTAATTAGATTTAAGTGTAATGATGTTTTCACTCTCTGAACACCTCAAAATTGTGAATGTTTCCACGTATAAAATTGTGACTCACACTGGGAAATTCTCAGATTACAGTGCAGTGTGATGGTCATTTAACACATGTCATTCACACTGTTAAAATGCTCACATTCAAACAGTGTGAATAAGATTTCATTTTGTCCACACTGTGAACACACTCTGAAAGACTGTATATTTAACACATTAATTAACTAATGAATTTGTACTTCCAGTTGACTTATTTATAGTTACCACTCAGTTCTAGTAGCTATTAAATTAAGAATACAATTCTTTTCGACTCACTTTCATAATTTCTAAAACAAAACCCAACAAATATTTTGCTAGATATAAAGTAAAATTTTCATTGTATGAGATTGGAATCTGTGGAATATGGATGTTGAATAAATTTAAATGGTTAGTTTTCTAGTGCTCCCTTTTGTATTTAATTACAATACAGATGTTAAATGCAATTCTTGTTAGTGAGGGTTTCAGTGATGAATATGAAAAGAAAAGATGAATATAGCAGATAAGATGGAAAATGTGAGTACACCATAAACAAGCAGAAGATAATATATGAATGCAACTTTAAAAATTAAAAAGAAAATCCTAGTCTTGTAATTATACATTAGGGGATAAGAGGCTCTAAAGAACAACAAAAAAAGCTGGATAAGCAATATAGGTGACTTATGTATATTGATAATTTTGATGTGTGTGATCATATTTATGTTTCATACATTTTTAATAAAAAAACACATTACAGTAAGGATGTGAGACTACCAGTTCAACTCCAGAGAGCCATGGCAGCGGAAGCAGAAGCAGCCAGAGAAGCAAGGGCAAAGGTAACAAAAAAAACCCCCCTCTTGAATGAATAGATCCTTCCATGTTTTGTGGAGTTATGTAGAAACTAAGACAAAACTTTTTGCAAAACTAGGGGTGTTTTGTAGAATGCTATAACTCCCATATTCCAACTGGAGAAGAGCAGCTTCAAAAGACCCCTATTTTACATCAATCGATCCTCTCGGTTTTTTTTTCTTAAAATGGTTGGTTATTAAAAAATTCACTGCAAATGGGGATGGATTAAATAATTCACTATTTTTGTTTTCATTCAAACACAGGAAATCAATGATATCTGTTTAGAAAACAATCATCCCCTCTTTTAGATAAATGGACCCTACCCATGTATCTATGACATTTTAGACCATTTAGAAGAGTTCATTAAGGAAATGGGGGTGATTTGTAAAATACACAAGGTATATATTTACAGGGCAAGATATACTAAACATTCATAGTTTCACTGGATTCTCAATTTATTTGGATTGTTTGAAAATTGTTCACTAAATTTAATAAACCGAAATTTTGCCCACATTTTTCTTAAGTAGACAGCACGCATTTGCAAGTACTGTCGGTTGGGACCAAGACTTTAGTAGGAATGGACACTGATATAACTTGATAGTGACCCAGCACTTCCTCTTTTTGCAACAGTCTTGATTTTATTGGAGATATAGCCTTATGGTTAGTGTTGTGTTGTACATAGTGTTTTGTGCGTGCATGGATTTTACATTGAAGCTATTGTCACTGGAGCATATATTAATGAATCAAATTTTGTTACGTCCAATTTACAGGTGATAGCTGCAGAAGGGGAACAGAACGCATCCAGAGCGCTCAAAGAAGCAGCGGACGTCCTCCAGGAATCACCAGCGGCGCTTCAGCTACGGTATCTCCAAACCCTCAACACCATCTCAGCAGAGAAAAACTCCACCATCATCTTCCCGTTACCAATCGACCTCCTGACAGGATTCATGGGCGGGGACCACGCGGCGTCGGCTCCCTGCATGGAGGAGGTCAAGATGGTAGAGTGAAAGGTCAAAGGGGTCGTGACCCTGATTGCCTCTGACACAAGACTTTGAACCTTGGTGATTCCCTCGCTCACCACGCAGCATGGAAGATGCACTCTAACCCCTCTGGCAATGGCATTTGATTGAACGCCTGTGACCAACAGCTTATCTCACCCAATGCACTATTATTCCTAAGGTGATGGCATATGACTGAGAGCTGTTTGACCAACGACATTCTGACCATTGCACTGTAATTCCTTTGGAGATGGTATTCCATGTTATCCAATGGGGGTAATCAATTTTGAAAAGGGAATCAAAAGCCATTCACAAGACTCCTCTGTAATTTCTGATCAAGTTCCTACACAAGACTCTTTTCTCCCATGTTTAAAATATCTGTGATTCTTAAAGGTTGTTTGGGTCGTGAGCTAACTTCAAACTGGTTTGATTTCAAGTAACCACATATGATAAAATCTCACATGTGATATAATCTCACAGAGTATCTCTTGCAAACTGTCCAAGACAGTGTTTCACAAGAGTTAATTATGACTTACAGCCATGCTTAGTGCTGATGCGCATATGATATGTAATGCGCAATCTTATTTTAAATACAGAGTTTGCATGATTGGACCAATGCGGTGAAGCCTCTTATATGTGCTCGCAACTGGACATTTAAGTGCTACTCTAAGTCATACTTCAATCTTTGTGAAACACCCCAAGGATTTTGTACATAAAGTATTGTATACCATTTAATAACAAGGGCAGGTCTTTATCACAGGGACCAGTCATTGATCATACGGTTGATTTGTATAGCAGTAACAATCAATTCATTCAGTTGTTAAAATCGACCTTGCTTTTTATCTACATTCTGAAATAAGTCCTGATGGATTTTTAAAAAGCAGTTTGTGAAGTTACGCACAAACAGGGGGGCTGTTTCACAAAGATTAAGTATGACTTAAGAGTCGTACTTAAATGCCTAGTTGCTTGCGTTATAAAAGGCATGACCGCATCGGTATGAACATGCTGAGAGGACGTGCATTACTGCCTACTGATAAAAAAAGATTGCGTATTGCATATCATGAATGTGTCAGCATTTAAGTGCGACTCTAATGGGGTGTTGCAAGAAACTTGCAATCGATTGCAAGTATATTTTTGGTCCCTAATTCAATCATGTCTCTTAGTTAATTGCTATCTGCTCCTTGAAAGAAGTTCAATCTGATTTGCTGCAGCTAATGTTGATCTATCAATTGTAAAATTGAAACAGAATATTTGCAATTGATCACAAATATTTTCTTGCAACACCCCCTAAGTTGTACTTAAATCTTTGTGAACCATCCCCAAATCTTGTTCTTAGGTGCTAGGTTGCATTGGAATATGTCATTTAGCACAAGAAAGTGTCATTATAGTTGTGTGAAGTCATTCATATCTTACGAACTGCCAGTCAAGATAAGAACTATAAACATCGTGGAAAGAGCCTCCATGTTTACTTACCTACAAATTTAAACATGGGGTTGAATTTCTGATACCTTTTTGAACACATATGGTCATTGCTATCAGAAAATATGTTTAGTAATTGAAATTGGTCAAATTAGGACAGGAAAACTCATTGGGCAGAAAGATAATTATTTGCATTTATATTGGTGCATTGCTCATCATCCATCAATATATAATTCGTCAAGCGGATATATCATGTCAGAGGTACGCGATGTGCCATATTTGTTTCTTGAAAGGACTTGTCCCTTACTGTTTGAAATATTGTGAGATATATACTGTCTAATGTTATGATGCTGGTGATTAAAAACAGTATATTTTTAAAGGCCACCGCACATCATAGACTGTACGCGATCCGATTTTGGAACAAATCGCATTTTGCTCATTTTCTGGAAATGTGAATGGAACATATTTGATTTGAGGTTAAAATTGATTGAAAGAATACTAATATAACCATTTTGAAAGATTGCAAGCCTTTTTTTTTTTTAGTAAAGGCCAAATTAGCTTCCAATCGTAGCCAATCTTGCGACTACTATGATGTCATTACGACTCGATATTAAATTCGCCTTTATTCTCAGAAGGATGAGAGGATATTCACAGATTTGAATATAGCTATTCATATGATGATTTAGAACATTACACAGTAAGATATTCATAGTCTCAATATTAGCATCAAATTCTACTACGTTTTATTCTAAAATCGGGTCGCAGACCAATTGTAAGGTGTGCATTCGCCTTGTATTTCACAAAAAAAGTTTTGTAGGTGATTTTCATAGTTCTATGACATTTGCGCCAATGTAAATTGCTCCAATAGAAAATCTGCATGTTAAGCCAAACCTCCATAACTTATCATTATCTTTACATTATTCTGAACAAAAAGCTCTCTTTCAATACTAATTCTAACCCTATGCCCTCTGAGATATTAAGATTGGAGTAATTGTCGCAGTCCTGAGCCAATGTCGTGCCACCGATTTCCACTGATAAAACTATCACTGGAACACTTCCCGGGGGCCCATTTCATTAAAAAAAATTCCAAAGTAGTAACTGTGCCATCATAGTAACTACCATGGCAACCTTGATTGTGATTGGCAGCTGAGCCCTGTTACCATGGTATTTGCGCTAATGGCAAAGTTACAACAGTTGTGATTCCTTTATGAAAATGGTCCAAGGTGTCTGGTCTCTTGTTATTGATTGTGCTGATGTTATCAAACTTACATGTAGTGTCATTGCAAAATATAACTTGCAAATTTCAAATTTACATTTGTTTCTATGGCAAATCAATTAACATTTTATATTGCAAAAAGCAATTGCAACACTTATTACGATTGATTTGAAGGCTTAGAATGGACTTAAAATTGATTGAATGTTTCATGTAATGTCGCAAAGGAAAATGAGTGCAGTTTCAATACTTCTTGCCAGCATTTGCACATGATGTCAAACCTTTTGTATAAAATAGAGAAATGAAGCGCATATATATATATATATATATATGCAGAGTATGTTTGTGTACTTAAATTGTACACATGACTTTTATACCACGCTTATACATTGTGAATATAAATATTGTACAAATGATATATCGATTATGTTAACCAACTATTATTTGTTCCTATATCATATTTTCCTTCTATATTTATGTTTAGAATATTTCCTTGCTAATATGATTGTCAATTATGTATTTGTAGAACACATTTTAGTGTTTGTTGTATAATAATTTTTAAATGCACATGATATCTTTATTGCCAAATGCATACAGCCAATTTTTATTGTCTTTGAAATTCTTGGTATTTATGTTTTAAGACCAGATAATTCTACTTTGAATCGTTTCTCAGACGATTTTCATCAAGTGAAATAATAACTTCAGAAAGCAGAATACATAAGAAAAACAATGAAACGCCTCTGGCAGTCTTCTTGCCTGCATAATGCGATTTGACATGGTAGAAAATAATGAACAAAATTTAATTCCTTATAACTAAAATTTGTTATAATAAAACTAACTTCTTTATGTTGACAGCTTATTTTAGACAGCCCCCAGTGATCTGAAATTTTATTCATCTATTATTGAAACATTTTTAAACATCTATACAATAGGGTCAAAACTTATGCCAGATGAGCACGAATGTACTTCAAACCTTTTTCATCTGTAATGGTGCCTATAAAATTATTTTTAAAAGTTGTTCTCTCCATGATGAAAATGCTATGAGAAGTTGAAATTAACAAACGGGGGGGGGGGGGGGATTGTTTATTACAAGGTAGGAAGTTGTTTTTGTCCTCATTTGGGCAATTGCAGAATGTTTGGGCCTATTTCTTTCATTTGAAGGGCTACTTTTAAGGGGTAAAAAGTACTTGTGCAAGCAAACGTTATTCTTCTGCCATATGTAGAATCTTGATTCTCTATTTTGAATAATGTTTGGAACGGATGTTGGTGCAACTCTAGAAAGAATTGTCCAATTCCATAGCATACATTTTGGGGGCGATTTGGAAATAGATGAGAGTGACAGGCTATATGGGTGAGTCTAGAGCTTCAACCATGTACAATGTTCTGAAATAAATCTCTAATTACTAGAATGCCATTTAGTTGTATCTCTAAATTGAAAAAAAGTCAAAAATACAGCCCCACTATCATTACCAGATTTATGCTGGTGAAAAACAGCCAGCATAAATAAGAAGACCAGGGGAGCATTTCATCAATATTTGCATCCAACAAGTTGTCAGATCTGACATCTTTCCATGATTTTGATTGACTGAGATGTACTGTTCCTATGGTAACTGACGGATAAAACGTCCGACAAGCCCTTTCATGAAACGCCCCCCAGGATACAGTGAAAAGGTTAGAGGTTAGACATGTTATATAGTCTTATGTTGTTCATGGCTATATGATGTCATGATGTTGGTTACATGTATCACTGTATCCTGGCCTTGCTCGTTCGACTGCTCACACCGTAGGCTTAGATAAACTTCTCCTATATACCTGTCAAAAGTATAGGTAGATTTGTTCAGTAACTTATCCATGTCTGGTGGAAACTTTGACAGGCTATGAATATTCACTAGGATGTGGCCAATGAGCTGTCAGGCTATTCAGGTTTACTGTATATATTGTTTTTAAGAGAGTAGTCCCTACCTGGTAAACTTGTATGAATCTGACTTCAGGGGAGTGTTTCATCACTATTTTAATCCGACAAGTTGTCAGATCTGATCTGACATCTTTCTCTGGTGTTGATTGGCTGAGAGGTACTGTGATTATGGTAACTGTCAGATAAAACGTCTGACAAGTCCTTTCATGAAACGTCCTCCCGGATCACGCTGCAGAATAAAAGCACCTCTAATGGGTTATGCAATGTGCCAGGTGTGTTATGTGAATGTGTGCATTATGTTTTTCCACACTAAATAATCTTGATATGAAATAGCTCAGTGAGCCAGTCCGCTTACATTACATCTCAATTGGTCACTATTGTACTGGTGTGTCATTTGATTTTGAAAGAATGCATTATTCTTTGTATTGGATGTAATGCACATCTGCTATGGACAATTGTAATGTTATCGAATAGAGCAAGTGAATGCATCCTTGAAAAGGTTTCTCATTGAGTTTGGATGGAATATTTGTGTTTTATTCCAGACACCCCACAAAATACAATTAGCTGCCATTCAAAAGACCTTTTTTATTTCTAACAAAATCTATTAATGTTTTAAATTGACTACGAAAAAAGTCTAATTTTTTTCCACACTGCTGCCAAATCAAATTGCATAATGAATAATGAATTTGAGACTGTTTAAATCTAAATGATGATTTGCCCCTAAAGTTGGATGCAATTTTAGCCCTAATAAATGCAGTTTGGCAAATTATTTTTTTAATGGCGTAACAAGGCTGTAATTTTGTGGGAAATATAAATCTCTTACGCAGGAATGTTAATTCAACCTTCAGAAAGCAAACTACATTATTTTTCAGTGAGTATGAAACACTATTTAAGAAAAAATATTTTAGGCATTTTTTTATGTGTAACATTTTATATTCTTAGCATATTTCATGAAGCCTAAATTTTATTGCTATATATATAGTGACACGAACAGGTGCAATAGGTTTATATATGTTTAGAGCAGTTGTTATTTATTAGACAGTAATTATGGAGGATGATATATTAATTACGATATACACAATCTTTTGCTGGGGAGTGGTGGTTGAAGATTTGCAAACCCTAGTTAAATTTTAATGCACTCATCCATGACATGATGGGAGAGTTATTCCTCTCTTTCCGACCAAATGGTGCAATTAAAATGCCCATAAATATTTTATATTTCAAAACTTGATTTTAGGCCAAAAGCACTTGTCTTATATGCATTTTGTGAATTCCTCCTTTAGTAATAATTGGTTCTACATGAGTGATATGTATGTATCTACATTGTAATATGTGGAAAACCTTGATTGCTATTTGATCTTATAAATTCATGATACTCATATCCTACCACTGCAAAAATATTAAATACATTTTTGTGTGGCTTGTAAATAAATTCATTATGAAAAGTCATTACTTAGTAGTTCCTGTGTCATTAAATCAGTCCATATTACCCAGCATTTCTTGATGTTTAGTGCATATTTAATGAGCTGGGTGTGGTTTTGTTATTAAAATGTCTTTCTGAAGCTATATATAAGATGCCTTGCTTTTAAAAAGAGTGGGAATTCTTGAATTTCATTTTATACAACACAAAATTTAATCTTTGATTTGGATGAAATATTGTGTAATGAGATCTAACAAAAAAGAAATTATTCTTTACAGGTTATCTGTGGTCTCCAAGTCTCTATTTATTTTGAATACTCACACAATGAAAATACATGTATGACAACGTTTAGAGGGATGCACATAACAAATTGTGAAATAACTACACTATAAGCAACATATATTTGGAAACTCATTGTAGAGAATGGGGGGGCGGCAAAGGTGTATCTGTTTCATTGGAATGTAAAATAATCTACTGAAGAATTTGTGTATGAAAATTAATATCTCTGACCAGCCACAATTAAGTTGCCAGGGAAGGTTCTCTTTGTAAATAATAATTTTTCATACTGCAAACATTTAAATTGAATAGGAGCAATAGTTTCTTTGATGCTGCTTCAATTTAATTACAGAGTAAGCACTTTTTTCTTTCTTGCTACATGATATATATTATATCATTTGTGTGGAGCGCTGTGGCCCAGTGGATAAGTCTTCTGACTTTGAAACAGAGGGTCGTGGGTTCGAATCCCAGCCATGGCATAATTTCCTTCAGCAAGAAATTTATCCACACTGTGCTGCACTCGACCCAGGTGAGGTGAATGGGTACCCGGCAGGATAAATTCCTTGAATGCATGAGAGGCAGCTCGAGCAAAAGCCGGGGTAATAATAACAACGCGCCTCGGAATAGAATATTTCTAGATAGATGGCGCTATATAAATGCCTATTATTATTATTATTTCAAAGCATAGAAAGTGGTATGAATAAAAATCTCATTTGGGTGGCTGGTCACATGTTGTACTATGCCACTACGATGCATTTTAGGGTTAGAATTCTTAATGTAACTGGAAATTAAAACCGGTATTTGACAATATTCAAAATGAAGGATTGTATTGAACAATGCTATTAAAAATGGTAAAAGGTTCATAAGTGATAACTAGCCCCTGGTCACACAACATCGACGTACCTACTATTGTAGAAATAAAACAAGAACAGAGAACTTTGTAATTTCAATTGCACACATTAGGCTCAGTAAAACTCTGCCTCTATAAAATCTCGACACCTCTGTGCAAAAATTCGTGCCTACATAATTTATCCATGGAAGCCCAGAATATCATATCCCTATTTTTTAGCAACAAAAGCAAATAAATGGCAATGTCTATATGTATTTTACTCTTAATTATATTTTAAAACCATGTAATAGAATCATGTGAACAGACTTTCATTTCACTGAACACGTTTACGATCGCGGTCCCATTTATACTTCTCAGAAAACCTGATTTTGGTCAAACAACATTTTTTAAATTTTAAGCGTCATTTAAATGAAAGTAGGCATGGACATAACCATGTTTTGGATTAATCACGTATGAAAATGCCAGCATAAACGCGGCCTAAATCAAAATGACAGATGTACACTTGGCTGTTGAAAAGGGGAAATTATACCATGGTCACATTTGTTCTACGGCGGCCGTACGGCGAGTCGAAAACAGTCGTTTTATTAATTTTTATTCAAACCACCTATATGTAGCTGTTACAAAAAAGTGTTAAAACGGCTGTTTTCGACTCGCCGTACGGCCGCCGTAGAACAAATGTGACCATGGTATTAGCGAGCTGAATGAAAAGCATGTCAAAAATTGATAAACCTGGACCGCAGATTGAGAATGTTGTTTGTCCAGAGTCCAGGACGACACTGCTGTTTTGACTGAACAATCTTCGGCAAAGGCTGATTTTGACAACATATTCTCAACATTCCAAGAGCTTCCACAAAGCTATTTGTGAAGTTTCCTAAAATTTACATGGATTAATATCAAATTCATCATCTAGACATTTCTGTGAGCAAGAAATCTACTCAACTGTATGGATTTATCAAGAATTCCATAGTTGTATCGTCTGTTATGTTCCATATCATTTAAAAGTAAAAACATGATCATGCTACATAAGAAACTTCAAAAGAAATGACACTCAGGGGGGGGAGGGGTACCAAACTAGCCAAATAAATAATTTAGAAATACTTCTAAAGTGATAGAAGAGACCAGGACCCCACCTTACAAAAAGTTACAAGTGATCTTTTCAACCAATGGGAATCCATAATTTCATCTACAGGGATTTCGCACAATATTCTATTCTATTCTTTAAAAAAAATAGAAGTACACTAAATTTTCAAGAAGGAAAAAAAAAAGTATCCAGAAAGTTTGAACAAACATACATTTGAGGTTAACATTGCTTTCCATAGTTGTGGTTGATCAGATCAATGGTAACCCTTTGTAAGACGGGGCCCAGATATATAATATTTCAGTTCATCTGAAAACAATGAGGATGAGTGCAAGATTTCCTGTCATAATTTCATCTCCTTATAAACTTGCCACACCCCCATCACATTTTCTTCATTGTACATATTTACACAATCTTTATTTGTCAACATGATTTTAGATCATAGGCTATATTATATAAACTGTACAGAATATGTACAATAGACATTTGAACTTAGCTGTGCAGTTCTTGCTTGTTATATTGCTGTATTTTTTGTGAAAGTTTTCCACCTTCAATATCTGATAACAAAATATATTATAAAGAAATGACATGTATACTATATAAAATCTAGTCTCTATATAAGCTGTTCCAAAAGAAGATCAAGTTTTTGTCAGGCAAGTCCATGCATTTGTTCTGTAGGATCCAAATTAAAAACATCTGTGACGAAATTTGTGAATTTCCATTCATATTTACTCTCATTAAAAAACTGTATGTTACCAAATCCCAAGTCTTTTTTTTTATTCAAATATCCCAAATAAATAAAGATGTTAGTTTTCACTTTTAAAGACACCACCTATTCATACTTTTGACTGATCTTTTAATTGAAATCAGTTTGCTAGCAATTATGAATATTTCTTTAAATATCATGGTCAAATTAGGACTAGAAACTGAGAAATATGGTAATATGGTAAAATGACCGAACAGAAATCAAATAAGCCAAACATCCATCTTGAACTACTTTGTAATTGTTAAGACTTGTGATATACTACATTTACCTAAAAAATATAGCCAAGAGTGAGTATTGGGTTATCTGACTTTCAGCCGTCTTATACATTTCACTGGGTCAAAAATGAACAAAAATGTTAAACTCGCTATAAAAAAAAAATCTGCCTATGTCAAAAGTGTTAAGTTCATTTTTTTTACAATGAAACTTGAAGGTTCAATAATTGAAATAAAACTTTTTCTCATTCTTCCAATAACTCCATGTAGTAACTGCCCATTGCCTCTAAGGACCTTGTGATGAAAAAAAATTGAGAGGTCATCACATAAAACTTTCTTCAGCTTATTATAAATAATGTTTTGGTTTTCAGTGTGATACTCAAATAAGCTCAATACTCTAACTCTTCTCCCTGAAAGAAGTTCTCTGAGTTCCGGAGTCTCTCAATGATTGTAGTATGAAATGACTAACCAAGAAACTTCAAGGGCTTTTCCTGAGGCTTATATTTTGTTTATCTAGATCATGTCCCACTTTCGCATTTGGACAGTTTCTATCGTGCGTATCCAGATGCAATCTATTCCATGCTCACATCGCTTGCAACCATGAGTTTATCTCATAAATGATCTCATGAAGCTTCTTGATGATACACTTCAAACAAGAAGAGTAGTTGCTTCACCTCGTGGCCATCGGCCAGGAAGAATGTTCTTGCTTCTGAATAGATCCTTTTACAGGGCATTGATGGAAAAGCTTACTAAACCTGGCAAGACAACGCATGTAGTCTCACATCACAAGATAGCTCAGACTCTTCCCTTCATAATCGTCAAGGCCAACCGCTGGGGTTACTGGATGGCACCACCATCCTCCTCGAATTAACAATCTGGAAGCTAAGAAAGGCCCGCATCCATACAACTTTGGCGTCATGTTGCATCAAAAAGTCACCCCATTGGGACAGGGATGTCCACCGCAAAAGCGATTCTTCCGCATGAAGTCTCTGTTCATCAGATGTACGTCTCTGAGAGATCGTCCTCGTTGATGCCCGAGACTTTCTCGCCGTGGATCAGCTTGGGCGTGACGGTGGTGGGCGCGGCCATGGAAGCATACGCACTGTCCTCCACCGAAAGGTGAGGGGGTGTGATCTTATCAGTGACCCTGAGGGAAGTCCTTGTTCTTTGTGCAGTGGTGGGGGTTGATTGGTGTAGGGCAGTGCCCGGTGAGGAAGAGGAGGGAGGTAACACACCCTTCGGCATTGACCGAGTCTTCTGTTGGATCTTATCTGTGAGCATCTTGATCTTGTCCTCTCGCTATTGGCAGAAGGTATCCCATGAAAACACATGAGTAAAAAAAAAGAGAGCATAAGGAATATGACAAACAAAGGTTGATATATAACAATTTTTTCATAGTGCATGCGCCATCAACGTTAAAGTTCATTATCATTAAAGGTTTGTTGGTGAACACTTTGAATATTAGAATTAAAGAATTTAAATAAAAGGTGAATCCTGAGCACAGGAAGAATAAGAATTGAAACCATAGAATTTAAGGCACATCATCATCCCAAGGTTTAGTTTGTGGTTTAAAGGAGGGACATAGGACAAGATCTTTAAATTATGGTGTGGGGGCTTAGTATCATCTGATTGGAAAAGCAATATCATTTTACAGTGAAACCTCTCCATAGTGGCCACCCAAAGGAAGTACCAAATATTTGTTTAAAGCAGGTTCTTGCATACACACACACATTCTGCCTCCATGGGAATCAGTTTGAGCTGTCACTGTATGCAATCAGCTGCTATAGTCTGGCCCCTGATACAGGTTTGACTTGACTCTCAAACTAGGTAGGGGCTACAACCCCCCTCCCCCCTCAAAAAAAAATATGAACATCAGCAATATCTAAGGAAAGCAGTGTTTTGGAGAAGAAAAAAATGAAGAAAAGAAGATTATCTGAGGATAATTGCTTTATAAAGACAATAAGACCTTACCTCTTTGATATGTCTCTTGATCTCATCATTTTCTGCTGATAATCTTGTATGTTTTTCTTCATCCTCCCTGGATGGCGCTGCCAGACCCTGAGTGTTCTTATTATATGTGCCTTTGGGATTATGTGCAATAGATACCACCTAAATGATAGAAAAGAAAGCCAGAAAAAATGTTGAGTACTTTTGTTCCTGCGACATATTGTACATATTGGCCCGTATACTCAAGAGGTTTGAATTATACCATGGTTCAAAACCATACACCATGTAGATTACTGCAGAAAGCGACACCTATTGTGTTGCATACACTCACTAAAGTCCTATTATAAATGCACACTTTTTGCAAAGGGCAGGTATTTGAATGAATGAATGAGTTTATTACCAAAAAACAATCAAGATAAAATACATATAACAGAGATGAGTTGTTTTACAATTGTTTGGTAAAAGGAATCTTTGGAAATCGCAAGTTCTGCTAGTGAGATGTAGACCCCTTTGTTAGGCTATTTACAAATACACTTGAAGTATTTAGCAGCATGATATAGTATGAAATAATACAACCAGAAATATCTTATACAATGTGAATAATTACATCTTACAGTTAGGTGCTTTCAAATAAAACTGAGTACATGTAAGTAATTAAGCACATTGTATAAGACAATTTATGTGGAATACAAACTATAAACAAAATTAAATAAGCATATATTTTATATCAATATTCTTGTATGAAGCTTTTTTAAGCTCTGTGCAAAACGACTGGACACCTTTTAGCTGTTTTACTTTCTATTTTCTACCAAAAGAAATCTACATAATCCATGTTTGTGTACCATAAAGGCCTTTTAAGCCAAACCAAAACCTGAGCTTCAAACATCAACTTAACCTCCATTCTACTCCCTTATATCATTCTGAGCCAAAAATCCTAACACAACTCTAACCCTTATCTTATATATGTATATTCAGAGAAACTAGCTGAATAGCAATTGTCATAAGAGCAAGTGAAAAATCACAATTCAGTTTTGTTTGTATCCATATACATGTATATTCAAACACCATAATGGCTTAACCCACTTGGTCTACTATCAGTCTGGTCCTATGGCCATTTGATCTAAACATCAATTGGTCTTATATTTATTTAGTCTCCTACTTAGATGGTGTAATTTCTATTTTGTCTACTTTTCATCAAAAATTTAAAGTTCTAAATGCTGTACAGCCTAACTGAAAAAATATACAAAGTGTTAAAATGGCTACATTGTAATTAGACCAAACATTCATGAGATTCTTGTGTTAATTCCAAACTAGTTTAATACACTTGCTTGCCAATAATTCATTTTATACATGTCTCTTTAAAATGAGAAAGAAATGTACAGAAATTCATTTAAATGAATAAAGCTTTAATACCTCGGATTTAAATTGTAGATTATAAAGCCGTCCAAATCTTTGGACAGGTTCAATGATACAGGTATGAATTATACTAGAATATCATGAACGAGAAGGTACTGTAAACTTGAGTTACCTATGTGTATAATTGAATGCTCTATTACACCTTATCACAGATGGAGCCTTTTTCATTTCACCTTGCAACTTTTTAGTCCCAAATCATTTGGTTTATTTTTTAGAACAATCCTGTAATGTTTATTCTTACAAAACTTAAAGTCAAATTTGGTTTATTTTTTAGAACAATCCTGTAATGTTTATTCTTACAAAACTTAAAGTCAAAAGTTGTTATTTTTAAAATCGAAAGTTGTTATTCAATAACCATTGAATATATTGCCTTACACAACTTACCTTTGGTATAAAAATGAGTGCTAGCGTAATTGCTGAGCAGAAGACAATAGTGAATGAAGTGAAGCCATAGACAGCATTATTTTGACTCTTAATGATTAATGTGACTGGAGCTGTAATAATGCACAATACCTGTGAGGCAAAAAAAGAGAAACAGGGAGAGTGAAAAAGAAAAGCAGGGAGGGGGAAAAGGAATGACATTTCAAAACCTTAAAGAGCAGGTGAGAACTCATCAAAATAAATTTGTAAATGAAAGAAAACCCCAATTAAAACATATTGAATAAGCAAATACAGCCTACCTTTTCTTACCTACATTGTACACTTGAATCAAATCTAATTAGCATAAATTGCTTTTGAGTTGAAAACGCAGCCCACTAGCAATCACCTATTCATGCCAGCCGAAAAAAGGCTGACATAAATAGATAATAAACAAGGCCAGCATACAGCATAAATGTTAGCTGGGGTTATGGTATGTTGTAGAGTCTTGTGTTGTGCATGTTTATTGTTATGTAGATGTGGTCACATCATCATGTGATGACATCATCACATGACTAGTCACATGTTCTGTTATATGTGTCGCTGCATACTGGCCTTGCTTGCTCACTGCCTCCAGCCTATTAGGAAGCAAGGCCTTTCTTATATACTCCAGCAAAGTACAAGCAAACTTTTATGACAGTTAGAGAAAAAACCACCACGTCATGATTAAGTTCCCGAATATCATGCATAAACATGAGTTTGACAAAAGAAATCAGTGCTATCATCCAATAGGCAGAGAGGTGAAAATCTTTTATCATGCATTCATGAATACAAATCAGGAATCCACAACATCAACCTCTCTCCTCAAGTTGACTTGAATGACCATGACAATGACCAGTTCACAAAGGTATTCAAAAGTGAAAATGTTAGCGAGCCACCATCTGGTTCTTTGAATTTCATTGGTAATTATTCTCCCATTCATAAGGGATTATCTATATTAAAACTATTCAAAACAAATGCAGAATAATGAGTACATGTATCACCTTCAGTATTTTTTTATAATAATGGTGGGCACTAAACCTCAATGAATGCAGGATTCATGATCGTTGCTAGGTCAGACAATGACCTGTTGGCTAGTTAGTCTCACATGTCATGCATACCTTTCAAAATAGGAATGCATGACTCACATCTGTTGCTAGACCAGCCAAAAGTTTTACTTGCCAAAGAACAATTGAATATGCTATGGTTTATGGAAAATGTTTGTATCACTTTTGAATGGCCTGCGTTACAGGGGTAGCAGGGGTGACAGCCTCCCCCCCCTGATAGAAAAAAGGGGGAGAATTAAAATGAAAATACTTCATAAACCCAAGGTTTGAGGTCTTAGTGTAACATCATATGTAAAAGTGGTATCATGGAATGCACAGACATGATAAATATGCGGTAATGTCAAAAAATGAAATGTTGCAAAGTTCGTTTTTTCCAATACTTTTGAGGATAGACCGGGTTTGAATGACGTTGATGCATTGATGCCTGAAGATCCACACATTGTGTATTCTCATTTGCGCAATGGATTGAATGTGTTTGGAATAATGTTGAACCTTGTCATTTCAGAAAACTTTAGGATGTTGAATTTAAGCACATTTCATTCATTGAAAAAGCAACATTTACCACTGACGCTTTTGCAAAACATTCACTGTCACCCACCTGCATGGTCAAAGTTCTAGAGAAATGGAGACTGGTTAGAAAACAATGCATTTTGCAACATTCCACTTCTGACTTTTCCCTACATTCAGGGTAACTGCACATTCCATGATTACATAATCACAGCAGATGGCACATTATTGTCAAGAAGAATACTGAAGCTTTTCAATGATACCAGTTTCATATTTTATACCTCAGTAACAAAGAATATATCATCCCTCAAATTGAGTTGCAGAACTTTTTGAGGGGTTGGCATAGGAGTGCCAGCGTGTATAACATCCTTCTCTGATAATATACATATATAATTTATGTGATGCAGATGAGATTACTTACAGCAACATTATATATGGCCATGCCAACCAATCTTGAGTCATTTAGATCCCGTACTGTCATGTTACGGGTTTCATACGCTAAGAAAAGACCGAATATTAAAAGTAGGCCGTTGATACCATATAAGATACCTGAAAAGAAGGAATAGAAGACAAAAAGGAGAGAGGAATGTGAAAATTAAGTCTGAATTTCTTTAAAAGTATTTTGAAAAAAAATCTGCTTTTCTGTATGAAAATAAGAGGAAGGAGATGATCTGTTGTTTGTTTAATTTAATTTTCTTTCATTTCACCAAATTGACAATTCCAAAATTAGTTAAAATGGTCTAATTGAAATGTCTATTGTACCAATTGGTTGTTAGATGAAATAGTGAGTGGACGAAATGGCAATTAGACCATGTGGATAGTGGACGAACTGATGGTAGACCAAATGATAGTAGACGTGTTGGGAATTGGACGAATTGGTACCAGACCAATTGTTAATAAACCGCTCTCAACTTACTATATGTGGTACCCAGAGGCAGATCCAGGATTTCAATGGGGTGGAAAGAGCACTTAAGAAAATATAAAGGGCGCCAATTTTCTTGGTTTAAGTGTACGTTTAATGAGTGATTCTCAAATATGACAGGGGCGCATGCCTCTCTGTGCCCCAGCCAGCCTGGTTCCATTGCTGCATACTTCTCAAAACTGGGACATTTTCCAGAGTTACATCACACATCTTTAAAACAAGCTCAAACCAAGTGAATAGTATGGTATTATGTGTATACAGAGGATTACTAAATTGCACATGATGATCTGTTAAAACCTTCCTTTGATATCTAACCCTCATCAAATTCTTCAATGAATATTCAAGACTTGTACGTGTATACAGAGGATTACTAAATTGCACATGATGATCTGTTAAAACCTTCCTTTGATATCTAACCCTCGTCAAATTCTTCAATGAATATTCAAGACTTGTACGTGTATACAGAGGATTACTAAATTGCACATGATGATCTGTTAAAAACTTCCTTTGATATCTTGCTTCGTCAAATTCCTCAATGAATATTCAAGACTTGTACCAAAGTACCACTTAAATCCCAGTGTGATTGATGACTTTAAATATCCAATATGAGAAGCAGATCTCATTCATTCATTGAATATTCTAGTGTGGTCTCAAGAAAAAAGTATGTTGAGTTCATCCATCATCTGTTGAATATTTTATTTAACAGTGGACGAGTTCGCTTAATACCAATGTGGGTTCAAAATGGAAATCAAAATGGAAGTGCTAAAACGTGAATTTAGAATTATCAGCCAACCAGTTGAATACGATTAAAAATATGAACTATTTGCGGAAATCTGAATGTGAGCTATAAGTCTTCATTTAGAAAATTTGATCACATGATAACAAAGAAAAGTGTTACTTGGACTCTTTAAGACACACAACAGGATGAAACACAGATCTCTCTTGCAAGGTCTAAAGCCATAGGTCCTTTTGTTTAATCACATCTTTACCTAGCCATATAAAACTACCTTGTTCTGTTACCTTGCCCAAATGCCCTTAGTATATAAAGGACCACTTCAAGATTAACCATAAGGATAAGACTTAAATAAATAGGTCTCTTGGCACAACCCCAACCTCCTAATCCAATCTTACTGAATAGCATAGTATTTGTAGTAGTAGAACTCTTTTTTTGTGGGGGGGGTGTACACATGTCCTTTCCCCCAAGACAAATCTTAAATATCAAGTAGAATTTTAACATCTTGGATAGTGTACTACCATCAGAAAAGATAGGCAAACATGCAGAGTATTGTGGGAATAAAAGTGACACAGGTATCGAAGGCATAAACTATGGATTGAACATGGTTCTCTGGATAGGACTTAAAGGACAAGTCCAACCCAAGAAAAATCCAACAAGCATAACACTGAAAATTTCATCAAAATTGGATGTAAAATAAGTTATGACATTTTAAATTTTCGCTTAATTTCAGCCAATTTAAGCCAACAGTTATATGCACATCCTGGCCGGTATGCAAATGAGGAGGAGATTATGATGTCATCCACTCACTATTTCTTTTGTATTTTATTATATGAAATATTCTAATTTTCTCCTCATTGTCAAGTGATACAATGATTAATTCCTCCCTGAACATGTGGAATTAGCATTGTTTAATAGCATATAGTTCAGTCAAGTTGGTCCTTATTTTCAAATCTATATAAAATGAAATATTATATAATTCAAACAATAAAAAACAAAAGAAATAGTGAGTGATGGACATCAATGACTCAGTCACCTAGTTGTGCATATCACTGTTTTGTAAAAAATAGGCGAAACTTTAAAATGTCTTAACTTTCTTATTTTACATCTGATTTGATGAAATTTTCAGCACTATGCTAGTTTAATTTTTCTCTATTTATTTAGGTCAGCATTTCCCTGGGGTGAACTTGACCTTTAAAGACATAGGCCCGTATTCTGAAGTCAAGTTTAACTTAAACTCAGGTTTAAAGTTGTGGTTCAAGTATGGAAAACCAATTATTGCATATCTCACTAACAGTAGAGATATCATACCTCAGCTCATTTGGCTCTCAAATCATACATAATTGTCTAGGAAGTATAGATGATTGTCTTCACCATCGATGAATCAGGAAAGAGCACAGTAAACATAAGAAACATACAACTTAATAATAATTTTGATTCTTTTGGCTTCCCATACTTAAACCACAACTTTAAACCTGGGTTTAAGTTAAACCCGACTTCAGAATATGGGCCATAAAATCCATTGCTTTAATCTCTCCTGGAAGCACTAGATCAAACCTTACATAGCGCAATGGACGTGTCACTGGCTAGATAGCGACCCAGGTATTAATGGCATTATCTATGGATTGAACAATGGTCTCTTTTGCTGGGAAGCCATAACCCAATTACTTTAATCTCCTCAGGAATCACTTCATCAAATCTCACCTAGCCAATATTAAAGACACGTTATTAGCTGTACAGTGCTCAAGCTATTAACACCAAGGCCTCAGAATCAAAATTGGATCTCTTGATGTTTAGCCCTCCCTTGGAACTATCGAGCAAACCTTACCTAGCCAAATAGACATGTTTTTAGCTGTACAGTGCTCCAGCTGAGGGACAACCTCCAGGTCCTCCTCCGGGAAGATTTCCTTGGGGAGGTTCTCCACCGTGCGGTACATGGGATCCACCAGCTGCCAGACCAAGATGATGGTGGAATCCAGGATGAAGATGATCCCTATTGTCAGGTACATCTTCCAGGTGTTGACCTTCTGCTGGTAGAAGGGCAAGCAGATGAAAAGGTAGTGTGAATATGAGAGGGGATAGATAGGACCCTTGTGGGTCTCGTTAGTGGTTGTACTTGTGATGGAAGAAGATGATCCCTATTGTCAGTATTGAAGACTATAATGGTTTATTGTCGGAGGTAAGGGTGATGATTGCGGTCATGATTGTTATGGGGATGGTTGTAGTGGTATTGCTGGTGGTGTTGATGATGATATCTGTGGTGGTGGTGCTGGTAGTGGTGTTGGTGATGCCGATCTCAATTATGATCATAATAATAGAATATAAGGATGATAAAGATGATGATGATTGTGATGGTAGTGTTGTTAATCATGATTATGATCATGATGGTGATAATGATGATTATGATCACGATGATAATGATAATGATTTTAACTATGATAATACTTAAGATTGTGATGATGATGATGATGATGATGATGAAGATGAAAATTATTATTGTGTTGTTAATGATAGAGATGATGCTAGATTGGTGAATCAGTGCCAAATAATCCAATGATAAGAAAAGTAATTCAGGAATATCAAAGTTGATGATTAACTTATTATTGAAATAAAGATGACACAATAACATTACTAATCACGAGTGACTTGATGTTCACTTTCTTTTATGAAATTGTAATTGAAGCACATCATGTGTGGATGCTTGATGTATGACATGTTTACTAAATACAAAAATCTCAACAAGATGAGATGAACATTTTATGTGCATCAGTCTTATCTTTTTTGCATCATATTTTAACTGTAACCATAGCAAACAGCAAGCAATATGTTAAATTTACTGATATTGGTGATAGTCCAGACACAGCAAACAACTTGAATGCAAAATAAATTTACTGGGAAAGTAGTAAGTTGTGTTAAAATATGACACTTTAAATACTTTGATACATAATGAATCATTTTTCAGACACCACACCAATTAGATAAATGAATATGATACAAAATGCAATAAAACACTTCATACACATTAATGTTACACAGAAAACACATTTATGATTATTGTATTACAAAGAGAAACCTGATTAAGAATGGCTGATTATGCATAACACACATTTTCACAAGACTCTGTATATATGTAAGCTTAATCTCCAGCAAGTTCAGATTTCAAATAATTTCTCTTGATTAAATAGTTTGATATTCATGACACATTAAACACCATGGAGATAGATTGGGATCAAATATCCACCAAAACACAAAAGAGTAATGCCTCCTTTTGAAGAAAACTTGTCAGAGCCAGAGAGAATATCCAATACTTAATTAATATCATACCCACATAAAAAGCTTGCAGACGATAATCCACTTTGTAAATTTAATTCAAATTAATTCATTTTTTTTCTATGCTCTTCAGTTCATTTCAATTCCACCTTTACAAATTACATTAAAAAAATTGTCATATTTTGTTTTTGATCATCTATTTTGAATAAATGTTATTGAATTCATTCTACTCATTCAAATCAGTTCAACATAACTAAAGAAAACATTAATTTATTGGTGTCTCATTGTATCCAACAAAAGAAGAACAATGAAAATTAGCATATGAAAAAGATTATGTGTTATATGTATTAAAGAAAGAAAGATACATGTAAATGATATTAACGTTTAATACATTATGAGTTAGCTCACCAATTAAACTCTATAGCACATCACTTTATTATCATGTTGTTTTAAGCATTATGTTTGTTTGTTTCATGTGAAGAATAATGGTTGATAAAAGCCACTTCAAACATATTGAAATGAATATGGTCAAATGAAGCCTGAAAAATTAATGATTGCATGATTAAAAAATATGATAGCTCTAGCAAATCAAAGCAATTCAAACCTTTAAACATTGTTAAAAAACATCTTCCTGAAACACAACCTTTAACTTACATCCCGTACTCCCACATAATTTAGGGATAAAACTGCAACTTTAACAGATCTTGCCAGACTGTTTCATGATTTTCTGCTTTAAAAAAAATAGCTCAATGGAATGATCATTTTGTGAGCCAGAAATTCAGATTTTAAGCATGAATCAGCACATTGATACAAATTTTGAAAAGGACATCCGTTGCAATATGTGCACTGAGAAAATAGCTTTAGGTACATACCTATCGTTGAATAGACATATCTATACTATATAAAATGCTCTGCAGCATGAAACAATTTGAGACATATGTACATCACAAATGTCTTTATTGTCTGTTCTTAAACTGTCCCACCTGATTTTCACACAAATAGACTTATCTATAAATAATGCCATCTACTCAATATGCCTTGGCCTATTTCAATAGTAGTTCTGAAGTGCTTCCTAGAAATCATACTCATTCACTTGAACTTAGAGAATGTGGGTTAACCATTTATTATCATGACCCCTCCACTTGTATTATCCACCTCATTTGTAGGGATAGGAATTACGTCAATTTTTTTGCCATAATCTTAATTCAACTACCCTACAGTAAGCACAGAGCTTACCAAAGGCTCTTGAGTTAGATATTAGTGATTGCATATATAAAGCAAAATAAAACAAATTATACCTTTACAACAGGTTTCTTCTTCTTCTGAAAATATAAGTAAGAAAAATGATAAAAAGACTAACATTGTCAACATTGAAAACTAAGATTTTTTAAAGTCAATGTGGCATATACTATTTCAGATGGTTTGAAAGAAGGCATGATCGACTTCATGTAAAGTTTTTTTTAATTTGTTCATCCTTTTATGTTCTTGTATACAGAAAGACAGTAAAATGTAAACAGAGTAAGTAGAAGCATTTCATATATAATGCTTCATCATAAACATGATTCAATTTAAGAACTTTCTCCTTTCTATGTTTATACCGCTTCAATATCATATGCTCCCACGATAATTGCTCGGATGAAAAGTCTGCGCATGAAGCCAAACATAAAACCTAACCTCCAAAACTGCATAAACCTGCACCCTTATTAACCTGTACCCTTATTACATTATTCTGAACAAAAAAAACTCTGATACTCTAACCCTATGCCCTCTGAGATATTAAGACCGGAGTAATTGTCAGAGGAGCAACTGTCATGTCACCCTTCATACCAAGCACATAGAAAAGAAGGGGTAGAATGAGGTGGAGAGTTAAAGGAGGAGAGGAGATAGGTTGATATATGCTCTAAAGTTACTGGCATAATATGGTTGGTTATATCTTGACTACAGTTTTCTCTTTTTTCAGGTGTTTGTTTTATGAACACAATATAGTGTTTTGTATTTTAAGGGTAAAAGGAGAGGAGGATGAAGGGAAACAATGATTAAAAGAAGATAAAGAAGTAGAGAAAAGTAAGAAACAGAACTAAAAAGATTATAAAAAACAGGAAGAAAAATAAGGGAGGTGGAGGGTATCAAAACCTGAATAGCTAACAAGAAGAAGCGGATGGTATGAAGGAAGAGGAGGACAGGAATAAGAAAAGAACAATTGGAGAGTTAGAGAGATGGGGAAGGGGGAACATCTTGTGATATCAACTGACCTGCAGGCTGACTTTCCTCCTTCTTCTCCTCCCATCATCATTATCTGTCTTCTCCTGAGTAACTAAGGAATGCATCATCCAGATCTTAGAGAACATAGAGCCATACCCAAGAGAGAATCCAATGCTTATCAGCCATGCTATAGACTGTAGAGAAGAAAGAAAGATAAGTTTCAAAACTATCAATATCAAACATACAGATATTCCTTACAGTTATAGCAGATCACATGGTGTAGCTTCATAGAGCTCTTAAATTTGCATTTTTAAAATTTCATTTCCTCCGTACTATACTATCTTTGTTATCGTATTCATATAAACCTATTGTTTTTATATAATTCCAATAGACATTGTGAATTCATGATGGTTAAACTTTTTATATTGTTTTCAAATTAATCAAATTAGACTAGAAACTTTTGTTTGAAAAAAGGCTGGAATGTACAGAACACAAAGTTTAAAATGGTTACGGATCCAGTGGATACAATTTAATTTTAGGCGCCGTAATGTTTGTGCACTCGGGTCATCACCTCAACACTATTGTGTCTAATCAGGCTGGATATAACACCAGTTAAACTTCATGTTTGTAAACTAGCACATCAATGATGTGGAGCTCATCCGGCATCTCGCAACAAAATTTAACACAATTTTAATTTCAGCCAGATGACACTGTAGTGAATTATATTGGTGACATAAATTTAGGAAATAGAATTGAAATTGATGAAGAAATGACATAGAACCATTTTTTTGTGATCTATGAATAAATTTTATATGAATTAAGTATTAATAATTATCTAGTCAAGTTTCTTAACTCTGTGTAGAAAATTGGTGAACCTAATGTAGCTCTCAGATGGAACAAAAATAACCAAAGTCAATCACAAATAAATAAGTAATTTTTGTGAGTTTTGAAAATATATGAATAAATTAGCATATTTAATGAGTTTCAAAGTTCTATGTTGAAATTTTGTATCACCACCTCGAGCTATTATATAAAGCAAACAAAATTGAAGTTGATCAATGAAGAAGAAAAAAACATTTGTAATTCTGTGTAGAAGTTTAGTGAACCTCATAAAGTTTTACAAAATGGAAGAAGAAAAAAAGTAAAAATCACTCAACAATTAACATTTTATGTGAATTTTTAAAAATATGAATAAATTAATTTCCCATAAATTAGCATAAAATTGTTCTAATCAAAATTTCAAAATTCTGTGTAGAACATTGGTTAACCTCATGAAGCTCTACCAGATGGAAGAAAAAAATTCATGATGAGCATAAGCTCATCTGGCCCTTCGAGCCTGATGAGCTAAAAATGATGTGTAAGCAGAACTGAATGAGATAAAATTGAAAACTTTTGAGCATTACTGCTCGATAACAAAGTTGGAAACGAGCCAACGACAGCTTACAGACCACTCCAAACCTAGACACTTGACTCATTGAAGTTTACTCAAGAACCTTGCAGCCATGCATGCAAGCTATCCCACATAGTTCAATCTAGTGTGTGGATTGAACAACATAAAACCACATGAAGTTCACTTCAATCACATGGATTTGAATAATTCAAGAAGGTGGTGGTTAACGAGTGTATGTTTATGCTCTTCTCCTACGATTAGCATGCATGGTTTATCATTTGAAAGCTCACATCCCTTAAGCTTCTTGTCGCCCATGGCAGAGTGGGATAGCCACCCACATGGCTTGGGTTAATACAGGACAATACAGTATCTTTTGCCTTAATGTGATTTTCCACTGATTTCCTTACTAACATGGCTTCCAAACACCTGGGGCCCGTTGCATAAAACTTTTTACCTGAGAAAACTCAGGTTGTTTTTACCGGAGTTTTTGCCGTGTTTAAGTCAATGGCAGAAATCAGACTAACCTTAGTTTTTCAGTATTTACCAGAGTTTAATTAATTTTTGTGTTTATTATTAATTTGTTTATGATTGTTCGGTCATTTCTTTATTTTCAGCGGATATTTGCTAAAAGGGGTGATATCAAATCTAGGAGGGTTGCTTGGACATGTAGGACTAAAAAAAAATCACCTCAAAATCAGACTGATAAATTTCAATAGTAGCATTGTCATTGTTTGGGGGCTATTTATATTTTCATCACACAGTTCTGATTATATCTCAGAAAATAATACCATGATGAGAGAATAATCACAACAGTTTTCACTTTGTGAAGAAAAAAATGAGTCTTTATTTGAAAAAAAAATAATGTAAATCTTGATCCTGATATTCTGCAATGATGAATTATCTACAGAAGGATATTAACATAATATTGACTGGCCTTGAGGGGAACATCAAATATGTCACTCCCAACAGAATCATATTGGCCCAAGTCTTCAGACAAGGGCAATATGGTTCTTTTAAGGGCAACATATTTGATGTTTCCCAAAAGAAAAGCCAGTCAATATTACTATTATTATTACCTAAGGCTGTACAATGTGTAATTCAAGCTATTATTTGGAGCAATCTATAGGCCTGTTTGCTATCACTACTTCTGATTTCTGGTTATTCACAAACTCAGTGAAGTAACCCTCAATAAGCCATTATTGTAACGTAAATTGTTACCTTGCAATCGGCATTTTGCATGGCACGCATATACACTCAACGCGTAGACATCTACAATACGTTTGTTCATAAACTGGTTCCAACTAGATTTTTCAAATACTGAAATTAGCGATGAAAATTGGCTCCTATTAACAGAAATATGGCCAAGAGTGCCCTCTGTTTTGTACAGGATTCCTATGGGCAAAGCTCGGGGAGGGCAACATGGCAAATGTTTACCTCTTTGGTCTCGGATTGATAGTAGCGTCTGAAGCGAGCAAAATATGACTTTTACGTATCTGCTAAAATGCCTTGTATAGGTAATAATAATATATCATACAAAACTTTTGATATTTGGCAAAAAAAATAAAGGTGACACTATGAAAATGAATGAGATTATTTGTGAATGACCTGCTCTGAAAGAAACGTTTGTGCCAACATTTTAATAATGCTGTAGGCCTCCTTTGCTTTAATTCCTCTATTGGTTTTTTATCATCACTATCTGCTAATTGCCTAAATAGGGTCCAATCAATAGTGCTGTATAGATTGAACTACTTTTTCATTGAGAGATTTAACCTCTGTTATGCTTGAAGGAGATAGAATCTCATCAAACAGGGAGGTGGAAATATGATTGCTTATTCTACCCGAGGCCAAGTAAGGTAAAGGTCTATCCTTTAATTGTATCACCGTTTGAATAGCTGTGACACGCTGGTTAAATATCTAAGTTTGTAACCGAGTTGTACCCCACAAAAGTATTATATCATGGGTGCATAGATGAGAGGAAGGCAAAGTCTCGCAGGCTAGTACCTTTGCCTTTTTTATCATGTTGGATTTGTAAGATGAAACCAAGTTTAAAATTCATGTAATTTTTTTTATCTATTACATGAATCATAAAAATATCTTCTGTTGGGCAGTACTGAAGCTAAAACAGTCAACTTTCATTTTCAAACTTTTCCATTCTGTTAGAGGTGTTGACAAGTTTTTAATATCAGAATTAAAGAGTTCAGAAGTTCAGACATTTCACTTATAGTAGGAGGAACTTGATCATCAAAGATAAAAAAGAAAAACAAATTCTTCCACACCCACAAACTTGGTACTGATAAAACAAATCCTTGCATTACTTTTTTTCACTAAGGCAAAAAGAACAACTGTACTGTCTGGGATCAGCGTCTATTTGTATGGTAGCTCTCACAAATAAATAAGAAAAGAAAATATCTGTGCTTGAATTGCCCTTTCAGGTAAACTCAATCTAATTACAATCATTAAAGCCGTTCACGGGATAGAGCTGCACTAAAAGTACATCACCACTTGAGTGAAAAGGTCAACAAATGGTCCAGAAGATGGAGTTCATTTTTTCTTTATGCATGTGTGTCTTTGCGTCCTCGATTCGATGATGAATTGAGCCTTAGGCTAAGCATCTCTACACGCACAACTGTGTTTCCTCAATTGAAAAATAATTTTCCTATCTCTTCTTAACAGACTGTTGCCTTGTGAAAGCATATTGCCTTGTTTTTAAAAATCTGTTTGTTTGGTTTTCTCCAACGAATGTTGATTCCTCGCTTGGCGTTATTCATCCAAATCAATGGTGCGCATATCAAATTCTTATCCGTAATTTCTTCTGAACTTTTGTTAAAGATGGTGAACTTTTCATCAAAAAGCTATAGATTGTCTAGTAAAGAAATTATTTTACTTGATAAAAATATAAGCTTTTACTCTCTTATCAACTTTTAGAATTGAAAAGAAGAAGATTCTAGAAAAAACAATTCAAATAAATGAAATGTTCTAAATATGCAAACCTCATGATATGATACAAACTGTCACATAATCAATGAAGATTGCTCTTTAAGGATTTCTGAAAGCCCCAAAGAGGCTTGAGCTTACAATAAGCATGTTTCTTAACCAATCCAACAAATGTTCAAAGTTGAAAGAAGCAAAATGCTTGTAGATCTGCTACCACAGTTTGCATACATGTCTTGATACGCCCACCATTACCAATGGTATTCATGGCCTGCACAAGTTATTTGAAAGTGTACGTTTGTATTTGCTAACACCAACTGTGGCTCTTACATTGAAAAATCTCAAGTGCAAGAAATCCATGATAAAGTTTTGAGTGTCAGAAGCTTCAGTAGCTTTAATGTGAGCTTAGAAACTTGTAATTGATGATTTGCTTTTAAAGCAAGGCCAGCTATCAGTATTCAATTTTCAAGGCATTTTTTTTAATCCATCCCTTTTTCTGGATTGTATTAACTGTCTAATCAAATAAAAAGATTTCAGTAAATTTTAACAGCTTAGAAAGTAGCAATTGATTTATCCAAAAAAAAGAGCCTTCTTTATGCCAGTTACAAAGAAAAGTCTTGGGACGAGGGAATTGTCTCATCCAATCAAAAGAGGATTTCAGTAGTTTTCAACATCAGCTTTGAAACTTTCATCATCCATGAGAACACTACTTACATGGCAAATTCTTGAGAATTCATCCTGTTTCTGGCGAGTGTCAATCTCTGAGGAGTCTGACTCGGAACCGTCAAACCCAAGCAGGAAGACGCAGATGAGGGCAGCAATGCACCCCAGGGCTGTCACGTTATTCACATGGGGCTGGGAACACTGGATGTATCTGAGGGAGGGGGGGAGGATAAATTATGTAATCAGTAATCAATCAAATTCAATGATAAATCTTCATTTAATATCTATATTAATTGGTATTATTCCTAGCATCTTTGAGGAATCAAGCCTAGCTGTAACTCCAGCTTCCGCCACAACCATTTTAATGGTGATTTACACCACACTCACTGTACCTCCATGGCATGTAACATTTTAAATTAGCATGTAACATTTTAAATTAATTAAATTAAATTATTGTATACATAAGTTTGTATTTATAAATTTGTTATATCTGTATATATAATGTGTATCTACTTTGTAATCAAAGGGCCCCAACGAAAAACAGTGTTTGTACTGATTGGGCCACCCTTTTTAAATATGTGAAATAAATAATCTTTACAATCCTGGTAATAACACTGATACCCTTGGCTAATAACCTATCTCAAACCGCAATTGGTCTACCCCCAACAACACCCATTTTTCCAGTATTTCATACCCATACTATTGGTTTCATACACCCCTCTACTGGTATCTCATACCCACTCTATGGGTATGATACATCCCCCTACCAGTATCTCATACCCACTCTATGGGTATGATACACCCCCCTACTGGTATCTCATACCCACTCTATGGGTATGATATACTGCTCTACTGGTATCTGATACCCATTCAACTGGTATCTCACATCAATTCTTCCGGTATGTTACACCCTCTCTCACCCTGTATGCTGGAAGCACAAGTTGAAGCCGATGCAGCAGAGAGCAAAGCAGATGATGACACCAGCCAGGACTGATACCAAGATGAAAAGCTGTCTTGATATCCTCTCCAGCTCTTCACTCGTATCCACTCCGTCTTTAGGAATCCCAGTAGCTGAAATGGGTCAAAAACAAAACCAAAATACAATTTTCATCAAAAATTCAGGCTAATTAACACTTTGCTTACCGGAAACAGCTAAGTCTCTGTACAATGGGAGGTACAGAAGTCAGTAGTCAATAGTTTTAGTAGAATTTCCTTGCATTTCTTAAAGACATCTCTCTGAGCCATCATCATCTTGCATGCTACTGAAATTGGATTTTTACTATTTTACATTTTCTGTCTCATACTGTAAAAACAATAGTAGGGCCATGGCAGAGTAGTTCAAGGCTCGTGACTAGATGCATGAACATCCATAGTTTGACCTCCGGGCACAGCATCTATGCCCCTGACCAAAAAAATTTAATCAACAGCTCATTTTCATCCTAATATATCAATAAATAAATAGGCATTTGTGGTAATCATGTGTACACTGTACTTAATATTTTTTGTGATGAAATACCTGGAAGTCCTTGAGCATCCAAAACCGGTTGTTTCCTGAAATCATTAATGCCATTTATCTACTGGGTTGTTCTACTTAACCATACTATCAAGGACACACATGTTTCCTAACATTGAAATAACCATGTGCTGGTAACACAGAATCATCATTAGCACACTTTTGAATGTCTGCAAGCTGTGATTGATTGAGAAACATACGTTGCATTAGACTGTGTTGCATACATGAACATAGTTTGCAAGGCTCCAATAAATAAAGAAGTCCTGTTAACTTTGTGTAGATTACAAAGCATTTGCAGCTTTGTGAAAACAAATGGACGGTGGAGTGGTTCCAAATCCTGTCTCTTAATCAGAGGATTGTGGGCTAGAATCCTTCTCCAGCTTTTAATTTCTGTCAGCAAGAAATTGATTCATATATTGCTGCACTCAACCCGGGTGAGGTAAATAGGGAACTGGAAGGTATTTTATCCTTGAAGGTAAAACATGTAATTGCTGCTCTGTTAAAGTGATATAATTATAATGCATTGGAGGAGAGTGCCTAGAGACTTCCCATTTAGAAAGTCATAAACACTTTACAATTCCACAGGAATTCTCCAAAATGTTAGGTAGGTGTTGGTATTTGACATCAGGCATGTTTAAAGCCTGTGTATAGCTTTGGTAAAGGGTCAATAATGTGATTGATAATCGAATATCATCTAATATGACAGTCTTACTAAAGCGTAGAGACCGTTAGATATTTTTCCAACTGCACTTCTCTGAGAAAATTTCAAATATTCAAATCTTGGATATATAGCGCCCTCTCTCGGCAATGCTTGTTTTAAATTTAAAAAATGGGCATTCAAGCACTTATCTTATAAATTTAGTGATTAGATATCCAAAAGTTACAGGCAAAGAACATATCTTGAAAGTTTCAGCCCATTCCATGATTTGGAATAGGATTTAATTGAAAGACAAAAACACACAGATATTTTAATTTGATCGGGTGACCCGATCAAGTTAAATTTCCATGTAAAATTGCAAAATTTATCCTGTAAAACACATTTTCATTTCATATCCTCCACATCATAACTGTTATAGGGCATATCCATTCATATTAGCTAGCAATGAATTGGAATAGTGATAGGTGCATTTTGGTGGATTTACCAAAACTATACACAAGCTTTAAATATGGTATCAATGATAGCCCATGCAAATGAATTTAAGAACTGAACAGTTTATGCTGAACAGCACCATCTTGTGGTCAAAGTATGTGGCTATATATATATTTTTGTTTTTTATGAGGGACTAGGGACTCTTACACAGGCCTCATGAATTTTACATATAAATTGGCAGAGTTTGTTTTTTTCCAAGTATTGTAGGCCATTATCTAAAACTTGCTTTGTATTTAGGTTCCCTCATATTTCATATTTTAAATTGGCTGTCATTTCGAGTTGCTGTATTATTTAATTTGATGCCATGATTGATTTATATCATGTTGAATCGTCTGATGTTATATTTTTTGTAAAATGTTCCCTAGTGATAGGTCTATATGTCAAGTCAAATTCAAAAGGGTCTGCACACAATGTACATGCAGACTACTATCACACCCAATGATTAGCGAGTGACCCAAGGGGTTGGATAATCCGTTGCTCTTTTTCTTTTTTGATCCTATAACCCTTTGATCCACCTCTGTTAATCTCTCAGATCATCTTTCTTTCTCTCTATCCATGAAACCGGAGCAATCGCCAAATCCTACGGATACATCCCTGGGAATGGCATCAAGATTCTTCTGACACATACCCCTTTCTCACACCTATGTAGACTTGTTAGACATCATTCTCCTTCACCTTCATTCATTCATGCAGGCACATTTCTCATTTCAATTTGAATAGTTTATTCTATGAATAAATTTAGATGTTTATGACATTTAAAATGACAAAAAAAGGTCAAACCTGCTATAGCAGTCACCCGCCTATAATGAACACAATTTTGATTTTACTTGAAAAAAAAACATTCACATCAAAACATGCATGGTAGGATCATGTCCAGAAAGGCCACATGCCTATAATGACCACAATATTGGTTTTAGTTGAATATATCTTCCCCTTAAAGCAGACATGAACCAATAGCACCATCTTGAGTACTCAACCACTCATACCTGGCCGTTTCCTGACCCATAATGCCAGTGTCGTCTTGTACTACAGACCCCACTTGAATAATAACATGCTGATTAACTACTCAATACATTTATACCGCAATAATTTTGTAACCAAGTAGCAAAACAATTACTTTTTCCTCTCAAACTATTTTAGTTTCTCTGTACAAATACAATTATAGGTCAATTTGTCTCTCTGTAGTATTAGTAAATATATGAAAAAGTATATTTTAAGACTATGTATAACACACAGTCAATGAGAGACCACACATAATTCACACCCATTTTAAAACATGCATGACAAGAACTTGTTCATGAAGACCACTTTTCTTGTCTCCCTTGGGTGGTCTTCATAGACAGATTTCAAAGTATAAATCATTTGCAAAGCACTGATTAGTGAGATACCTACTCAATGACGCATTATACGCATAAATCTTGAATCTTACTCCTGTTTATATACAGAAATCTAAGGATCTAGAGCAACAGAGTAAACTTGATATATGAAAGAAGTTTCATATCTACCATGGATGAACAATTACCATCGCTAAGAATTTATCAAACTTAATCAGGTATGATCTTGCAAAGAAAGGACAATATTCAATAAAGTCAATGCTTCTATTCTTTAAAGTAAATGAGCTTAAAGAAAAATTGTTATAAACAACTGAGTTACAAAGACTTCTCATCTACCCATGGTAAGCATTCTTTTCGTACTGCAAGAATGTACTTTTTTTTTTAAATAGGAGATTGATTAGGCACAGAATATTTGAACTTAATGAAAGATATGACTATAATTATGGTATTCCTAAAATGACAAAAAATAAGGAGAAAAAAAGCAGAGTATCAAAACCCGAAAGAAGAATAATTAATCAAAAAATCTTTTTTTTTCTTTACTCATATGTCATCAAAATGATTTCAAGTCAAAATAAAAGCTCTTCTTTACACCACTGGGAATGACTCACACGTAGAAAGTGTCAGTAATATTTCAAAGACAAGACACGCTAAAATGGAATCAACCTATGTAACAGCGGCGGTCTGGGGATATGGCTGCATATTCGGAGGGCTCCATGTGGTTAGAACTTCCCTAATCTAATCTAAGATGGATTTGTGGCACATAGAGAGCATTAGGGACAGCGAAGGACATACACTGGTTTGGTTACAGTGACAACATCTACATTAATAGCACTAATAGGATTGAATGACATGGCACGGATGGGCAACATTATTGTGAGAAAGGAGAGAGAGGGAGAGGAGTAAGATGCCGGAGGGGGGGGGGGTGGAATAGTAAATGAATTATAAAAGAGGAGCACATAGAGAATGAAGTGAATGGAGAGGAATGAGAATAATTATGAGATGATGAAAGAAGAAAAAAAACAATAAATATATAGAAAGCAAACAAGAAAAAGGAGTGAAACAATGGGTGACTTCAAGTACGGTTGGCCTTCGTGTTGAAACTTGGATTGCTTCCCCTGGCTCCAAAACATATTCAGAGTTTGTAAAACTGATCCAGATCACATTATTGTCCAATATTTCTGTTCAGTACCATTAATCTATATCTGTGTAATGTTGCAATAAAGCATTACCCAATTTCCTTATACTTTCAACCATTCAAATGCCTCACACAAGACATCTTTTTCTAGGCTGCTAGAAAATTCATGTTTTGTTACTTGCTCTGAAAACATTTTTGATCATTTTTCTATACAGCATTTTTGGTGAAGAGAGTTATATCTATCTCAACGAAGCTAAGGGATACAAGAAAAGTGGTTCATTTCTAACAATCCATGGTCAAACTATCTCACTGGACATTCATGCTAAAATTTTCCCTCAAGGATGATTGGTCAAACAATCGTATGAGCTTGTGGGTATTAAAATGTAACATTCTTATCAACAAGGCCATATAGGGTTCCTTAAGCCCACCGGACACCTTACGATTGGTCTGCAACCCGATTTTAGAATGAAACATAATAAAATTGTATGCAAATAATAATAATAATATTCCGCTTTTATATAGCGCTTAATACATCAGAACGACGCCTCTAAGTGCTTTACAGATATATTATTACCCTGGTCATCGGATCCTTGCATGCCCGCATACAATGTATGCACCTTCTCCACTCCCAGGGGAGCATTCCAACAAGAGTTCCAAGACTCAATTGCTAGGCATACTACATATAGGCTTTCACATCCTACCAGGTACCCATCTAACACCTGGGTGGAGAGTGGCAAAGCGTGGATTAACGCCTTGCCAAAGGACGCTAAGCCATGGTGGGATTCAAACACACGACCCTCTGATTACAAGTTCTGGCAAGAGTCAGAACCGCTACACCATGCGCTTCCACAGATATTGACACATGGAACATCTTACTGCGTTACGTTCCTTATCATTTTGTGAATGTGACCACGCTAACATCCTTGTTAGAATAAAAGCAAGTTAATCTAATCGCAATGACATCATATCAACTGTACAATTTGAAAGTAATTTTGATTTTACTCAAAAATAAAGACATGCAATTTAGTCCAAATTTTTATTTTGGTATTCTTACAGATAATTTGAACCTCAGAATAAAGATTTTTATTAAGATTTTCAGAAAATAAGCAAAATGCAATTTGTTCTAGAATCGGATCATGGACCATTCATAAGATGTGCAGTAGCCTTTCTATTCAAGAAGAAAATCATTCCATCCAAAGGGGAACTGTCCTCCAAGGAGCTTAATAACACAGTCAATCTCCTGCAAAAAGCTCATGTGATTTAGGATAGTCTCGATGAATATACCTTTTTATTAAACGATATGGAAATGTATTGTCAACTTTTGTTGTTAGAATATCGGCTCGGTGTAAAAATGGCAGAGGTAAAAATGGCGGGGGTAAAAAATGGCAGAGGTAAAAATGGCAATGGTAAAAAATGGCAAGAGGTAAAATGGCAGAGGTAAAAATGGCAAAGGTAAAAATGGCAGAGGTAACAAGGACAAAGGTAAAAATGGCAGAGGTAAAAATGGCAAAGGTAAAAAATGGCAGAGGTAACAATGGCAAAGGTAAAAATGGCAGAGGTAATAATGGCAAAGGTAAAAATGGCAGAATATCATGGCCATTTGATCTATATTGAAGCAAATAATTCCCAAAAGAAATCGTTTAACATTTTTGAGCAATAAAAGTTGAATAAATGATGATGATGAAATAGTGTATCTACTTTTTTTAATTCAATTTCAATTTATTTACCATTTTAAAAATAAGTGTACATAAAAATCTGACATGAAATACAAATACATAATGTTTAAAAATAGAGGGATACCCTTAATAAGCACAGTGCTTGTAAGCAGGTCCCATCTTACACTAAACATTTGAGGTTAACATTAATACAAATTATACATTATAATACAAATTATACATTAAAAATACATATGTAACAATAAACACTAGCCACTATCCTGTCATCAATAAGTTAATGATACTTCTTTATTTGCAAATTTGGATGAGGTTACCCCTTCTTGTTCTTCTTTTATCTTTTAAAGTTTTTCTTTTCATAGCTTCATTTCTTTTTCAAATCACAATATAAGTCCATTTCTATTCTTACTATCTCTAGGAATATGTAATCATTTGCTAGTAGGTCCATGATATAATGTATCTATTTGAAAAGATTTATTTCAGATTGCCCAAATTGCTTTAAAATTTCTTCTAAACTGCAAAAACTTGTTAAAAGTGAATTACCAACCAACAGATCCAGTAAAAAATCTGCAAATTATGTGACACATATCCTTTGAAGATTTTCAAAGGATATATGTTCGATATATTTCCCTGCTGCATTATTCAATACAACAAACAGGGGAAAACAATTTTCATGAGAAATCAGCTGAAGAGCTGAAGCTTACTACATCAAATTGGAAACAAAAACAAAATTAGCATGAAATTCCATACTTCCTTATTCATGTGAGAATTCTAATAATGACATTTAACAGGTACAATGAATTTCCGCTGCATGTGTTTGAAAATACTTCCTAGCTAAAGAAAATTAAATTGACTTCAGATCATGAATAAACATTCTCATACCTCACACACAGGATGTCTTTTCAGTCTTCAAGTGAAATTCCAGGGTATCTTTAAAACACTTAAGTTCAATGGACCTTAGTTTCTTTTTTTTCTGAATGCCATTTTTTTTCATTGAGAAGTGTTTTGCAATCCACAATCCAATACAAGGAATAGCATTGTTACTGAATAATGGAGCTGCAACGCATGAAGCGTAGTAGAAGCGCATAAAAGCAGCACCGATTGCTTGTGTTTCCAGGCCCATTCCCAAGACAATACTGCCATGCTGCTTCCGTTTACAAAGCGATTGCCTTGCGCTCGACACGCTTCACACCGCTTCCACCGCGACACTTTCTTCTTTGGGTGGAATGTGGCACACGTTCTCAGCCCACTGCAGGCATTCGCGTTGCGCTTTTGCTGCGCTGCTGATGACTGGGCAGCGATTGTGCAACGACCGTCCACGCTGCTATAAAACGGCCTGCCGATGGTGGTGAATTATCACATTTGAAACAGATTACGAGGCGACACCAATTCAATCTTTATTTATTGCAACAATTTGTGCATTTTGGATTGTATTTACAGATGAAATGGTTGGTATATTAAATTTGAAATTACAAATGACTGATAATTACAATAATCAAAACTAAATTAAGTTATTATATATTTTCATTGTCTAGCAAATTTGAAATTTCCAACTCATGACAGCATATGCATTTGATAATAGTATTTAGGCTTCCCCAATAAAAATGATGACAATGATAATGAACAAATATGAATAAACTAAAGATGAAGTGAATTGAAATGATAAAACAATAAAGTGTAAAATAATTGCACTTCACAGATAAAAAAGTATATCGGCCACAAATGAAGCCCTCTTACTCCAGTCAAATCAAATATAAACCAACCAGTTTAAAAAAGGAAAGGTCTTAAAGTTCTTTTCCTAAATCTTGTCAAAATCGGCCTTCGAGGGTGTGGAATCAAATTATCCTCATTACATTAGGGCCACACCTTAGGTGCTTGCCTGATATATCAGGTGACTGTTTTACCAACATTTCAAGGTCACTCAGTCCCTTCTAAGTCAAATTTTTTGGAAGCATGAACCTGATTTAAAGCAGGTTAATTAGGGATATTTATTTGATTGTGATAATGCCTCATATTTTCTGTGGAAGTAGGCAACATTTGATGCACGCAACTGAAGAAAAGATTGATTTGCGTGAAAATGAAGCAACACTCTAAAATCTTTGGTGCAAATACAAAACAGTTTCGACCTTAATTAGGTATCATTTCTACTCAATACTTCTTTAAGAAGAAGAAGCAATATATTTATATTAAAGGATTTGCTCAAGAGCAGAAAAAATGTGAGCAAAGTGTCCCCTCTTTCTCTATAAACATTAAAGACTTCACCTGCATTAAAAAAAACACTTCTTTGTTAATAAGAATTCATTGCTCGGGTTTACAATTTTGAATATAAATGAGTTATCTTAAGCATTATTAAGTTGAATTGATTGACTTTAAGAGCTGATTGCATTTACCACATCTGATTAATATAATTTTTTTCAATTCAATTCATCTTTATTTCACAAGTACTTAGTAGGCTAAGAAAACAAAATTCATTAACAACATGTTTATGTGCCTCTTTGTATCACCTACGAAAAATACCAATGATATCCCATCTCCTACACTCTAAATTCCAAGGATTTAAAATAAATCCAGATCGGCTGTGAATAGTTACCAGCCCAATATTAGATTTAGATTTAAACCTTGTTGATTTAAACATTTATCTAAAAGATTTGAATTTAAATCTTTTGAGATTTGAAAGTTAATCCTTAAAAATTAAAATAAACTAAAACTTCAGCTGGTCACTATTCACAGCCGATCTGCATTTATTCTCAATCCTTGGATTTTAGAGTGAATTGCAATACCAGGCCTGTATTTTTCCGCTGAGATTCAAAGGGTTAAGAGTGAGAAAAGAACACAGTGTACCCAGAGAGATTCCAACTCATCAAGGAAGCTATAATCAGGCATGAAATCATACCGATACTCTATCTAAATACGTCAAGCTCCAGCGCTTAATTTAATCAGCGCTCAAAGCTGCGGATTTCATGTGCTCCACTTACTGTCTATGCAAAGTGGGAGCAGTGATTACAGTGCAAGCAAGGGGGGTCGGTTTCACGATACTCCCCGCCACAGGAACAATGACCCACCAGATACAATAGGGGCATGGGTGGAGAAGGAAGTTTTATTTCATTTCTAGATGAGAAGATGGGTTAGAGATACAGAAGAAGGTGATGGTTAAGAGGAAATGTAGGACAGGTTAACTTGCATTCAACCTTCCTTGGGGGAGATATTGCCAAGTAGAACCAATTTTTTAGATTTTATAATGCAAAACGATGCCAAATATTCAACTTACACAAAGTTACCTGAATGTGGAAGAGGTTTCAGAAGAAGAAACATTGAAAAGGGATGGGAAACATAGGGCAAATACACTTGCTCAAAACCTTTGACAAGGTGCATGCCCAAGTCAATAGAGAGAAAGCAAGTAAACATAACACCAATAGACAGAATAGAATAATGAATAGACAGACAAATAGATAAAAAGTGGATAAAATGGATTATAAAGTTTTTAAGATAAGAGGCTGTTTGAAAGGAGATTTAACACTAAGGAAAAAATGTTAACTGTTAAGGAAAAAGGATGATTAGTACAGATGAAAGAAAAATACGTATGTGTAAGGATCCGAAGAAATGAAATCAAAAGCAATTGCCTGAGAATTTACGAGATAGATAAAAGAACAATGAGATAGAAAAATAATAACTGGAATGATATGATGAAATAAGCATACGTTCTTACCTGGCCATTCACTTGTATTAAGCCATGTTAAGTTGTCATTTGCATAGTCATAGTAACCGATCTTTCTGTATTGCCCATCTGTCATGGGGAAAAAATACATTAACAATAGTAAATAGATATTATCACTTTGCTCATATGATTTTTTTAAGAGGGGGGGGGGTTAATATCAATGAAAGCAACATGACGTCAATTTTACAAGAATTATACATAAAAAATAATGCCTCATGGAGAAAAAAAATACAAGCATTCTACCTAAAATTAAAAAAAAAATCATTGATACAAACAACAAAATCAATAAATATAAGGACAGCACTACGATTTGAACAGAAAAAAATACTTAATATTTTAAATATTTTCCCCCTTTGTGTCCTGTCTGCCATTACGATCAGTGACCCAATTACCAAATGGTGCAATAAGATGGTCAATTCATCAAATTAGATGTCAATTTTTTTCCTTATCTGATTTTACTAGGTGAATTATGAGGTTAACCAACCAATAGCCACTACTTAGAGACCTAATAATATTTCTCTTGTTGACCATTACTCATCCTATATTGATTCTATTGCAAAATAATATCAGCCTTATTAATAAAGCAATGTCAAAATATTGTGATTTTACTTCTCAAACAAAATCTTGTCATTCCATTTTCCTAGTTATTATTTTGTTGCAAAGGAATACTATTTTCTGTATAGAATATTTACTATCTCTGCTGGAGTATCTTTTTTATCCTTTAAGATATGTTCAGAGAATGCATAAGAAACTAGTTAGATTTAATATCATTTTACTATAAATTGAAGTTCACTTATCCAATCCCTGATAAATATTTGAATATACAAATCCTATTTTTTTTTCATTTCTATTTGGTACTAGAGTAACCTGCTCTTCAATATAAAATATAGTCTACGGAACCACTTATCAATATCTTTAGGACTCCATCTGTTAGCTCTAAGATTTGACTTTGCTTTTAAAAGATCAACTTCTTTCATTCACAATTTCACCAAATATGAATATAAACTTCTTTGAAACCAATAAAAACAGCTTTTTCAAAAAGGCAAATCAGCTTATAATTTCTTCAAAGGACTCCCGGCGTTTTATGAAAATACCAGAGTAAACTAGAAATGACATTTTCATTGGTTTGAATAAACAGAGAGAGATATACTCATTCTATATGACAAAACAGAGGCTTCATAACCCAAGTAAGCATTTCAAAACTATCAACGTACCTGAGCATTTCCATGGATCTGGAGTTTTCTACTGCTGTTAGCTTAACCCATTGACTACTAATTTCTTTATTTCCCATAGGCTTTTTACAGGAATTGCCCGGTACCAGTAGGCAATGGGTAAACCATTCCCTTCTCAATAATTCAGGTTGACTTGGATGTAACCAGATAAGATAGACTTAGACAAGGTAATGCATTAATGGATACTACCGACAAGATTTATCCCTGAGAGTATGATTACTTTCAAGGATTCAAAGTTTTTTAGATTTCAATGCCAATACCAATAAACTTCCTTAAAAACAGTCAATGCCCCCAGGGGAGGGGGGGGGCACTTCCATTGACGAGTAGATACCATAAATGACCATGGGGTTTCGAAAAGCACCCTAAACAAGTATTTCCCATGATCTGAAAATGCACCCCTTTACAAGTATTGAAACCCAACCCTTGATATGTATTCGAAACAAAACCGTATACTCTTGACAAGTATCCCTGAATTGACCCGCTAAACAAGTACAAAGAATGCTTAATTAGTATGTCAAGGACATGATCATGGATGTCAGCCTTTTCTTTACTTTCATTGGGTTTAGTACCACCCCACCCATCTCGCTCATATCGGACCCTAAACACGTAGTGTTGGGGCAAAAAGTACATCCTTATTTTTTAAGTCTTTTTATACCCTCGTAAATTGGACTGTAAACATGTAGTGTTCCTAGTGAAATATATACCCTTTTTTATTATTTTAGTTTTTTGACACCCTTTTACATTACATTCGTTACATGCCCTACCTTTTTTGGTCACGCATGGTATCCAATCGTCAATGGAAGTGCCCCCCCCCCACGGATCAATGCCATAATCATAAAGGTTTATGTAAACAATCTTAAAGAAATAACTGTGGAAAATGAAAGATTCTTGAAATTGCATTAATTAATTCTAAAAGTTTTTAAGCATATATATTTATATAAAATTTCATTTTGGGAAAGACTAATGTAGATGCTAAGAACATATTTATCAAGGTTTTTTTTTTTAAAACAATGTAGATTAAATATCAGCTGCATGCAAAAATCCGTGTCTGCCATTACCTATGAAATATATATGTTTCAAAACCCTATAACCAGTTTGATGTCATATAGTTTAATGTATGGTTTCAATGAAGTGATGATGAAAAAAGGGAACCAGAAAATCGTTAATGAAAGCAACCCCCGGAGAATGGTGACATGAGTGACATTTGAGAAAACAACAAAGCCTGGTAGGGAATTTCCCCTAACAATTCATCAAGGAGGTGTATAAACATGACTTTTAATCGATACCCTTTTATATGGGGGGAATGAATTCAATACCTTACATGCAAGGGCGGATCCAGGATTCAGGCTTTCACCTAGAATTTAAGGTCATTTCGTCTGCCACAAATTTGAGAAGCCCCCCCCCCAAAAAAAAAAAAAGTTTTCACCTATAATGTAAGGTAATTTTGTTCGCAAAAAATTGGACAAGCCAAAAAAAGGGTCCTCACTTTCAAAGGGGGGGGGGCACACTTGGTTAAAGAAAGGCATATTTACAATAAATTTTTTTTATAATGACTACCAAAGGGGGGGTGCACGAGTAGGATGTGTCCCCTCCCATCCGCCAGTGTTTTCACGCAGCAAAAGAAAACATGAAAGTGATTTGCAACTTCGTTTAACTTTCTCTCATGGCAAAGATAATATTTCAATGTTGCTGGGGAGTGTTTTATTAAGAAGATAGGGACTTTTCCACTGACTTAATTGCTCTGAGCCAGTCAGATGCAAGGATTTTGGTAGGTTACAAGAGTAATCAGTGAAAATTTCTGACTACTGTTTTCCCTGAAGTGCTCCAAGTTTAGAATAACAATCTTGTTTAATTCAAATTCGTTCTTGATTTCAGGTTTTTGGAGTGAATATTAAAAACCATTGAGAAAACATTTTATCTTCACATGGATCTTTTGCAAAGAAAATCTCACAATGTTCCTCTAGTAATGGAGAAAGGGAAATAATGTTTGAATACTTCCCAGGGAGTGGAGAAAGTGCTTACAATGTGTGCAGGCCAGCTAGGGTTAGCCGACCTGGGTAACAGTGGCTTGAATTAAAAAAGGTGGTTTTGAAAACCCACGGTTGAGTCCATGGTTTATGCAGATTTCCTGTATAACTTACGCTTATTTTACCATGTATGTTTTTAAAAAATATCCGATGCTGATGTGCGCTTTGTCATAGTGTGCCAAATTGATGCCTGTTGTCCGTTGTTTAGTACTTTTATTAATGAGTCCACTCTTCAAAGAGAGGACACGTGAATAAAATACTGTATCTTATATCTTGGTCACAATTGCTCTACGGCGGCTGTACGGCGAGTCGAAAACAGCCATTTTAACATCTTTTGTACCAGCTATATATAGCTGGTTTGAATTAAAATGAATAAAACGGCCGTTTTTGACTCGCCGTTCGGCTGCCGTACAGCAAATGTGACCAAGGTATAACAATGGTAATAGGTGCCAATTTGGTGCACTGTGACAAAAGCGTGCATTAGCATTGGACATTTTCTATACACGCACCCGATAACCACTAAATTAAGCGTGATTTATAAAGGAAATCTGCATAAACCATGGGTTTTCAAAACCACCCTTGTTAATTCGGGCCTATAAGTCTGTAGAGTGATTAGAGATGTCATTCCAATGTATTAGGCACTATATAAAAGCAGAATTCTGTCTTCTATCTGAAGAAATATACATGTACAGGGCTTAGAGACCTTGTTCTGGGGGCCATTTCATAAAGCTATTTGTAAGTTAAGAGCAACTTTAAGAACAACTGGTGATCCTTTCTTGTAGTTCATGGTATATTCAATGGCAATGGTTTAGTGCATAAGAAAGGTTCACCAGTTGTTCTTAAAGTCACTCTTAACTCATGAACAGCTTTATGAAACACCCACCAGGGGCCAGTTGCATAAAAAAATTTACCTGAGAAAACTCAGGTTGATTTTACCGGAGTTTTTGCCCAGTGTTAAAGTCAATGGCAGAAATCAGACTAACCATAGTTTTCAGTTTTTACCAGAGTTTTCTCAGGTAAAAAGTTTTATGCAACAGGCCCCAGATGTATTCAGTGATGTTAAAGCAGAATTTTATCATCATTTCTGTCTTTAAGCTAATAATCCATAAGCCAGAGGATCTTGTCAGGGGTGTGCATGAATCGATTGACTTACCGATCATTTGTTCAATTTGCGTCCAGGCCAGTCTGTCACCCGTCGATGTAAAAGCCACCGTCCCCTACAAAAGCAGACAAAATGAATAAAAAGAAGAAACTCGGGGTTGTTTTTTCAGATAACCAGCAAACCGTGCTGTCCCCTTCAATATCAGATAAACTCTCCGCCTTTTCACACGGTAAAAAAAATCGTAATTCGAATGATGATTCCAGTGAAAAATAATGCTAATGAAAAATTTTTAGCATGTGTGAAACCAAATTAGAACATGATTAGAATCACGAACGCTAATCACAGTCACGATTGCAATAGCAATCATCATTACAATGATTCAAGATTCACGTGTGAAAAAGCCATGAATAAAAAAACAAGATGATCATGGTTGTTTTTTTCCCCTTCAGGTGAGTAGTAATGAAAGTATTTGTTAAATGCGTTCTATAAAATAAGCCAAGTAAACATACATGTGATCAATAATTGAATTTTCTGTAATAATTACTGGCAATGATCATTGTGATTTGGATTATATATATCTCAATTATGGAAATATTTCAAATATGTCACAGTGAAACCTGTCTATTAAAGGCCACCAGAGGAACACACAAAAAGTGGTCACTGTAGACAGGTGGTCTTTAGAGACAGGTTCTAGAGCATATACCTCTATTATATTGGAGACAATTTTGGTGGCCACTAAAGATAGGTTTGCAGTATAGACATGCGGCCACTAAGACAGGTTTGATGACCGTGTTTGTAGATTAATCTCTCTTTCATCTCTCTCTCTCTCTCCCTGTCAAGTGCAACTTTTTTTTACACACCTTTCACTTCCCCCCCTTCCTGCCAATAATTTGTACTATCATTAAAACTACTTCCTGTAGATTTCTTTTAACCTTTCCCATACCATTATTTCTATGTTTGCGCATTTGTCTGGCTCCCTGTGTCTCCCGTTTTTCTTTCTTGCACCCCTGTCCAGCCTATCGCTCTCCAGGGCGCAAAATCCCTCACATGACTCTCTTCAAATTTGGAGTATTACACTCAATGTGCATGACCATGGCTTTCCTTAAATATTGACCATGTAACAAAGCCCCTTGCGTCCTTGGATTTGAGTGCATACCTTCATGCTACTGCATGTCTATGTATATGTGATAGTGAATTGCTAATTCTTTTCTCTCTCTCTTTTCTTGGCTGTGCGATGGCGAAGTGCTAATTCCCTTAACTCTTCTTGGGTTGCTATAAAAAGACATTCTTAAATCAAGGGCATATTCCTTGCTAAACAATTCCATATATACTCTATAAATGACATGAATTTTAGAAAACGTTAATCCAGAGGGTATCTGAATAGTGATCATGCAGTCCTACTTAATTTTAATCCTAAAGATTGATATTCAAATCTCAAATGATCTGAATTTAAGTCTTCAAGCTTTAATTCATATTCTTACTCTAAATGCAGTTTTCTGCTGGTCCCTATTCACGACCACTGCAGATTTATTGTCAATACTTAGGTTTAAAATTTTGGTTAAGTTATAGATGGCCAATAGTGGCATAAATCTCTAACAGTATACCGGTAATTTCAAAGAATCATCTTTCTCTCGAATCCTTTTCAACTGTTTCGGAAGGATAAATAAGATAGCTTTCTTTGCCATTCACAAGTTAGGAAAGATATCCCAACTCAAGAAACAAACAATGTGAGGAAAATTGTGACATATTTGGCTTTCCAAAATTTTAGCAAGGGAGTCACACAGATAAAGCATGATAGAAATATTGGATAGAGAGAATTGGCAGAGAGGAGAAGTAAAAGATGCACAATGTTATGGTTACTGTATATGTAAATTTGAAGTATTTTAAAAGTCCACAGACACTCAGAAAAGGGCAAAGCTCCAGTGATTGAGGTGTTGATGTAAATTGATCATGATCGAGGAAGTCTCAAATACCCTGTTCATGGTCTAACAAAAAAAATGCATTACAGCAGTTCGTAATATCATTATAAGACTCTACAATGTGCTGAGGGATCTCACTTATGATTCAAATCCATACCTTTAGTGAAATTTCAAGGATATTCCTTCCCTCTTAAAGTTTATGTCTATGAAACTGATGCATGACTAGAATAATAGCATAAAGTGGTTTTTATTCTTCGGACTGAGCGTATAAAATGGAATAAATTACCAAACATGGGATACATGAATTGAAAAATAAATTGACATTGTTGTCTTAAGACTTTGAAGGGCAGTTATTGTATGCCTTAAATAGAAAGACAAGACCTACCCCCTCCAACGTGACCACACAAAAAGATTAACACTTTTCGCAAGTTGCTGTATTTATTTCATAACGGAGCAAAAAATAAGAATGTGTATGCTTTTAATCACTTCATGTTAGAGTTTGTGTTTTACTCAATGTTTTCACAATTCATTTGAACAATTTTCAAGGACTTTCCATGCTGATATTTCTTTGAACATCACTTTGTAGCTGCACATCAGAATAGTAGGTCAGACTTATTCAACGGTTTCTGTGACATGAAAACCGATCGATATCCCAAGAATGTATTCAAGAATGTTTCCAAGGACACTGCTCTCTAATTTCTTCTCACACTGATTATTGGACTGTATATGGGCAAATAAACTGTAACATAAATCGATTTAATAAGCAAGTGCAAACTGGGGGGTGGGGGTATACGTTGTATATAATGTGGCCATTCTATTTATCTTGGAATCTAATTTATCATTCAAGAGTAGTTTCCATGTTTGGTCCAAGGGCATATTTCTTCCTAACTCTTTCCTCAAACAATTGCTTGGCCTTGTGCTCAACCAACATGATTGGCCCTTGATTATTTTCAAGGTATGCATCGGATATGAAAGTATCAAAGCTATAACAATATTTCCCTCAGCAAGAATTTATCCACATTGTGCTGCACTCAACCCAGGTGAGGTGAATGGGTACCCGGTAGGGAGAAATGCCTTGAATGCTTGAGCACCTAGGTAGCTAAGCTAAAGCCGGGGTAATGATAATAGCAGGGCCCGCTGAAAGAACAGTTTTCAAAATTGATGTGGTAAATATACCTCTATTATTATTAGGCTCTACTGACTATATCATTATTATTATTATCATTATCATTATCATTATTATTATTATTATTAATATTATTATTATTATCATTATTATTATTATTGTTATTGTTATTGTTATTATTATTAGTATTATCATCATTATTATTATTATTATTAATATTATTGCACTTTACATATGAAAACTTTATCAAGGCGACCACATATTATTTATTATTTCTCTTTAGTCTCATTAATTCTGTTTTGTTATATCATTTCTATTTTGTTTCAATATTCCTGTCCTGTCTCATCGATTCTGTTTTTTTATCCTTATTTTCGTTTTGTGTCATTTATTCTGTTATAATTGCTCCCTACATTAGTACAAGCATTGATCCACCTATTAGAGTTCCCTTTTGATTGCTCAGTGTTTGACTACTCAATCCAAATTCTGTTTCCTAATCACATGACTATCAATAAATGTTCTGATTTCCCATCCTAGTCTATCGCTGGTGAAATTCTTAATTTTGAAGCACATGGGAACAATACACTTTCATGTATAACTTATGATTTTAACAACATGAGTAATGAAGAAGGACTGACTAATGATTCTTCTCCCATTCTCAATTCTGCCTATCTACATGATTACAAATAATATTACTCAGGAGCACTGGTGGATCCAGGGGGGAGGCACAACCAGCCCGTCCCCCCCCCCTCCCCCTCTGAGTGGCACAATTAAAATTTGTAATGTAAAATGCTGTTAAAACATAAGTGTGCCCCCCCCCCTTTCGAAAGTGAAGCTTTTTTTTCCTCGGGGAAAATGTGCCCCCTCCCCCTTTGAAAATCCCTGGATCCATAGATCAGTAGAGCCTAATGTAGTGCTGTCTGCTTTAACTTAAAGCACTGGAGTAAATCCAAGTGGTGAATAGTTTCATCCTCCCGAATGAATTGTAAGATGTCACATTCTTAATTATGCCCATGACTCAGAGTATTGTCAACAATAGTCACACATGTCTGCCTGTCTTAGCAGTCTAAGGCCGTGTTTATGCTTCCACTTTTCAGGCCAGAATCAGCGTTTCCAAACGTGGCTAGTCCAAAACATGGATGCGTCCATGCTTAATTTCATTTAAATGCTGTTTTAAAACGCCGATCGTAAACTCACAAAAAGGTGTGTTTGTAAACGTCGTTTGACCAGAATCAGGCTTTCTGGGGAAGCATAAACAGAACCACGATCGTAAACGTGTTTAAATGACGTCATTTGGTACATGCTTCCGGTGAGATGAAACTCCGCGGGCAATACAGTTGTATTGCTCCATGCTTATCTCCACATAATAACAACAATCGGAAAAAAAACTTTCGAAAAAAGGCGCGCCCAATTTGACCTCGCTTTACGATGCGAAGCCAGCTGGAGATCATGATTTGCTCTGAAAAGTTAAGCATAAACAGCACTCCCAGAACCACGTTTACGATCGGCGTTTTGAATCGACGTTTGAAATCACTGATTCTGTCCTCGCAATGGAAGCATAAACACACCCTAAGTCTGAATTTCATGGCTATTGTCACAACAGAGATGTAGTTGAAATCAAACATTTATAAAGAAATGATGCATACTATTTCATAGCTTTAACGTTATAAATGATAATAGGAATGAGAGTACTGGAGAATGCATTCGAACATATTAAGAGGAAAAATAATCAATTACGTATATCATGTTTTATATAAAAAATACCTATATGAATACATGCAGTGATTGGAATAATCTACATGCTCTAAAATATCACTTAGATAATGCATATGCAGCATATTTGATAAATTATTTCAGGAACTTATTGAAAATAACTTCAGATAGTACTATGATTAATAACCTATCTCATACAAAAACCAACCGACTTATCAAGTAATGCTGAGAGTTGGTTGAAATCTATTGACAGAGATGATCGCATGTGAATGATATGATAATGATTACCATTGATAACTGATAGTGCTATGCATCGCAGTTTGCGATATTGTCTGACAGTGCCTCCAATCAAAATCAATATCGTGTAACTTACCGATAGTCCCTCGAAATTAGATGAATTTAGGGCCATGTAGATTTCATCTGCTATGTCAGCATTCCCGTAGGTGTAGTTCTCAAGGCGTAGATTTCTGCTTGCTAGTCTCTCCTGAGTTCTGTTAGAGATAATGATTATTCAAATTATCAAAGTGATAACAAAGATTATGATGGTGATGATGACGATGTTGATGGTGATAATATTAGGTACAATTCTCATTATAACAATTATAATATGAAGAAAAGTATAAATAGACCCCAAAAATAGACCAAAAAAAGAAGAAAGCAAAGGAAAAGAAAAAGAATGCAATAACATATTTGAAAAGTAAGTATTGGTCTCTAATGGTTAAGAGTGCAATACCAAAAGTAATCAGATAAATAGCTAACAAAATGAAAAAATATTATATCTCATGGAATGCTTCAAGACCCCTCACTTCAAGCATTTTGAAATTATGAGATGCCCATAGCACAGGAATGAGACTGGAATTAACACTTTACATTTGACAAGCACACACATTATTGATCTTTTCCATCTCTTTATGAATCGATGACAACCTGTATAGCTTCATGACGTATATATACATTGGCAAATATGATATTCAAAATTTTTCTTCCTTTCATCATTCAAAAGAGAAAAGCACAACATTGCCCTGCACTACAAAACAGAACAGAACAAGCTGATCAGGCAGATTTTTTTTCGGCTCGGTTGTGACAGAAGAATTAATCGAAGGGAAGGAAAATACTTTTGCATTAAAAATGGTAACTGGTTCAGTCACCTGTTCCGATCGATAAAATAAGACCAGGCACATGGAAAATATGAGCATCGATCGGGATAAAGTCTGTCTGGGATAATCTAGGACACCCCTGACAGAGATTTCCATAGATTTCCAGGGGAAAATGTCAACGTTCATAACTTCTCTGTAGATTAAATACCCATGCAAAGGATAATAAGCAGCTACATATCCGCTCCTCTCTGAAAGAATAAATGCAAAATCAAATCAGTTTTTCAGTAGTTGAAATCTAAAATCCACAAGCTACATTACTTTAACTTTGAGTTGGAATGTCAAAAGGGAATACATTTCAACGTGAGCAACTTTCACTCATCTCATTAAACAAAACTAGAGCTCATTCAAATTGACACTAAACTAGCAAACGATTTGTAGCAAGATAATTGGTTGTATTTGCCGCTTTAATTCATTATTTTGAGGTATTTCAGTCAAATTGCTAAAGGTGTCAATGCTGATTTGCTTCCTTCTTTTGTGAAGTGCTTTCACTTTAACTGAAAATGTTATTCAAATTGTCACTTTCAAAAGCAGTCAAGTTTCCAGGCAGATTCTGTACATTTGTTGCTCGCGGTTTGAATTTACATTCAGCGGCTTCATGAAAGAAACAAATTTGCATTTGGGACTGTAACTGGATTACGTTAATATGAAATCGTTAAGGTAGCCTGCAAACACAAAAGCCCCTTGAGAGTAAGAAATAAAGTTCAATGATCTGATGTGCAAATCAAGTCTCCATCTTCACAGGGACTTTGTATCTAAAATTAAGTATTGAAATCAAGTGTCTGAAGGTAAGTGAGGAGGAACATTTTAGGGAGGAAATTCGAAATCTGGGCAACCATAAAGAGAATAGAATATCAACAGCTTACCCAAATAGCTACTACCTAAATACTGCTGAATTTTATGATTCTTATAGGCCTTGTATAGAGTCCATTTTTATTCTAACAGGTAATAATTGGTTAAATGCTATACTGTAGTACATAATAGTATACGATACTAACAATGCCAATAGCTAATCAGAATACAACTTAAAAAAAAAGGGAATTTATCATCAATATGAACAGATTTGAAAGAATCAGTGTAAAATGGGGTAAGAAAAGTGGTCTTTATAAGCAAGTGGTCCTTATAGACAGGTCATTATCATCCATGTTTCAATCAGGAATAGATTTCAGAGAAAACCAAAGTTGTGGTCATTATAAATAGATGGTCCTTCTGTATGGGCAGTCACAGTCGAAGCAGTGGCTGTGTTTTATAAGAGGAAACTGGCTCTAAGAACTCAGTTTTCATCAAAGATGGATATAGCTCTTTCTGGTATTAAGATATACATGTAGAGGAAGGCAGGGTAAGTTGAGCCACCAACCAGATGCTAATTATGAACGAGTCAGACATTGTGGCGGTGTCATGCATTATTGACCGATGACAAACGACTGACCCCACCACATTGTTTTCAACTTTGAAACAAAAAGTACTTTTTAGAGGGAAAAATACAAATTTTAGCCAAAAAAAGTAAAAAGGGTGTGAATTAGATGAGTGCTTTTTACACACACATATATCTTTAAATATAATAAAAATCATAAAAGCAACATTGATTGTCCAGGTATAGATCTTCATTCTTGTCAAAGTCTTTTACATGATGGATGCATAAGAAATGTGTGGATGTTACAATATCGCATTAAGTTCAGACTGGGGTAATTTGAGCCAGCCAACATGGGGCAAGTTGAGCCATGGTAATTCTTATGGTAATATATAATAATAAAAAGAAACTTACAAGGCCATTAATATGCAGGCAGAAAAGAGCAAATTGAAATGATTGTTCTTTTCCTTTTTAGAAGATGTTATAGAGAATTAGCAAGTGAAAAGTGTTCAAATAAAAAATTGACATGCTGGTTCTTCCCCCATACATTTTGTACATAGTTTTTGTGGCTCAAATAACCCCATAAGGTGGCTCAACTTACCCCAGAGATGGGGCAAGTTGAGCCATTTGACATTTCTTTTTCAAAGGTGACAATGACTTTCAGTGTAGGGGTTGAAAGTTATACATACAGGTGAAAAATATTTCAGAATTAAATTTTAAGGCAAGATACTTATTTCTACAAGATTATCAATCATATCAATTCTGACATGCAAAAAGCAAAAAGTGTCACAACTTACCCCGCCTTCCCTTACTGTTATACTTACTTATTGAGAGCGAGAGCTAAGGCCCATATAGCATCATAGGCAAGGGGAGCTTCTGGGTATCCAGCTGTCTTCTGGGGAGAGGTGGTCAGTTTGCTGTTTAGCCGAGCTAGAAACTCCTTGGAAGTCTGTAAAATAATATTAAGAAAAATCATTTCAACAATTATCCACTAATATTCACAAATATTCTTCTGGTATATTATTAACTCTAATTGACATGCCAGAATAATTGGAGGTCTATGGATTCTTTGTTTATGATTTTGTGCCAACTGGTTAGGAGTGGCATATTAAGAAATAATCAAGATGTATAATCGCTTAGCAAGGTAATAGCCGAAAGTTACTTATTTCATATCAGGCAAGATTTCATATGATTTACCTGTATGTCATGCTCTTAGAAGAACGGTTCTGTAAAAGCATATCACACGACTAGACTCATCCAGTTAAGTACACTGAATTAAATTCTTCTATCATTCATGTGGTCATGTTCAATATGTAGAACATTGACATCTGATTGTATTCCAGAGTTTTTTTATTGAATATCCACATATCATCCAGTTAAAGTTAACAACAAAAGGCATTTACAATATTTCAAGGGATAACCATAGTGTGCTCGATATGGCAAAAACTGTATTCATTTGAGATATTAGATTCAACAACCTTTCACTGATAAAAGTTGATTTTGCAAAATAGTTTTCATTGATTATATGACAACAAAGTGCTCAATTGCAAATTGACAATAATAATTATTATACATTTCATTTACATAGCACATTTTCATGAGATACAAAGTACATTGTACAGAGAAATAAAACAGGATAACACAAATAGGGGGTCTAAGAAAATTTGAAGAAAAAAAATATTATGAACTTTATATGGAAAATGTGCAGATAATCCAGTGTATATTTGCAATTAAAATTGTAATCAATTGTAAATATTTTTAACATGCCCTAAATGATATTTCCACTATATTCAATACACATATCACAATATATATCTGGACTGGGGTGGGGTTTCACAAAGCAGTTGTTTGTAATTTACGCATGTCTTTACACAAGCCTTGTGACTCTTTCTCGTGCTAAACAATATATCCATACGTAGCTCACTTAGCACCTAAGAACATCTTCCAGTCGTGAATAACTTCACAAACAGCTTCATGAAAAACCAGTCAGGGCCCTGTTTTATAAAGAGTTAGATTTGATCTAATCAATCTCAACTGTATGGAAATCCATCCATACTATATTTTTTTCTACAGGAAATATGCACAATCTCCTAAGTTAACAAGGAGAATCACACTGATTCTTCAAGAGAAAGATGAATGTATGAATATACACCATACCTAGAAAATATTTAGAACATATTTGCAGTTTAGATGTTGACGTTGCTGGCCGTCCATAGTTGTAGTTGATCGGATAAATCGCAACCCTTTGTAAAACAGGCCCCATGACTGGGATGCTATCATAGACGGTACTGTTGTTTATCAGTTATGCACAACTTTACGCAAGACTGGTGAACCTTTCTTTGTAAATAAATCTATAACCTTCTACAAGATGAATTATGACGGTACTGGCCGTCCATATTTGAGATTGGATCAGATCAAAAACACTTTTTCACAAAACAAAGCCCTGGTGTATCCATAACCTTTAATATCAATCTCCACTTCATCATCAGCCCACATCATCACTTTGACCATGCATCTTCTTACAGATGCCAAACCCTCATCAAAATATCTACTGCCCTATTCAATCACAAGAAGACCTGGATAAAATCAGCGCTGACCCATCCCCTTAGCGGAAATATCCATACAAGGTCCCAATAATTAAACTTCCACCCCCGTCCCTATAAATCTGGGAGACCTGGCAAGGGTTGCACGAAGCACCCTGTCACCGATTCTCGCGGGCAATTTTGCTTGCAGCCAATCGGATGCAAGGATGTGAGCGGCTCAAAGCAGTTGTCAGTGTAAATCACTGGTTGAATGATTTGTGAGACCCTCCCCCTGTCCGGAAGAAAGGCAGGTGATGGCCGATGATCAGTTGTTAGCTTGATGAGATGGCTAAAGATGTCTTCTCAAGTACCTTGCTCCCATTTGTAAACTATTTCTTCCACTCTCTTCCATCTCACTGCCTCTAGAGTGCCGATGAGTTGTGCAAGATTCAAAACAGAGGTGCTGATGAAGGTAGTGTTGATGATGGTGGGAGTGGTGATGACGGTGGTGGTGATGTTTCTGATGGTAATGGTGATGTTTTTTGTAGTGGCAGTGGTGATGGCTTTGGTGGTGGCACTGGTGGTGATTTTGGTTATGAAGATGATTATAGTAATTATGTTAACCCTAAAAGGACAGGGGGGAGGGGGGGGCATGATGGCCTCCCCTCAACGCTTTGCGTAAAATTTCCAAATCACAAAAAGATATCACCGCAAAATGTCATGATGTTTTTTTAAAAGTTTCTCGCAACTTTTGAGACCAAGTTTGCGATATACAAATATAGCATCATGACTTTTTACGAAACATATTTATACTTTGTTTACAAAGTCTATAGGAGATGAAATTCAGAAAAGGGTGATTATTTTTCTTTCTAATTGGTCTGCTTAATTGATCTTGGGTTTAATTTAGTGGTTAAATGGTCTGTAATAATTTCCATTAAAAAAGAAAGAAAAACAAAAGATGAAAAAACAGAGAAATACATAAGAAATTCCAAAAACAAAGAAATACATTCGGAAAAATAATGGCTTTTTGCAATCGTTCTTTGTGGTAAATTTTAAATTAGATTACAAAGATGACATTTGGAAAAAAAAAATATTTGAAGTGAAATTGGGTGTTAAATATGCAAATAATGTTTTTCACAGTTTTTTAATTATTTATATTCATAATAAATTTAAAAGAAATTATTTTCACAATATTTTAAAATGGCTTTTAGTTTATGTGGTCAGGGGCCCGTTGCAGAAAGAGTTGCGTTTAAACACAAGCCAAAAAATCAATCGCAAGTCCCAAATGAGTGCTGTTGAAAATGGTTGAAAATCGGGTTGCGGATGATTTTTAGAGTTTCGATTGATTGCAACTCTTTCTGCAACGGGCCCCTAGAGAGGGGAGCCATCATGCCTCCCAGTCTTCAATATATCTCAAATAGCCCAGTCCTTTCAGGGTTAATGGTGGTGATGGTGGTGGCGATGATAATAATGACGTTGACCGGGCATGGTGGCTCAGCGGTAGAGCGTCCGCCTCATGAACAGGAGGTCGTGGGTTCGATCCTCGGCCGAGTCATACCAAAGACTTATAAAAATGGGACCTTCTGCCTTCTTGCTAGGCGCTCAGCATTTAGATTGGAGAAGGGTAATGATAACATGTTATGTTATGCAGGGCCCGCTGGTAGAGCAGTTTCCTAACTGAAGTGGCTACCCTGGGTAAATAAAACGTTATTATTATTATTACAATGGTTGTGGTGGTGATGAAATTGTTGATGTTCTCCACAAAATAGTAGAAAAATATAAACAAAACGCACAGATTTTATTGTCACACCTTTTATGACATCAGCCATTAGTCCCCGGTATTGGAGACTTCATCGGTTTAAACTTAATGGGGGATTAGATTTGATGATCTTGAACCTGAAAATACTATTGTAGGTCTTTCATATCCAAAGAAGATATGAACTATTTCCGTTCACAAATGTTTGGGCATTATTGTTTCAAAATAACAGGTGATTCCTCACATGCCAGAGTTACCAAATGGTACCACATGTTATATACATAACTTATACTACTCAAGTTTTCTCAGGCAACCTAGAAGTTACACATATATATATTACATTGCACTCAAACTTATGGACTACTGGTCAAATTAAGTGTAAAAGTTATATAGAAACCAGTGTAATAATGGTAAGTTCTTTGATTTATATACCTCTATCTCAATCAGCTGGTCGTTACTTTATTTATTTGTTCCTGTTGCTTAAACCAATGTGTCTCCTATTTTGAGTCTCTTTATATCTTCATCTCTTTATTATACAAACACAAATCATGACTTTCTCTCTCTTTGTCTCTCCTCCATCCCCTCTTTCTTCACTTCCTACCTCTCACTGTAACTGTTTTTCCTTCTGTCTCTCTATATCCACACTATATTTACAGCTACTAGTATTACTTTACCCTTCCTGTTCTTTTTTCTGTTATAACCCTCTCTATGAATTTCCATCATAAGTTATCCATATCAAATCACGCTGCATCGTCCCAGCTGTCGCTGTAGCAGGAGTGTCTTCACACATCTCCCACCTTAATTGAGGGAGCATGCACTTCCGTGGAGACCTCCGGTTTGTAATGTTTAATCAAATCTCAACACTTTACCCACCCTTGCTAGGTGTGTGTCTGCCAAGGTCACGGTTAAAGAAACACGTGGGGAGCTTTTCACGATTAAGTTTTGTCAGTGATTTTCACAGACTATGTTCTCAGCCAATCAGAATGCAAGGTTTGCAGTAGGTGAAGACTTATGTATTCCATGGAATACTCCCATGGATTAGAACTCTAAAGGGTGGTGGGCAATAGATATACGGGAAGTAGAAGGGGTGGGGTATCAAGATAGAAAAAGAGGAGGGTGGGGTATAGAGGTAGAGGGAGAGTAGGGTGGGGTATAGGGGTAGAGGGAAAAGAGGGTGGGGTATAGGGGTAGAGGGAGAGGGTGGGGTATTGGGGTAGGGGAGAGGAGGGTGGGGTGGGGTACAGGGTAGAGGGAGAGGAGGGTGGGGTATAGGGGTAGAGGGAAAGGAGGGTGGGGTAGAGGGGTAGAGGGAGAGGAGGGCAGGATATAGGGGTAGAGGGAGAGGGTGGGGTATTGGGGTAGGGGAGAGGAGGGTGGGATACAGGGTAGAGGGAGAGGAGGGCGGGGTATGGAGACAGGGGTAAGGATAAGGGGTAGGGTATGGAGACAGAGGAAGAGGAGGGTGGGGTATAGGGGTAGAGGGAAAGGAGGGTGGGGTAAAGGGGTAGAGGGAGAGTATGGTGGGGTATAGGGGTAGAGGGAGAGGGTGGGGTACAGGGGTAGAGGGAAAGGAGGGTGGGGTATAGGGGTAGAGGGAAAGGAGGGTGGGGTATAGGGGTAGAGGGAGAGGAGGGTGGGGTATAGGGAGAGGAGGGTGGGATAGAGGGATAGAGGAAAAAGAAGGTGGGGTACCAGGAGAAAGGAAGATGAGAAGGGGGCAGCTGAGGAACATGGAAGGATGAGAAAAAAGCCAAATGCAGAACCACCACATTACAAGAAATAGGTTAGAAGTGAATTTGAATGTAATAAAGATCTACCCAGCATGCAATACCGTTATTTCGACCTCAACTGCTTAATTTGTTTTCACTCGTTGACACAGTTTTGGCCATCTCATCCTAGCTGATCGTCACATACAGAGACCCTCTAGCTTTTCCGCTTGACTGTCTTCCCGATTTTAGCACCTTGCTAAATTACACTGGAAAATAATTGTTACAGTTCGATAAACAGACAGGCATTACTTCTGCCTTAAGATGAATGAGAAGATGGATTAAGAAGTATATGGAAGGTAAGAGGAATGGATAGATAGAGATAGATAGAGAGTCAGACAGAGGTAGAGAGAGATAGAGAGAGATGATGAGAGAGTATAAGAGTTGCTTATGCAGAACATGGAGCAGAGATAAAAAATATAATACAGGATTGATTTGTAGAAAAACAGACACAAAGGCCCGTATTCTGAAGTCAGGTTTAACTTGGACCATGGTCTAACTCTGTGCTAGAATAAAGGGAAGCCAAAAGTGTCAAACTTTTATTAAGTTGTATGTTTCTTATGTTTACTGTGCTCCTTCCTGATTCATCGATGGTGAAGACAATCATCTATTTATACTTCCTAGACAATTATGAATGATTTGAGAGCCAAATGAGCTGAAATATGATATTTCTACCATTAGTGATTTATGTAACAATTGGCTATCCATACTTAAACCGAAACTTTAAACCTGAATTTAAGTTAAACCTGCTATCAGAATTAAACTTGGGTTTAATTCAAACTCTGAGCTAAAGTTGTGGTCTTACTATGGAAAGCCAATTGTGTCACCTATCTCTACCAGTACTGGTTCAAATTGTCAGCTCATACGTTACTCAGATCATTCATGACCATCTGTTCAGGTTCAAAAGAAACATAAGCATTACAAATTGTATTCCTAATTCCAATGTAATATTGTTTAACTATAAAACTAATGGTGATATGTAAAAGCTAAATGTCATTGGTGAAAAAAAAACTGTTCAAACTAGACCCTCCATAAAGAAAATATTTTGCAAAGCTGTATAACCTTTGTATTCCTAATTCCAATGTAATATTGTTTAACTATAAAACTAATGGTGAACTGTAAAAGCTAAATGTCAGTGGTGAAAAAAAAAACTGTTCAAACTAGACCCTCCATAAGGAAAATATTTTGCAAAGCTGTATAACCTTTGTATTCCTAATTCCAATGTAATATTGTTTAACTATAAAACTAATGGTGAATTGTAAAAGCTAAATGTCATTGGTGAAAAAAAAAACTGTTCAAACTAGACCCTCCATAAAGAAAATATTTTGCAAAGCTGTATAACCTATTAAAGTAAATGCTATTGAACCTGAATACCCTCTGTACCATCAGAAAACAAAGCAAATTACTGCTACAATAAATCAAAATGACCAACTAAAAGATTCTTTTTAAAGTCAATTCATTCAGCAGAGAAGCATAAACACATCATTGAATCACATGAGTAGCCTTATCTAGGCCGCCATGTGTATGTGGAGAAACATTACGCCGTGATGTCGGAGAATGCAGTCCAAAGACGGCATCATCCATGCCATCTCAAGTTCTCTTTCTTGGAATATAATGATTGATGGCATATCTGTGTCATATTAATACAGCTATGATGGAGAATGGGGGAAATGACAGAGAACTGATTGGGGGAAAAAAGGAGCGAAGATGATCTATGCTAGCATAAATATCAGTAAATGAGGTCATTGAATCCTTTGAATACCGATCCCTCGGAAGCTGCACTGTTCCAAAATATCTCACATTATCAACTTTAGATGCAGCAGAAAAATCAGTGTATATTATCCTTTTCTACAAACTGCTCATTCATTTTACCATTTTTTATTGACATTAATTAATTATTTTCTCTATTTTTCCATCAGGTACTGTGAGTTCCTTATCAATTTGAAATATTGGACCATTAAATATGCAAATTAGCCTCTTGCTCTTGTTTTACAATTATGATAATGTGAAGTCACAATATCAATGTGAAGCAATCATAGAAAACTTAATCACTGCGGTGATTTATATTTTCAGACGATTCCGTCTAGAATATGGAAGAATAACAGCTGATTAAAAACAAAATTGTTGCAAAAGTTGAATCCATGATGTGTGCCTATTTCTCTTGTACTCCATCTACAATTCAATTACATTAATTGAGCAATTTTCTAGAATGAGATAGGTAGACATTTAATATTTCACTGGTAAACTTCCCTTAAAACTGCTTCTCTGACATCATTTTACGCCTTTATAAAATCTTTTTATGGAAACCTTTCCATGTGCTTTCCTATTCATGTTAACTACGTCCCCAGGGCAATGACAATGTGGATCACCACCCAGTGTTCTTAAATAATTTCAGCTACTTTGACACCAACATTGTGTATTATAGAACTGGGGAGTGTTTCATCAACATTTTTGTCCGACAAGTTGTCAGATCTGACATCTTTCTCTGACTCTGATTGGCTGTTACTATGGTAACTGTCGGATAAAATGGGACTTGTCGGATAAAACGTCCGACAAGTCCTTTCATGAAACGCTCCACAGGAGTCCATTTCATAAAGAGTTACAGCTGTTGTAACTTTGTCATCAGGGCAACTACCATGGTAGCAGGGCTCAGCAGCCAAGCAAAATCTAGGTTACCATGGTATTTGCCTTTTAATGGCAAAGTTACAACAGCTTTAACTCTTTATGAGACGGGGCCTGGAAATTGCCAAGTTTGGCTGGAAGAGCCTCCAGAAGAAACACATCCCTGTAATGATGAATGTTTCACAGAAGACTATGCATCAGGAAAACCTAGCGGTGACGTTTAACCCGTCGGAGAATGAATGATTTTGCCAAAAAAGCATATTTCCCGTATCTGCATATTATGTGGGCTCGGTTTCCAACAGATTAAAAGATTGACCTTGTTACTGACAAAGTTATAACTTAGTTTTTCAAGTTCAAGTTCATTTATCTAAAACCAAAAAAATCACATCATAATCAAAATAGATATACATACAACGTACATGAGTACATAAACACACATCAATTAGATTATAGCATAGACAATTTGGTTTTAGGACCCCTTTAAAACCAAAGCTTGTGAGTGGTGCCCTGGAATACCTATGATTATTAGCATAGCATGTAGGGTATACTAATCTACAAAATACAAAAAGAGAGGAAAAAAATTATATGAGGTTAAGATGCTAAAGTAGAACACCCACACAACCACACCCACCTTCCATTCTTCTCAATGTGTACGACCAGGTGAAGCTGGAGATTGCAATGGACAGTACAAGATGATGTACAATTGTTTTGATATCTGATAGTTAAATTATCATTACACAAATATTAAATTCAATTGCTTAATGGAACTGTACTTTTTCTCTAAAAACATTAACATGCATTCTGTAAACACTAATTAAGCCTACACTATTATCAAGATTTCAATGTATCTACAGGTTTTATATTCCATATTGGATTTTTTCTTATCCCTTGTTGTCCATCTATACATCATTCACCTATCATCAAACCAGGATGAATCCATATCATTGCAAACATTCATTCTTCGGTCCCTCTATCCATCAACAAATCTCACCTACTTTTCATCTAGTTCATACCATTGCAATAAACTTTACAAGAAGTCAACACTTAAAAGAACTTGCGGTTATACATTATCAAAACCACCTTGGACTATGCACACACTCTAATGGTTTCAAAACTTCAGATTTTACTTCCTTTTTTTTGGCCTTGCACCAGAGGTCTTATGGTTATTTCACATGCTATATATATATAAGTAGCTGGCTCCTTGCAGTTCCCCTGGTTTTTGCTAGGCAGAAAGTTTTTGTGCACCCCCCCCCCCTTCCCTGGTCACTTCTGAGATCCACCCCTGGTTAATACCAAGCAATTTTGGGAATATATTTAACATGGGCTGATGGAAACCATATACATGGCTCATATTCATAAAGAAGTACAGCTTTTGAGAGCGAAGTTGGCTCAGTTGGTAAAGCGTCTGCCCGTCGAACCAAAGATCGTGGGTTCGAGTCCACCCCAGGCGGATGACTGAAGCCAGTGCGTTGTGTGTAAACGTCTCTCCTGTTTCATAGATGCAGGCTATGTTACAGTGGAAAACACTCCATCCCTCAGATAGGATGTTTAATGGAGGCCCCGTGTAGAGGAGAATCACCACCTTTGCATGTTAAGAACCCACTGCACTATTTGAATAAGAGTAGGGGGAAACCCCGGTGTAGTGGTCCACCTGCATTCCCCCAACCAGTTATATCGAGAGGAGTGACCTACGGGTCACAGTTCTGTGTGCGCCCTTATAGGCGACCCAGATTGGCTGGCTCTTCCAATGCACCTTTAAATGTCTTTGACAGATATATGGCGCTATACAAATGCTGTGCATCATCATCTACAGCTATTGTACTTTGGCATCATAGCAACTACTATAATGGTAACAGGTCTCAGGAGCCAATCACAATAAAAGTTTACAGAGTACATGTAAATTACAATAATGGAAAATTTACAATAGTTACGACAATGCCCTGGTCATGGTATTCCATTCCTTTTTAGCATGATGTATAGCACAGCTTTGTTCACATATATATCCCTATATAGAGAACCCTACATGAAGTTGGATGCTTTCCGCACCCCATACGGTGTATAAAGAACCCTAAAGGGTTCCTTGTAGAACTTCAAATGGTTCTTAATAATGGTTTACAACCATTTTCAGCTTTTTCAATGTACCTCAGGTTTCAAATACAGGATAAAGAAAGGTTCTAATTAGCACCCCTTTTAAGAGTATAGTGAGTGAGAAAGAGAGAGAGAAAGCATGAGAGGCTAACAGACTATGGAGAGGAAGGGAGGGACCGTGAGGGAGGGGGATGCCCCTACTCACCATGCCTGAGATGGAGGGGGTGTCATCTGGTTTCAACATCATCCCTTCTGTGGTGAAGTGATACTGCAGGGCCTCCTTGAGCTGTTCTGCGGTACAATTAACTTTCTTATCATCGATGGAATCGTACCAGTTGTCAGGATACCATCCAATCAGGAACCAGACAATCTTAGGACCATACAGCTTCTGCTTGTACACCTGAAAAATAAAAAGAACAATTAGAATAAACATTTAATTTGAATATGGAAAATAAATCCTGTTTGAAAAGGAAAACGAATCCTGTTTGATGAGAACAAAATTCCTTCAAACCAGGAAATGGTTCTAATTGTATTTGTTTGTACAGTTCTGTATCAAAGCAATTATATAGTATGGTCGTTTGATTGTACTATTTCCCAATATACATGCTTATTTGAGTTGTGCAATACACAGACTTTGAGATTTCACAATATCAAAGTTGCACTTTAGTAACTTACAACTTAAAACTTACTAGACTAAAATCTATAAGGATGTGATAACAATCCATCTTGATTTTGAAAGTTTTCTCTCAGGATTACTGTAAAATGTGACTTGGTTTTCAACTTGGCCATGCATGTCTACACCTAATCACAAACAAGTTAATTAAGGGAAACAGAACCAGTTGTTATATTAGCCACATTCATTACAGATGATCTTACTGAAAATATCTATGGCCCTAGCAATGACTACATTCTACGTTGTTAACTTCATCATCACTTGCTCTTACAAAAATTGTTCTCTTGTCTCAATGAAATAATGGAAAGAAATATCAGTATATGTACTACTTTGAACAAAGTCACACCCCTCGTAAACTTTGACATTCGTACATGGCACAAAAATAGCCCCTTTTGGTGGGTTCTGATCATAACTTTCCTCAAGATTATACAAGCTTGCCTTGACCTGGATATCAACACCAGCTGTCGGATTTCCCTTTTCACAGCTAGCATCTGACAGATTGTGTCAGGGTTTTCCGAGAGGCGGAAGAGTGAGTGGATCGGGTCTAAATTTAGGACCTCTAATTAGGGCGGGGTAAACACAGAGTTACCCACCCTCCCCTCTTCCTAATTCAAGTTTGCTCTTATACCTTCACAAGTAATAGTGGGAAATGGAGATAAGTGCAATTAAAGTATGGAAGGTATTAACTCTTTGCCCGCCACAGACGTAAGCCCTCCTGTGCCACATTTATTTCAAGCTGCAACCATAAGAGGGGTTTTGCATGGACCATGCTAATTTAACTCACAATAGCTTTTGATTGGTTTATTGTAAAGAAAAGCTTTGTGTGTATACTATGCAATGCAATGCATACATCTCTACTGTGTATATGTGTATGTAAAATAGACTTAACACACTCTGCATGTATTGTGAATAAAATGTGACTTTGGTAGAACTTGGCAGTCCGCTTGATGTGACTCTATTCGAAGAAAGCAAGAAAAGAGTTAATGGTATAACATGCGTTGTAGACGCTGCATGATCCTGTTTGAGTAACGCTGACAATATCTCACTTTCTCTGATTAAATTTGGAGCATACCACAGACATTCTGACAATCTGGTAGACGAAATAATTTTTAAAAATGCCCTGGTTGAGGAAGTCTAATATTTGATTAACCCGTTTCCAGTTGAATTGAAGAAACTGGGTGTTGAGACGAGACAAATAAGCAAGTGTTAGGAGAAATTATGCCAGAAATTAAAAGAGAATGATTGAGAATAAGAATTGGGATGAAATAGACGAAAGGGGTAATAAAAAGACAGAGGTACAGAGTCTGAGAATGCAGTAGATATAGAAAGAGATCCTTGTAGGGTTTTCAAATAGATAGGTAAGTACAGTAAAAGAGAAGGACAATGACAGAGGAGAGTAGGGGAGAGGTGAAACATTACAGAACATTTTCCAAGTAGCATCACAAGAACTATAACAGAATATCAAAGACAAATTCCATGGTGACAAAATAGGGAGGGAGAATTATAGACAGGCAATAAAGTAAAAGAAAGATAGGTGGGTAAGTCGATCAAAGGAGAAAGGGAGAGAGAGAGAAAGAGGGAGAGAGGGAAGAGACATGAAAGAATTAAATCAACCAGGATAAGAGGGGCATCAGGGAATGTGAAAAATGTCAAAAACAATTTCATGATCGACAAAAAAAGGAGGAATGAAGGTAAGATATAAAAACAAGCTGTGATCTCTCTTCCAAGTAAAAGTGCCATGTTATCATCAGTATGTTTTCCCAAATAAGTTTGGAGGATTGCCCACTCTCTGGTGATTACCGAGGGGACTTTGGGAGTTCCTTTGTCCAAATCAAGAGAATAAAGAGCAATAGGAGGGTTAATTGGTTGTCACGGCGATCATTTCTTCCTAGGTGGTGAGGAAATTGATTGGAGACATCCGGGAGGAGGGATGGAGGCGTGAGGAAAACAATGTTTGTATTGACTCCCCGGTGTGGATTTGACTAAGGAGGTAGCCGTGACGACTGGCTTTGGAGATGATGGTAGAGATGGTCAGAATAGGGAATTAATGATGTGATAACGATGTCAGCTGGAATAATGTGACGGAGTGAGCAGGAATTAGATTGTAATGTGACATGATATCAGGTGCACGATCCGATTGTGGGTTTTGATGGAGATTTGATTGCGAGGGTGTAGCATATTTTGACGATGAAAGAAGGATATGTGATGTTGATTAAAAAGGACTGGTGCATCGAAGCTGGGAATAGGGGTGCTGATGGTGGTAGTGATGGTTGCAATAGTGGTGGTGGTGGTAGTAGCAGTGGTAGGTAATGATAGTGGCGATAGCAGAAGTGAATATAGAGTGGTGATATGGTGATGGTAACAGATATTGTGGTAATTATGGCAAAGGTGGTGACAGTTTTGATGACAATGATGATGATAGCTGTGGTAGTGATGGTGGTGGTGATGGTAGTGGTGGTAGAGGTGGTGGGGGAAGTTGTGGTGGTAGTAGTACTACTAGTAGTGGTGATGTTGGTGGAAGAGCCTGTGGAGATGCCCTTCATTGCGATGGTGCTGGCTGTGGTAGTAAGGATGTAGTGGTGTCAGTGGTGGTATCTGAGATAGTTGTTATCATTTTGATAGTGACAAAAGCAATGATTTCAACGACAGATCAAAAACATGGATGTTGTTAACACTTATTGAGTTTAGTGGGTTTAGCAGTAATTATATTGCTGATGCTGTTGTTGTTGTTGGTGGTGGTGGTAATAGTAACAGCTATGATAATGGTGACAATATAGTAGTTGTAGTAGTAGGTCAGGGTTCCGTTTCATGAAGGCATGTTATAATAAGAAATGCACAATTTCTATAACAAATTTACTATCAGCCAATCAGATTGAAGGATTTCAGTAGCTTTTAACTGCGATTGCAAATTTGTTATTATAACACATTTTATGAAAAGGACCCCTGGTGATGTGTATATTGATGTCAGTGGTAATGATAACACTATCAATTTTCAAGACTTAATTACCTATTACAATATTACGATATTGCCAGGCATCTTAAGAAGATATGAACACACCAGAGGGGTGTGTGTAGTTTATGATCCGGTGATCCTTCTTTGGAGGAAACAGCACACAGTATGGGGAATGACTAATGTTCATCAAGAGGCATATGTTAAAATGTAAGAGAGTATTTGGGTAGAGTGTAGATAAGAGGTTGTCAGAAGTAAAGGATTAGGGTTAATCATTTTAGATAAGCCTTTTCTTTGGATGATACCAGATAAGTACTTATCAACTAGATTGTCAAATTCCAAGAAAAATGAAAATAACATTTTCAGGCATCTCGAGAACAGAGCTACATACATACACAAGCCCCCATTCATGGCCAATAGCAAGTTACGTGTTTTTCCATTTGTATGAGAATGGAGATTTTTACATTGCCATACAGACCGAGTCTAAATTTAGCCATGTCCGCATGTTCGTGTAAAGTGTCGCCAAGGGCTGAGATGACAACATAAGCAACTTCATACATGTGATTTTGAGAAGTCTTTCTTGTAGGAGATCTGGGGCCTGTCTCACAAAGACTTGTGATTGATCTGATCAATTGTGACTCTAGAAAGCCAGCAAAGTCAACATTTAAAATGCATGTTTGTTTAAAAAAAAAATATCATGTTATTCATAAATTCATCTATTTCTTGACAATTAGGTGTATTCCTTTTTGTTTACAACATAGACATTTTGCAAAACTCCTGTAGAAATTTTTTTGACACGGATGGATTTCCATAACTCTTTGTAAGACGGGTTGCAAATCAATCACTTATCTCATGTTACAGGGCCCAGGTCACAGGATAGAACATACACTCTAAAACCACAAAAGGTGAAAGAGTGGAAAAGGGTGGAAAAGGGCATAGTGGCAGCGTTTTCCATCCTTATTACAATCGCTGTCATTCCTTGGCCCTTTTATAGGGTGATTTAGCCCTTTCCACTCTTATTTTTTTAGAATGTAGGTTCAGATTTCAAAACTATCCATGAGGCCATTTGAGGCAGCAAAGGCCCTGTAGCATGAAGATTATATAGGGGCTGGTTTTTATGATTGATCATACAGAATACTCATTGCAATCAAACCTAATAAAATCAATTGCTAAGCTTTATGTTACGGGCCCCTGATGTAAGTTTCTCCATAAAACAGGGTCATGTATCTTCAACCCTTGACCCAGTAACATAAAGCTTTGATCATAAGGCTGATATCTATGATTGATCATACACAATAATCAATGCAATCAGATCATCCCAATAATCCATTGCTAAGCTTCATACCACAGGGAAAGGAATGGTTCTGTAATAATGGCTAGTAAAATGTGCTATCTTTAGCACTTTATATCAGCATGATAAAAGATGTTTGTTTTTTAAGGCTGATAAGGACGTTGCTTAAACTACTTTGAACAAAATGTCTTTGAAAATGTTGTTTCTAGCATTAAAAATGTCTATTGAATGCATCTGAAGTGATAAGTTGAAATGAGATAGGATAGAAAGAGAATAAAATGTAATAATGTAACAGATCTAGGTATGAAAATTTATGGCTTGGGATTAAAAATGGTCAAGTAGCAGCATCCATAGAAAAAAGGAATGGGCTTGCAGGAGGATTTTTTTTTCAAATTGTGCTTACAGGTTCAATATAAACTAGTCATCTACAGTAAATTAAATTGCAGGTTGCCAATAGAGAAATAACCTAAAATATTGTAAAAGTAACAACAGTTCAGTTTATTTGAAATGTGTCATCCATTTTGACACTTGAAGCAGAATCATTGCTAGATTTGGAGAGAAAGAAGCCAAATATTGAATCTTGCCGAAGGCTCGTTCATGTCATGTCTTGTGAACCAAATATTGGGATTTTAAAAGAACACATAAACCTAAAATAAAATGGAATAGGGGACTTGGCTTACAAATAAGAGAATTGGGTGAATGTATTCTGCAATCTATATTTTTATTCCTAAGGCTACATCTTCAAAGGATTTGGGCTGGAAAAAGAGAACTGTCAAGCCTGTCCAGTTACTGTAAAACAGGTAATGCCGTGGAGAAGGGAAATTTGTTTTTGTTGACGATGGGGCACAAGCCCAGCAATATATTAACCCGTTGACTACCGATTTCTGTAATCCCTATAGGCCTTGTACAGGGACCTCCCAGTTTGTATAGGGCTGCGTTTATGCGACCTCGACCCAGAATCATGATTTGAATCACAATTTGAATCATGATTCAAAACAGCAGCATGAATCACGATCCGACAGAATCAGCGTTTATACGACCATCTTTCTAACGCTGTTTTCTCCCTGAATTCGGTCCGATCCAGTGTGCATCACAGTGCGCAGTTTGACCCAGGAAGTATAGGTCAACATTTTCGCACGTGTTTCTAACTTCACGTCGCCTGCTAGATTTTTGCTGCCGCCGGAGCTATTAACGAGCAAACGTTTGTGCAAGTGCAACGCTTACTCGGCTTCCGAAAAATAAATCTTTTACTTCCAGAATTCCGTGTATTGTACCTCATATTGTTTTTGATCGGGAACCAGAAGGGGTCATTATCCTCCCTCCCACCTCCCAATCGATTTTTCTTGTCTATGATGGTCCTGTACTGGGCACGAATTCTGTTAATTTTGTCTCGACAGGCGGTGCCACATCTCCGTTGAAATCCCTCCCTCGCAAGCGCCGCTGAACTTAGGGATCGTCTTATTTCTGTGAATCCCGGTAAGGGATGCTTGTGCTTCAGGCTGATCCCGAGCCCAAAGCACAAGCAGAGCCCTGAGTTAATTCATCGTCGATCAGTCCAATTTGTGCCTTTGGAACTTGAAGAAATGATTGATGAAAACAATGAAATATACAAATGACGCTACAGTACAACCCCGGGGGTACAATACACAGAATGATAATTCCTAAATGCTGGCAATACTGCTACACGAAAATTAACCTGCACGAAACACAGCGCGCGCCTTTGAGTCGAACCCGGAAGAAGCACGACACAATGACGTCATAGAATCATGATTCAAATCACGATATCGTTTATACGACCTTTTTCGTTCGTGATTCTACAGAAACGTCTTTCCAAACGCCCCTTTTTTCGTGTTTCATGTTTGTGATTCTAATCATGATTATATTCAATTTCGACTAAACGCAATCGTGATTCTGCAGAATCGTGATTTGAATCATGATTCTAATCATGATTCTAGGGTAAAAAAGTGTCGAATAAACGCACCCTAGGACATATCTGTCAAAGACATCAAAAGGTGCCTTGATGTATACATCATGGCTCCACTTTGGTCTAGATTATGTGCAGGTTTAGGTTAAAAATTTAGTAAAAATTCAAACCTCCTGTATCGGGACTTGTATGTGTTTGTGAATGTTGTGCACTCACAGCAAAACTATGAAATAATAAATGGAGCTAGAAACTAGTGCTGTAGCCGAACTGCCGAACCGAACAGAAGTTCGCCGAACTTGGTACTTCCGAACCGGACCGAACCGAACACAAAGTCCTGGTTCGGTAGTTCATTAAAAAAAAAAAGTGTGTTAATTGGCAATGCATGAGTTCGATGACTACATAGATTTAAGTATAAAATTTAAAAATATATATATATTGGTTCGTGATTGTGCACAAAAAGAATTCCACTCAATATATTTTTAAAATCTACTATGATAGCTCCCATCTCGTCTTTGATTGAACTGTTATCAACTTAAGAATATTTTATTAACATGAATATATTTTTTCTTGATAAAATGAGGGGACATTTTGAAGCTAAACTCGGTATAAAAGTGTGGTGTAATTACATATTGCCGTAATCGATCGTGACCTAATCATTTTGTATTTAATAAAGAAAAAGAACCAGACATAAATTCATTCCTCGTAAATGACAAAGTATGACAGCTTTTTTTATAAACATGAATTTATTTTTTTTCTTCATAAAACTTAGGGACATTTTAAGCTTAACTCGGTTGAAAAGTGTAGTTAAATTACGTATTGCTCTAATCGGACGTACATTTAATTGTTTTGTATTTAAAAAAGAAAAAGACAAGACATAAATTAATTCCTTGTGACTGACAAAGTAATGGTAAAGTATATATATTCCACCTTCTGAAATTTCCATATTAATATAAATGATAAATAAATAAGAGATGAAGGGATGAGGTTGAAAAAAACAGAAAAGATAAAAATTCAAACCAAATCAACGCATGTTCCCTGATCGATGTTCCAGAAATGGTTGGTAAGGAAAGTTGAAACAACCTGCTCTAAGTTGCTATTATACAGGTAAAATTCGTATTCCGAACTTGAAATGTTTTTCTGTTGTCAATATTTTCTAAAAAGTGGTTTAATCTGGTCAATTACTGAAAATGAAATGATAAATTATCAGTTCCGTCTTGGTTCTAACGATCATCGCCGAGTGATTTCACAACACTAAAATACACAGTACAGTCCCATGTACTCATTTTCGTGTTGGAAATATGTTTGAAGTCACGTAGCGTCGATCTTTCTGGACCAAGAATGGACTGATATTTTATCTTTTTAAAGTAATTGATTGACCAGATTTAACCACTTTTCAGAAAATAGGGACTTTCTAAAACATTTCATATTCTTTGGAATGTGAATTTTACCAGTATAATAACAGTTTAGTGGAGGTTGTTTGTCTACTGTTTCGACATTCCCGATCAACACTTTACAATTTGAGAAGCTGCGTTGGCAATGACATTGTAATCGATCATGATCTTAGGTGCATGAAATAATCATGAAAAAAATATTCTGATCTTTGTAATTCTGTTAATGTCCTGATTTCTCGTTATCAATATTTTTTCTTTTGAATTTTTTTCATTTTAAAAATGAAAGTAGAAATGACTCATATTTTTGGTTTAAAGATTAAAACAAAAGAAAATAATGCAACAATTTTCATAACTATTCTTTTTAGAATCAAAATTTATTACAAATATATGACAGATCATTCAGCAAATTATGAAAATACTTACCTGATTTTCTTATTTACGAGATAACTCATACATCTACTTAATTTGCTAGTTCAGCCCTCTGGACTGCCATACCCGAAAAGAACTCCCAAGAATTTAAAAAGCGCGAGCGCGCCCTCTCCCGTTCAGGCTTACTACCCATGATCACCGCGCAATTAGCGTCCATCTTCCTCAACTTTCGCAAGCCCATACGTTGAAACATGTTGCTACGCAAGGCGGAGGGTCGGTGGGAGGGTATCAAGTAGATGTATGAGTTATCTCGTAAATAAGAAAATCAGGTAAGTATTTTCATAATTTACTTCAATAACTCCATACATCTACTTGATTTGCTAGACCAACACGGACTCAAATCGTAGGGAGGCATGTTTTCAATTGTAAGCCTAAGAAAATTTAAAAAAAACAAAAACAACGAAATTTAGGGAGAGGGGGAAAAAGCCGCAGCTGCTTTAAGCGCCGAAGCAGCAAATCTCGCCTCGCTGGACGGAATGTCCTTCAAGCAGAATGAAGTGAAGGAGTTAGTTGAGCGCCAAAAGGCGGCCCTCAAAATGTCCTCGAGAGGAATGCCCTGTATACTCAGGAATACTCAGTATCATGGGCCCTCGGCCTAGTGTCAGGAGAACAACATCACCTGCTGACTAGAGCGTAAGAATCGGAATTTGTTGAAAATTTCAACAAGAATCGTGATCGGAAAACTGAAGCTTTTAAGGCTCAGTAAGTGATCAATCGAACAATCTGAGAAGGCGAGATATCTCAGAAGCCTCCGCGTGGGAGAAAGCGCCCAGAATTCGATATCTGTCTCAAATGCGTGAGGGCAGAAAATCTGCAGAATTCTGATAGAGAGCTGTGGCAAAAAGTTACTAGCGGTCCGAAGGGGACCAGGAACGACGGAGAGTAGGGATTTAAGAAGAAAACCACTCGTAAGGCAGTCAAGGGTCGAGAAAGCGACTGAGTGCCATCCTGTTAATAAGGAATGCCGCGGACCTGTTGCCTATGTAGAATAGAGCAGTCTGGTCAAAACAGCTCAACCGGGCGTGTCAGGGAAACAGCGCGGTACACATCACGACAAAAGTGTGTTAGACCGAGTGATCGAGAGAGAACTCAGGATCCCCTTTCTCCCATACTGATTGAAGCATCCATCTGAGGGTGCAGTGCCCGCGGTGGAAGAGGTGGCTTGGCTCAAGCCACCATCGCCGAGAGAGCCCGTGAGGCTAGGCTGCGATGGCTGTCCGCTGGGCGGGGGAATCCCTAGCAGCAGCAAGCGTACGCCAGAGGGAGCTGGCGAAAAAAAAAAATCTGTCACGATATTACGTGTAAACGACCATCAAGAGATGCTCTAAACGAACAGACATCGCCAGATATGATACCTCAACCGTTACATTCCCAACGGAATCGAATGAGGTAGCAACGGCCCTGTCCTATCAAGTTAGGGACGGAAACTGGCTAAGAGTGTCGAAGTCCTCGCTTGAAGAAACAAGCGAAGGAGACTTGAGGAAGTAATCACAAAATTTCCATCAGTCTGCGGTGAGAACCAGTTGTTTATGAAAACAGTCACAAGGCCTGTTTCTCAGGTGATCGTAAGAGCAAGCACCGCCGGCGCCGGTTGCGGCAGCGTGGAACAGTCCGATATCGGTAAGATAAGGAGCTCCAAAAAGCTGCGGGGGGCGGCAAAAATGACGCCCTAAGCAGCGGGGGATGAGAATCTAAGTTTCTAAAAGAAGAACTCCAGTGAAGTAAATCACTTACATGGAGAGACTCATCCACAGTCGGCCTGAGAGAAGGCGGGTCGTAGTGATCGTGGTTAGGAAGGCGTAAGCATACATCCATCCACTGTTACATCATCCTCGGTCGCACGGTGACCCTGGCCACATGCATTGCATGGAAGGAGGATGAAAGCAGCATGCGAGGCGACTCGAGTGTGCCGAGTGAAAAAATTTCTAAGTAAGAAGACGATTCGACAAACGGGTACGGTAAAGACATCCACCGTAGACCACTCCGCACAAGGAGGGAACGGCGGAGACGCCCGCAAGTTTGACCCACATAGAGGGCAGTCTATAAGATAGACAGTTAGAGCTCGACCGATGGTCTGGCGGTGTACAGTTTGGTGTGAACTCGCCGACCCGGTACGGTGGGTGTGCCCAGAAAGTAGGCATAGAATGCCGACAGAGAATCCTGGGGCTTTAAACAAGCTTGAACGCACGTACATAGCCAACAATCTCATGAGATGTACGGCGGTTACTTTCCTCCGAGATGATGTTTACCCAACCGGGAACAGCTGTGAATGTCAACAGGAGGGATATCTAGCATATGAAAAGCTGATTCCTTCCACGTATTCGGTGCGGGTGCTGCCGGCGGTGTCCGGGGGGACGACCGGTGATGGCAGCTCGGGCAGGGCTCGTACGAGCCGCCCGAATACGAGACAAATAGGTTAACATAACCATAATGCACCGGGTGGTGAAGGCATAGCGATTATTAAGCACAGGAGACTTTTTAATCGCCGTGACATTCAGATCCGATATACATACTCATAAGCTCGGAGAGCTATGAGATAGTGAGACATACCGCTGAGCGGTGATGGTGCTCATATCAGAGTCGCCCTCTCTTCAGCGGCGATCGCTGGAGAACGGGTGTCTGTACTAGCCCTGACTCTGGCCTTGCAAGGGTAGGAGCTAAGTAAGACAGGGCACCCTTACTTTCGAATAGAAAGTGAGGTTCAGGCCAGAAAACGACGGTCCCGTCGCCTGGGCGGACGGTCCGCGGACGTGATAGGTTGCCCTCTCAAAGCAGCCAAACATTCTCACGAGAGAAGTGCGGCATGCGGTATGTAAGAGATTCATACCTCCAATCTACGGGCCCGCTTAGGGGGAAGAATGGAGAGAGTTACCGCTGAAGGAGTCGTCGCCGTATGTGAGCTTGACGTAGAGGGCGAATTCGGGAGTACCTGCATAATAATCGCCCCCCCCCCCTTCCCCTGCCTCTGCCTTCTCGCTAGCCTCGAGAGGCTTGAAAGTTTCGAGACGGCGGTGCCGGAGCCTGGCGCTTCCGGGCAGCAGCAGAGCGGGGGTGGGTTTGCACCCTCGGAGCTGGCGGCTTCCTCGTCGTAGGAGCCGCCTCGTCTAGGGCGACCCCGTCACTCTCCGAGACCCCCAATTCGGCCGATTGAGCTCGGAGCGCCTGAAGAGGCGGGGCGAAAAAATAAGGACTCCCCTGCTTCATCAATACCCCCGCTCGGAGGGTAGATGTGAGGTAGATACTTGTCAAGCAGCGCCTGAGCGCTTACTGAAGAGTCGACCGCGGGATAGGGGTTGTCCTCGCACTGGCCGCCTTCGAGAGACTCCTCGTAAAGGGAGTCTCGCTCCATGGACTGAACCGGGAGGTTGTCCCCATGACAAGTTTCCTCCCCTGGAGGAGCTCCGAGAGCCGCGGGAGCCGTACGGCCTCTCGGCTGGCTCTCATGAAGGCAAGGGAGTCCAGTAAGCGCCGGGGTGGCCCCGCGTGTCGGCTGGGACACGTGCTCTGAGATCGACGAAAATGCTGGAAAGCACACGCGATCTTGAGGTACCCGGTTAGCCGGTGCACTGGCTGGCGATTTAACAGAATCGCTCGAGGATTTCCCGGGTGTCTGGTGGTTATTGCCCACTTGTCTCGCTTGATGCTCAGGGGCATCAGCGGGGTGAGTAGACGTCGAGGGTGGGGTGAACCCGCACTGCTCGAAAGCAGAATGTAGCAGCATGAATAGCTGTGACATCTGACCACCGACACAAGGGTCTGAAGGAGGAACGCCCATGGCAACAGGGCTGGCCGACCTCTCCTTCGACCTCTTCTTCTTCGCGGGCTCCGCCGGCGTGGCCGGGGCAGAAGAAGGCACAAGAGGCACGGGTGATTTCTTACGATTTGCCGCCCCTGGCAGGGCGGCCGTCAACAACGATACTTCACCCGAATCTGACGGGGTCAGATTGTGGTCACAGTCTGATGTGTGACGCCTCTCGCGGTAGCAGAATGTAGCAGCATGAATAGCTGTAACATCTGACCACCGACACAAGGGTCTGAAGGAGGAACGCCCATGGCAGCAGGGCTGGCCAACCTCTCCTTCGACCTCTTCTTCTTCTTCTCTTTCTGCGGGCTCCGCCGGCGTGGCCGGGGCAGAAGAAGGCATGAGAGGCACGGGTGATTTCTTACGATTTGCCGCCCCTGGCAGGGCGGCCGCCGACAACGAAACTTCACCCGAATCTGACGGGGTCAGATTGTGGTCACAGTCTGATGTGTGACGCCTCTCGCGGTAGCAGAATATAGCAGCATAGCATGTATGACTGTAACATCTGACCACCGATACAAGGGTCTGAAGGAGGAACGCCCATGGCAGCAGGGCTGGCCGACCTCTCCTTCGACCTCTTCTTCTTCTTATTTTGCGGGCTCCGCCGGCGTGGCCGGAGCAGAAGAAGGCACAAGAGGCACGGGTGATCTCTTACGATTTGCCGCCCCTGGCAGGGCGGCCGCCAACAACGAAACTTCACCCGAATCTGACGGGGTCAGATTGTGGTCACAGTCTGATGTGTGACGCCTCTCGCGGTCAGGGGCTGGGCGATCTCTGCCGATGCTGTCAACGGAGGACGACTTATACGACAGAGAGCCTGACCTGTGCCGGGGGGAGAGAACCGCACTCTCCCTCCGGACTTCTGGTGACCCGGTAGCCGGTGGGTCGCATAGCCCTTTGGGTGCTGCGGCGGCAGAACCTAGTTTAGGCTTGGAAGCCTTGGCTACCACTTTTTTCTTTGTCCGAGACCGTGGCACCACAGTCTCGGCCTTCCTACTCTTAGCATCCGACCGCAAATTCGGAATGCTGATCGACGCACCCTCATACTCACCGCCGCCGGTGGAAGCGGCCGACTTCTGTAAACTTGCAATCGGGACGGTCCCCGTGGAGGGCACCAGGTCCTCTGGGGCTGTGTTAGTCCCATTCATCGGTACCTCTCTCTACCCTGAAAAAAGAAAAACAAGAATTTTTTTTTTTTTTTTTTTTTTTATTATTACAAAGATCTCGCTTAGATTAAAAGTGGAGACCGGAGTGGTCTTTCCCTCCTCCTATAAGAAATTTGTTTGAGCAAACAGAACAAATCAAGAGGGGAGGGGTAGGGAGGAAGAAGAACCTAAGAATAGTTTAGGTATCTGCCTGTAAGAAAATAGAAAGGAGGTCGGAGACTTTGAAAAAAGAAACTCCTACAAGGTTCCCCTACTATATTCTCTTTTTTTTTTTTTTTTTTTGTGCCCGAAGGAAAAATTCGAAGCAAGAATTCAAAAATGAATGCAAGTTCAGAAGAGAACGAAGTTTCCACCTGCGAAGAAACACAAAAACAAGAATTTCAGAGCAGGAAGAAAAGGGATTGAGAGACAAACAATTCCAGATAAGAGAAATTTTACGATAATTTCCAAGAGGAAAAACGTAACCTCCTGTGGAAAGGTAAAGAAATTCAGAACAGGAGGAAGGAGGAACGTCTCTAGTAACGATTCCAAGAGGAAGAACGACACAGTAAATCCTCAAAAAGAAATCGTAGAGCCCGCCTGTCGAAGTAAAAAAATATAAGACTAGGAGGGGAGAGGGAATTGAACGAAGAAAACAATTCCGGGAAAGGTCAAAAAAAATTCTAACAGGAAGGAGACCCCACCTGTAAAGAACAAAAAAAATTTTTTTTTTTTTTTTTTGGGGGGGATTGAATAACCAATCAATCAAGGTATAATTGCGTAAGCCGAATTAAACAATCCCCGAAGCGTCTGTGAATAAAATATTAATCAAGAATTTTATTCAGAACAGAAAGGAAAAGGAATTGAGCTTTAAGATCCGCCTGTGAATAAAATATCAATCAAGAAATTTATTCAGAACAGAAGGAAAAGGAATTGAGCTTTAAGATCCGCCTGTGAATAAAATATCAATCAAGAAATTTATTCAGAACAGAAGGAAAAAGGAATTGAGCTTTAAGATCCGCCTGTGAATAAAATATCAATCAAGAAATTTATTCAGAACAGAAAGGAAAGAGAATTGAAGAATTAATCAATCAATAATCAATCGAAAATCTTAATAAATCAATTCCGGAAAGCAAGGAAGGAACAGAGTTGGAGATCCCAACCTGCAAAAGAAAAAACAATAACACCCTCGACAACAAAGTGTAAAGGCTGTCTAGAATTTAAATAAAAAACGGCACCAAAAACCACCACACCTTGAACGTGAAGAACAATAACCATGGCAGGTGGTGAAGGCTTGCTGCCACGTAGGCAGGCCAAGCCCGGTGCCTCGCGAACGCGCTAGCGATGCGGCGCGACGAGAACCAAAACGTTAGAAAAACAATTTAAGTGTCACCAAAAACACGCTAAAAAGTCGCGCCAGGTGTAAATTCTGAACACAATCTTACACACAAACGGAAAGATTGAATTTTAAAAGGGAGAAAGCACAACAGATAAGCAAAAATAATATACCAAAGCTCAAAAAAGATTTGAGTTTTAGGAGACTTATCTGAGCACGTCTTGACAGGTGGCTTGCCGAAAGCAAAAGAGGAAGATGGACGCTAATTGCGCGGTGATCATGGGTAGTAAGCCTGAACGGGAGAGGGCGCGCTCGCGCTTTTTAAATTCTTGGGAGTTCTTTTCGGGTATGGCAGTCCAGAGGGCTGAACTAGCAAATCAAGTAGATGTATGGAGTTATTGAAGTAAATTATATATTTGTGGGTCGGCGAACTTTTTTTTATATAATAAATTTAATTTGGCATTTATTGCCGAACCCTGAACCAAACCAAAGTTCGGAAAAAAATTGCCAAACCCCGCCGAACCGAACATGCCGCCTGACTTGCAGCACTACTAGAAACAGTGTAATATATAGTTTGCCACTAAATAGAGAACTATTATTAAAATGCTACATATAATTTTTAGTATTATTGTATTGCTGCCCTTTTTGTTGAATACACTGCTCTTAGGTGCAAAGATAGAACAGAAAATACACGGAAAACCAAAGAGATGCAGCCAAGCAAAATATGACCTCCAATCAATTTTGCGTAAGTTCATGTTAAGTTTTTATCAAGACTTTGTATTAGCCAGCAGCCAATCTGCTTAAAATGGGCTCATGTTACCTGCCAAATATTATTTTTCTCTATTCCATCTCTATTCAAGATACATATAATAGATGAAAACCACAAGAAGACAGTCTGAATAAATTGTCTAAGCATCCCATTTTAAACTCAAAGAATTGGCATTAGCAGCATTTGTGGCAGACTTTTCAACATCTCCTCTCTTTCAAGGGTTCTCAGACAAAAAGCAATCGACACCACATGAGAATAGTCACATGGGGTGAATTAAACAGTTGACAAGAATGGGGATGTGCGATATAGCAGGTCTGTCATAGCGGACATGGTCCTTTCTTTAAAAGGTAGACCAAACATTATTTGCTGTGCTCATAAACAGCCAAAATTTCCATTAAAAGAAGACATATTCACTTTGCTTTAACCAACAGCTTTTAACCATTTCATGCTGGGTGAATAATCTTTTAAAAATGTCTCCAGACCATGCAATGAACTTCAATAAACATGTTCAGTGTGATGCTTCACCATCACATCAAACGCAAACAAAAAAAAGGAAAAATACAATCAAGCACATTTATAACTACTGTCGGTATATGACTTTACACTACAGTCTCCCAAAACACTTGATAAACCACCATATTGCAAAAAGTTCCATTTAGCTCTTACAAGCCACTCTAAGAGATGACTTTCAAGAGTCTTTTCATAACTGCTACTTTAGTGTTTCCCCAGAATGGTTAGGGCAGAAAGTGTTACAGAACAAAAACCAACAACCTTGCTGTGTGGAGACATGGTGAACAGGAAGGGCAAGGAATTCCATCGACCAGCCGTCACTGGTGCCTACTGGGTATAGATGTGATAGACATAAAAGGCAAGGATTTTTTTTTTAATCTATTTCTCTCCAGGCATATTCAGACTGACACTCACAAGAATACCTTTTAAGCTACAAAAACTTGTTTAGGCTTTACAAAAAGCATTCTTCCTGACCCTAAGTTCTGAAGGTAACACATGCATGTTCAGCACAGTCTTATTAGCAGGAGAGGCATGCAATACAAAATAAATACCTCAACAGCCAATAGCACCCATGCCCATCTACTCAGTGGGTCTAGAAAGTTCTCGCAATTTCCTTCAACAGTGCAAGAATACCTGCAAAAGTTTTTGTAATTTTGACAAATGACTACTATTTAGCAGTTTTTTTTTCTTTTATGAATATTACAAGTAATTTTAGTTCACACTGCCAAAGACACAATGGTATTTTCTTATCAGGCTAGATCAGGGTGAGCTGCCTTATCAATAGTCAGAACCGCAAAATTGCACGCTGGAATCAAGCAAGCGACTCCCGACGACGTCTCCTAGCCAAATTCTCACACTTCATGATAAGACATAACAATGGGGATTGCTGGAAAGCCACAATGAAAAGACACATATAGCAGGATTCCGGCAAAGACTTTAGAAAAGATACCTAAGCTTGCCGATCAGAGAATATCTGGTATTTTCGAGGTTCGATCGGTCTAAATATGCCTTCTAAGGATGGAGAATACAATAAGCTGAAGAGATTGCAAAAAAGGTCCTCTATTTTGCATTTGGCAAGGCTACTTCACATAATGGTGCCTCATAGATGGACAAGTGTATGAAAAGAGAAATGTGTCCCTTGAGGGAGGGAGAAATCAATGAAAATATTTGACAGTCCTCTAAAGATCCATCATGACTACAAAATGTGGATGACATCTGAACCAGATTGGAAGGCCAATTGATGAATAATTCATTTGAAAAAAAGAAGAGTCTCAAAGTTTCCAATATTTGAGATTTCATACACATGGACATAATTTTGACATTTAGGATGTTTGATGTATCTTTAATGATTTGAATGTTGTATCACTGTTCATAGTGTTATTATTTCCATAGTTCACAAAGAAGAACAAAGTTGAGTGGGTTATCTAGGCATTCACTCATACTCATCCTTCCTATTTTATGAAATAAATGATAAGATACAACAGTTTCTTTGACATCATTTTTCCATACTGCTTTGAAGTTTCACAGTCATTGGAGTTGCAGATCTCATGCTTGAGTGAACCCCAATAAAAGCTACCCCCCCCATTCAATCAAGTATTGTGAGATTATTGTTGATCAAATTTGACACCTATGTCATGGAAGAGTACTGGGATAGGGAAGAGAATGGAAGAAGTTACAAAATATCAATTTAGAAAAGGGGGAAGGTAGCTTTAAGTCATGAAGACAACAAAATAATATAATTTCTAAGAATAAACACTCAAAAAGAAGTGCTCATGTAGAGAGATGATAATGCAATTATCCGGGACGTCGTTCTAAATTTAGTTGGTAAAACTCTACGTCTTCTTGCTGGCTCTAATAAATCCTGTCTGCTGCCCTCTCAAGTTTCAAATCAATACTAAAGGATAAAGCTGATTTGACAGATTTTTGCTTCCTCCTTATAAAAAGCATGAACAGACTAAAAAACCAAAACACCCTCAGGACACATTTCAGCTTCTTTAGATTTTGAAAAAGGAGTTTATCCAGAAGTCATCCAGGCATTATCAGTGGACATAGAAAAGCAGATTTAACCTTTCTTTAAAAAATGAAAATAATAGGGGTCATAACACCTTCACCAAAGTGCAATAATCTGTAGATGGGAGGAGCTGGTAATTAAAGGTCACTTGAAATTGGCTTTATATGAAACAATCGGGTAGAAAAACAATATCAAGCACTTTCTCTTTTGTTATATCATCAATTAATATCTTCTTTTAAAAATATCTTCTGTATGGCTGCCATTCACTATTCATACATATTCTAAAAGAATGATAAATGCTCTTACCAAGATAAGTTTTATTGAAATTGTTCCTAATAATGAAGAACATTGTTTTTTTAATTCTTGCAAGGAGCATGTTATCTCTTTGCAAAATATGAATTATTTTCCCCTATGATTTCATCTGAGGAAAAACTTCCTTCTGATTTTCTAAAAATACAATTTAAGTAGTAGAGTATTTGTCAAGCAAAGCACGCTTACTCCTTTCAGTTTTTTAATGCAACATAGAGAATACAGATATTTGATTTGATAAATTATATTTAATTTAGAGTGAAGTCATATGATAAGCTATCATATGTTCATTAAGACTTGCAAACAGATACCCCACATATTTCTATTTTAATCTCATGCCACTTGTGACTTTCTGCTTTTAAAATGCTAATCATATCTCAAGTATGCAACAAATGGGTCAAAAGCATCTTGACTCTGGAGCTCTACCAACCAACATAGAGAAGAGACGCAACTGACCATTTCACACATGGAGAAAAGATCCCATTTTATGTTTACACTCCACAATGCATTTCAACACCAAAAGATGTGGTCCACTCAGCTAATGAACTGTTATTCTTAACATCGTAGTTTGAAATTTACAATTTAATACTACACTCTAGATACCAAAGATTTAAAACAGATCAAGATCGGCTTGGAACAGTGCTCAGCCAAATACTAGATGTAGATTGAAAGCTTGTGGAATTGAATATAAAGATAAAAGATTTGTATTTAAATCTTTTTAGATTTAGAAGTTTATCCTTTTAACAGTAAATCCAAATTCCGGCTGTTTACTATTCAAAGCCGCTCTGGATTTATTTCCAATACTTGAAATATAGAGTATATGGCAAAAATACTCAACAGCCAAAGTCAAGGAATCTGTTTGAAGTTAATAATATCAATAGGTGGCAAAGTTACCGTACTACTAATACCCTTTTTAGACAGGCTAAAATTTCCTTAACCCCGTACTATTGGTGGGGCTAAATGGCAATTTAGCCCCACCTATAGTACGGGGTTAAGCTTAGCCCACTTTCGTTTTACACAGCGTTTTTGCAAAGTGGGCTAACCCCACCTATAGTACGGGATTATTTGGCCCTGCAAAAAAGCAGGGTTATCCCACCAATTGCGGTGCTAAGAGCAATAGTACGGGGTTAAGATCGCATGTGTAAAACGAAAGTGGGCTAAGCTTAACCCCGTACTATAGGTGGGGCTAAATGGCAATTTGGCCCCACCTATAGTACGGGGTTAAGGAAATTGTAGCGTGTGTAAAAAGTGTACGAGTGAAGCACTTGTACTACGAATGATCGACAAAAACCACTAGTCCGGGGTTAGCGAGTTTCGTGTGTAAAAAGCAAGCATTCCTTATCCGGGGTTAGCAATAACAATTTGGCATGTGTGAAAAGGAAAAAAAATAGTACGGAGTTAAGGATAGTACGGGGTTAGCGATAGTCCGGGGTTAAGAAAATCCTGTGTAAAAAGGGCATAAGTTGTATGCAATGGGACCATAAAAGTTTGGCATTACATGCATCTACCTGAACTGGGATTAGTGTGAAAGACCCCTACACCAGTCTGTGTACTTTCAATTCTTCAATCCAAAGGAAATATGGGCACGGGGAAGAGCCGGACCTGAAGAAGCATGCACTCTGCAGAATATAGATTTCGCCCCGAGCATGAATTATTGAGGAGGGGATCGTATTGCAGGAGAATCAAGACAATGGAATGAAGGGGATGTCCTTGGACAAATGAAATATGCTTGTATTTCTTACCACAGTATATATTTAATTCAGAGATAAATAATTTGACAGAAATGCACTGTTTACGATCCATTAAAGCTCTTCAAACTATCCATGATTTGTTGGACAAGGAGAAGAACGTAAACAAATAAAATGTGGCCAAAAAGAAAAGGCCAGTTTTCTGTTACTCTCTATCATGACCATACCCAGAATTTTTTGCGAGGGGAGAAGAGGGAAGTGACCAAACTTTGAGGGCACTTTTACGTATTTTTTAATGTGAAATTAAAGGTTTTCGAGTACACATTCGTTGAAAGTTGTGACAACTTTCAGTAAACAAATGCAACTTTTCATTTTTTGTTTGTGGGGGGGGGTACTGGTAAGTATGGTCAATCTGGTTTATATTTCTATGTTTGCCGCTGTTCAGAGACATTATGGATGACCATGGTACAAAATACATCAAAAACAGATTCAATTCACCGTAACAAAAGTAGAAATGAAGACTCGGTTTATGTAGATGACAATCCAGTGCTTATAATTTATATGTTTTTCTGCTGAGGGTAACAAATCCATTAATCCCAAAGAATTAATATAGAAGGTTTATATTTCTTAGAACTAGGAAATATATACAAATATTGCATGGACCTGGCCTAACTAGTTGATTTTATGTCTGATATGAGATTCAACACAAGATCATAAAAAGACTTTTCATACAAGGTTACAATTAGTAAACAATTTTGTAGACATGGTTCTGCCTTGGAAGTATAAGGTCATCAACCTATTCCAACTGAAAAATTCTTTAAAGATAAATTTGAAAGTCCTTTTATTTGTATTTTCAATGGTTAATGGGCTGAACTGCACTTGGGACAGACGGTCACCTTGTTAGTAGACAGAGAAGGACTAGACATTGTAGGATGGGATCAAATATAAATTAGACAAGGAGGGTGTACACCTAAACCAAGTTGCAATTTACCAGATACACTGCACCAAATGCAACCCAGGAATTTTTCCAGTTCAAGGTTGCAGAAGTGCATGTTGAGTCTGAATGATACCATTTCCTTTGTTTCAGGCGACTTCTGTTTCACTTGATCAATCGCAACACCTTGCCAACAATACAGGCATATCTCTCACAAGACGACAAATGAGGTTTATAATGATGCCTACAGTCCCACAGTGCCGAGGAATAATGTTGCACTTAGAGGGAAAAATCAAACATTTTGATCAATCGCAACACCTTGCCAACAATACGGGCATATCTCTCACAAGACGACAAATGAGGTTTATAATGATGCCTACAGTCCCACAGTGCCGAGGAATAATGTTGCACTTAGAGGGAAAAATCAAACATTTTGACTCCATTAGCAGATAACCCCTAGTATTTTCTGGTGCAGCGTCAGTTGGGAAGTATTTCAAATAAAACTGATACCATTGGCTTGGACATTAATAGGCCCCTCTCCAAAGGGACGGAGATCGATGTTTTACAATGACACCCTCATGAGCCAAGTGACACAAAGATTTGCCATTGATCATGGGTTGATATTTACAATTGATTGCATAGTTCCACTATGGGAAATCAATCGTACGTCTGATCAATTGCCAAGTTCTGTGTCATGGCAGTTTGGGGGAGTGGCGTTTCACAACACGTTGAATATAAAATCCAGTTGTGGTAACGACCTGAAAGTGAGTTCAAACAGAGTCCAATGAAATGACAAACACACAAAGAGTATGGCTGATAAAGATGTGCCAACTTATTGTGGTGGAATATGTGTACTTGCTGAGGAATTGATAAACATGCATCATATTGTTTTGTCAGGATTAGTCTGTTTTTCAAGCAACGAAACATGAACCAGTGATCTTGACTGTGGTAACTTTTCAGCTGAGATTTCATCTTAGAGTGAGGTTACTATAAACCAAATCAAACTTGATTTTAAAGACCTGCGTATGAAAAAATTGTTTGCTGCAACACCAGGTAATACACTTTAACGGCATCTCGCCATTATCTAATTGATGAATATGTGGTAAGACACATTACCGGCGTGTGTGTGTATTTGAGTTTTGTCAGACGTGTATCAATCAGATATGATTATTTACGTCTGGGACCGACCTTTAACGTCACCATCCAAGAGACGTGACCAGGGCTCGAACCTCTGCATCAATTTGTAACTTCCCCACAGCTTGGATTACAGGCGCACACCACAACGCCCAGTTACTGGTGTATGATATGGGGGCCATAAGACACATTACCGGTGTATATGGGGGCCATTTTATAAAGACGTGAACTATTGTAACTGCCATTACTGAACATTTACTGTTACATTTAAAACTTAATTCTTAAGTGTGATGATTTACTGAGCCCTGTTACACTGGAAGTTCAATCATGATAAATTTACATTAATTTTCTTTGTGAAATGGGGCTTTGATCAATGTGGTGATGTGTCATACAGCACAAATCAACTGGGAATGTAAGTGCACTTATTAGTCTCGAATCTCGGTGAAACACCCTTAAAATCTGTGGAATAGCCCTTTACAGAGTCTATTTATATTGACAAAAACAAGTACTTGGACTCCATTGGGAATTCACCCTTAAAAAAGTTCTAGGTTCATAGTCACTGGGGATGCATGAGAACACAAGTGAAACCAAAACTCCACTGGCTCAACAGATTTTTCTTTCAATAAATCACTTTATCTTTTGTCCCTGAGCCTAATAAGACAGAGAGTTTGCTTGGTGCAAGAACGTTCCTAGAGGTATATGCCAATTTAACTTTAGGGCCGTCTGCACCATCCCGAGTTTTCAAATTAGCGTGCTATTTCTGATCTGGCAAATTATCCCGATCTGAACAATTTCGAGATTATTTGCAATGCAGACGCAATTATCGCGTTATTTCGTAGGATTAATCTCGAGATTGCAATCCCAAGTCAACTTGGGATTATTTGCAAAATAGCGCGCTATTTCACGAATTATCGCGCTAGTTCGTAGGTGCAGACGCACTCGGGATTATTTATACACGGCAATGCATCGATGCCTCGCTCGAGCAGGAATTGCTCTTCTTGCGATGGTGGAGACGGGGTTTCTTGAATCTCGGGATTAATCGCGAAGAGGGCCGATCGGGCTAAAATCTTGAGATTGGGCAAACTCGGGATGGTGCAGCACCGCCTTATGATTCTATCCATGATTATTTTCCTTTGTTTCAAAGTATTCCTGCAATCCATTTAAGTGTTTCTGCACAACTGCAAAGGCAAAATGCTTTGAGATTTTTTTGATATAATGATAAGAAAGAAAGGGTTCTGATCCTGGGACTTACTTCACAGAAGACTCTCCTTGCCATGCCCACATAGAATACCCCAACGATGATACGAGCATCCTGTCTCTTCAAGTTCTGGACCGCGTTGTCAGGTACAGTGAGGAAGCTTTGCCTACTGATGATCTCCATGCCTTCAGCCTTCACACGTTGCTCCAAGTCTTCTATGGTCTGAGACAAAAGAAAACAAATTGAGATCTTTTTTTTAAATCTTTTAATGACTCGACTGATTGTATTTATTCTCTTTCATTTCCACTTCAACACAATTTAGAAATATAAAAAAATATAGACATTAAAAAAGAAAACCCACTGGAAAGCACGGCTTGTTTATGTGAGTTCCCTGCAATAAATAGCTCGTTCAAATATAACTTTTCTTCAATGAAATTCAGATTGTAATTTATTCAACAAAATGATGAAAAATACCATTGGGGACAAACTCTTTACACCTACAAACAATGTGAGAGTTAAAACAATGTGTCAAATATTTTACCCCTGATGTATAACATTAGACAATTGATATGGATTGTTCCTATATCATTCAATGCAATAATTGCATTATGTTACTTGATAAGTTCAATTTATAGATTGCCTTCATTTAAACATTTCATTTTACTTTTATCTAGCTTTATAATAATGCAATTAATTATGAGTGTAAATAACAAATAGAAGTGAGATTTCAAAAAATGAATTCGTCATGTTTAACTATATTTATATGTTGTATCAAATATTTCCTTGCACCATAATGGACAATAAAAAAATTTAATTGAAGTGAATTGAACTGCCAAGTGAAGATATTCAAAGTGTAGAAAATGAAAAAAAAGTACACCCGATAATGATCCAGAAATACCTACCTCCATAAGAATGAATTCATGTTTTTAAACTTAAAACTCAACAAAATGCCTTGATTTTTGCCTTCAAATGGGAAATTAAAAATAACCCTTTGACTATTGCATATTACCCCCGTTTGCAATGATCATAGTCACTATGAACGAAATACTCCTGGGAAGCATTTCATAATACATACAGTCAGACAAAATTGCCCTTAGCCAATCAGATGCAAGGATTTGGGTAGCTTATAACAATAGTAGAAAAAAAACATATATTGTTTCTTTCATGAAATGCTCCCCGTAGGCTGATTAAAGGAATGAAAAGTTAGTTTGAAGGTTCAGAATATTCATGGACAAATTTGATACAGCAATAGCAGTTTGAGGAGTAAGAAGAGAAGACAATAGGAAAATAATTGAAAGTTGTTTGATGAATTGCATACAGACCATAATCCCATTACCCGCTGGTAATATACCTTCTGGGAATCAAAACAATGGCATCTTATCCTCAAGGATTTTACAGGGGGAAATCCCAGGTACCCAAGCTTAAAGAAGATGTATTTGTGCAACATTCTCAGTTTTCCATTGGTCAATTTTGAATGGTGGGATTCCAAAGACTTTTGTTTCTAAAATTTAGAAACAACATTCAAATCCACAAGGCATTTTCTGAACTTGATGCAAGTTACCTGACTTCTGAAAAAAGGATTGAATGATCGATGTTGAATATGTTTTTGAATAGTAAAATCGTTTAAAGTTTTTACACAACGCTGTTTACTACATGGACATTGCAAAGGTTTACACAAGTGTAAAAAATCATAAACACAATTTTTTTTCCATATTTGATCTTGAATAAATAAAGCATGGTTGTTCATACTGTTACATAAATACTGTAAAGTTCATATAGTAGATAGTGTTGTAAAAAAAATTAATGTGAGCTTTGAAGGTTTGCATGGTGGTAAGACTGGAGGGTGAGATATGCAGCTACACCATGCAGGTTAGTCTTGGAATGGACTGTTGGTTTATCTTTCTTATAGTAGCTGATAAAAGAACTGTTCTGGACGTTTCAAGCATGTATGCTTTGCTATTTATCAGGCCTACAACTATATTTTCAATTTTTTTTTATTGTAAGATTATATAACGGCTAAACAGCAGCTACTATTTGGAATCAGGGTTTGGTGGGAGTGATTGCACCTTACTAATACCTACAGCCGCACCCATAAAACTGTCTCCAAACTCATCGATGGCATGTCATTGCTAATACCTCAGTCGCATTTGCTCTATGGCAGCTGTACAGTGAGTCAAAAACAGCTGCTTTATTAATTCTTATTAAAACCGTTATATGCAGCTGGTACAAAAATGTTAATTTGGCTGTTTTTGACTTGCCATATTGCCGCCCCGTAGGGAAAGTATGACTGCCCCATTAATGATACCCACAGCTACAACCATGAAACTGTTCCCGAACTGATTGATGGTATGTCATTACTAAATGAGATAAGAGTCAGTGTGGAGGTGGTGCCATCGGTGTGACTCTAGCACAGAGAATGCCTATATTGTCCACACGAAGCTGCATGGCTTGGAATGCCCTTCACACCACACTTCTGCGCACCACACTGGTGCAGATCGACAAGCCCTTGCGCAATATCCATATGAGCTCTTCTAAGGGTGATTCGGCACGCATGCAAGCCGTGTTGCTAAGGGTGTTCCTGCACCAACACAATGAGTTCATTCCTTACTGCTAATGGTATTTTTGTATCGTTTGTCTTTACTGTCTTATTTTGGAACAGATAATATTCAAATGATAGCACTGACTTTCTTAGCTTTTTAACAAATTGCTCCCGAAATAGAATTACAAATGTACTTGACAGGTAATTTGCATATTTCTATTCATAAAATAATCACAAGTAATATATAGTGGTACATGTATCAAAGAATCCAGACAGTTCAAAGCTGACTTACTGAGGTGAAGACTTCTTGGGTCTCTTGGATGACGGAGATGCGCTTCCAGCCCCATGTCCTGGCAAGCTTGATTCTGGTGGGGTTGTGGAGGGTTGCAGAAGGGTGTGTGCGGAAGAAGGTGCGGAACCGCTTCCTGTTAGACAAGGCGGGTGAACTGGCTCCAAAGGCAAGCTGGAAAGAGACAAGGAGAGAATATAATAGTATTTATAAAACTGATTAAATGTTTCTAAGCACTGTATATCACCACACCTTCAGGACAGCTACCCAGGATCGAACGGTCATGGTACCCATTTGCTATACCTGGGTGGACAGAGATAAATGTACTTAATATAGATACACAGCTTGTCAAAGTGTGAGGGTGCTGCGGTGGGATTTGAATCCTGGACCTAGTGGTTCTGGTGACTTATCCACTGAACCACACCACCAGTAAAGCCGTATGGGATAAGTAAATAAAGTAAAGTGAACAAATGAATGTTCCGAGGGTCGTATTTCATGACACGTTTTATCAATGTTGAATTATGGGCAAGAGTTATAAGCTACTGATCTGCCTTCCGAAAAGCAGAATTTTATACTGTTGAAGATAAGGGTCAACTAAAAATTCTAAGGAAAAATGGAGGGGGCAAATCAGTGAACAGGATTACAATTTAATTAATTAATGTTTTAATCACACTCAAGTACTAATGTTACTGAGTTACCATGGCAACATTGCTCCTCAGTCGATAAAATCCAAGGATTTCAATAGATGGATATAGATAAGGTAGAAAAGAACAAATGGGTCACCATTTTAAATTACTGAAAATTAGTCTTTCACCAAAATTTACCATTGTTGGTAACAGTATCTTTAACCAAAGCAAGACAAAGAACTCATGGAAAAGCAACTTGTCAGTGATGACATCTTAAATTAAAGAATGTCCACAATATCTGTCATTGGTGATTGTCATAAAATAATGACATGTAATGTATAGTATTGCTTTGAACCTAATGATACATTTATTCAGAAACCATGAAAATAAAGAATGACAAAATTTGCAATGCCATTAAAACATATTGCCATTCATGGCAGGAAAAAAATATATACAACACAACATCCCAATAAATGCGTCTCTGTGTTTGACAAATCAAAAGGGAGGTTTTAAGTTGCAATAAATGAATGATCTATGAGAATAATATATGTCAAGGACACCACTACAACCGTTTGAACTTGAGAAATTTGCCCTTGATATCAGCGTCATCTGATATGAATACTTCATGAACTGTAATGATTGAGAAACATAATACGCAGCAAGACCTAATTATGCTCTCCGCAGGCTGGGCTGACCAACAGAAACAACAGGGACTGTTTAAGAAGTAACGTGTCTCTAATGTAACACAATTAGAACTAATCTATTTCATTTATTGGATTCTGATTTTCCAAACCAAATTGTTTATGAATTCATTGTCTGCCAATTCATGATAACAGAGCCCTTTTCTTAGTAAAAGGAAAGCCAAATTGTTATTTCAAAAATAAACTTGACTGGAATTACGCAATTGTAAAAAATTCCCATTACCTACCAATCATGTATTCCAGTTAATTCGCTTCAGTAAAATAACAGAAGATGAAGGGATCCATTTTGGATACTATTACCAAATAGCTTTGGAATGTGATTTGATATTTTTCTGTTTCTTAGGGACACTTAAAATGTTATATTCTCCCTAATCTTTAAAAAAAATGTTGATTATACCATATACAGTCTAATTAAGACACCCTATTTCAATGGAAGAAATATGACATTTTATACTAAAGATATTGGAAATTGTCAAGATACAATTTTTTAAATTCCTCTTAATGTATTATTCAAGAATTGCTCTCAATACATATTTTCTGTTGTTCATATGGCACAATGAATATATGAACAACTGGAATCTGTTTACAAGTTTACAATCAGAATTTGTCTTAAAGGCTGGTACCATGCTGAGAAGCTTTTAAACTAATAATTGCCATGGGCTCCGGCTTTTCTTATAGCCTTAATTCAATTCGTCTGATAAACAAAATCTGTAATCGTGTATACTGTCCAGAAGTTTTATTTTGATTTCATATTTCTCTGACGTAGCTAATCTCTGTAAGTGGCCCAATGGTAATACCTCAAGAATGGATCTCGATGTTGTTAGAGTGAGAAGGCTGTTTACCAATTTCAAATTTAAAAATGGCAATTTCCTGCAAGAAAGGGCAATTTTTAAGTTGTGACGCATTTCAAACTTCTCCCTTATGGTTCAGAATATATTATCAATATTTCATAATAGGTTGATATATTGCAGATGGACCAATGATTCAGCTATCTTGAAACCGGATGCAATAAATGAAATGATCTACCATTTCAACAACTACCTTCACTCTTTTACTGTCCTACCATTATGACACCATGGAAATGGCCATCCTGGTCCATGGAGATTATATGATTCCATGCCTGAAATTGATGCTATCTCTAATTCCAGAGAACCTATTTATCATAAATTAATCAGGTTTCTCATCTATTCAGTCATTTGTTGACTAAATTATTAATAAACCAATTCATTTACTCTTATCATCTTCATTCTTTATGAATCAAATAATGATCTAATCTATCAACCTAGACACTTACTTAGAATTTCATTGATGAATTCATTCATTTATTTCTTGTTCTTTTACCTTGTCCATTGATTTCAATTTCAGTTTTAGTTTATTTGTCATTTCTTCGCAACACAAATAAATTATATTCATAACAAATTCACATCGTTGCTATGATGTAAATTTTGATGATTCACTTTGGCGTAAATCAAATTTTACTCCACAGCAAAGAATGCCTATTGATTATCCAAGCATAAACATATACATGTACCACGTGAATATGGTATCAAAGTATTTGGGAGAAAATACCCTTTCAGGCCATCTATAATATCACTGTTTTCATGACATCTTTTTTTTCTCAAATGGGTGATTTGTGACATGGAATGTGTTTTTGCATGGTATTATCATAAGGGGGTGAGGGAGGGAGGGGGGGGGCTACCATCAAGAATTCATCGTCAACTTACCACTACTAGATTCCACATCCTTGCTGCCTCCGCCACTGGGGTTGACACACTGCTACAACCAGTCAACATCATAATCTTTGTGGGTGGGGTGTAGAGGAGGTTGTAAAAAATATTGGTTCCCATCCCAGGATTGCACTGCAAGAAAAAAAAGGAAAGTAATGAAACAAAATGTTCTAGATAAATCCATAAAAATTCAAACAAATAGAGAGAATGAAAATGATTAAAATTAGGCTTAATTTGCTGAAGATGTTTCTAGATACACTTTTAGAACAACAAATATTGAAAAATAAGGGTAAATTTGTAGAAGATATGTTACAAGGTACACTTTTGGAGCAACAAATATTTGAGTATTGGTCCCATGCAGTAGTTTTTATGTATGTTTTTTATATTTTCCTGTCAGAATGTATTCAGACACAGGTTAATGTGCTAGAAATGTAATAAGACCATGTGTGTTAATGCAAATTAAAACAGAGGAACGTTCATTCGCACTGTTGCTTAAAAATGTAGACCAAGGGAGCATGTCATTGAACAAAAAGCCAGTGATTTTCACCGACTATAGTGATAAGCTACTGAAATCCTTGAATCTTAGTTGGCGAGAGCATATTAGCAAGTTGAAACCACTGAATAAACTCTTCATAAATTGGTGTCTAAGAGTATGAGTAGAATTCTGTGTAAAAGAAACCATATGCAACTTTTCTCCTTCATCTTGCTTATTGATTTGAATGGAAAAAAAATATTTAGAGGAGTATTCTGGATGGTGAAAAGGAGGAATTTGGGAAGAAAATTGAGAGGATAATCACTGAAAGATAAGTCTTAATACATCTCTCTTCCCATTATGCTTTCCCTCCTGCTTTCTAGATCCCTCTCTTACCCTTTTCATAAACCTCTCCTCCAATTAGCCGCCTAAGAGTAATGCGGATAATTCAATAAAAATTGCGTTCATAAACTCCGAAAATAAGCCGCATTATTTTTACGAGCGCCCGTCCTGAAAAGGGGGATAATCGCCATGACAACTGGACACGCCCCCTCCGATGCGGTTGTGTTGGAAAAGGGTGACCTTGTGACCGCACCATGGCAATTATCCGCATAATTTGGAAATGCGTTCATAAACTAAAAATCTTGTCCCGATGCTGCTATTATGCGGATAATAGCAGCATCAGAGTAATGCGGATAACTCTTGTCCTCCTCCAATTTTACGACCAAATTATGCTGCTATTAGCCGCCTAATTCATTTTAATGGGGTTTATGAAAGGGGTATCTGTCTGTCTCTCTCTCTCTCTCTCTTGCTTTTCATTTTGCTTCTTATGCTCTATCCTCCTTTCTTTCATTTTTCATTATCTTTCCCATTCATCATTCAAAAATTTATTTTATTTTATTTTATTTTATTTTATTAGTCTTCTTTACCCAGGGTAGCCTGTTCAATGGTGTAGACACTGTTGTCAACCAGGGCCCTGCACCTTACATGTATACGTAAAACAATCAAAAGAACACATTATATACAACACATTATGAATTCGACATTGTTACACTGCAATATGATTAGAGAGAAATGATTTGAGTTCATGGAAAAGGAAGCAGTATTGGAAATTGACAGGAAAATTGATAGGCATGTATTTTCATTACAATAGGTTGCTACGTTTTTATAAGTATGAATTTATCAATTTAGTGAAAATCATTCATTTTTAAGTATAAAATCATAAAATCAACACTAAAAATGGTAGAACAGCAATAGAATGAAAATATGCAATCATTGTAAGGGAATATTCTGTATGCAGTTACCAATGTTTTCCAGATATCATTCTATGGGGAAAATAATGTCTGAACATGAGAAAATAAAAGCATCTTCACAAATTTCCTGAAGTGATGAAAAGGGTTCTTTTTTATGCTTTGAGATGTTTTATTCATAAACCGTAACTCTATTAAGAAAAAGAGAACAGAAGTCTTGAATTATATGGATCAAGCTTCTGAAATGTAAAAAAAAAAATGAGACACTTGAGCAACACCCAATACTATAACACATCAATGTTGCCTATCACAAAAAAAGAGGCAAAGAATTCAAATGAGTACACAACCAGACTCATTTCTTCTGGATTTTATAAAAGATAAAGGAAAAACTCTGTCACATTTATGTCCCACAAGATCACCAAAAGACATCTTCTTGATTATTATTCAAGCCTCATAAAAATGACCTGCCTACTGGCTCCCCCTGGGAAGAATACAAAACCCATCACGGATGGACGATGACGATGAAGAAGAATTTAAAGGAAAATATTTGATGCTAAGAAAAAATCACATTGTCAACATGTGGTCCTCATTGATCTTACCATTTCTCTGCTTTGAATTTACATTATTCATCTTTTAATATAAAAGAATAAATAAAATTGATGCTGGAATCAAAACATCAAAATGCTGCAATCTCCTTAACATTTTCACACTAATTAACTAAATCATTGACTTTGAAAACAATTTGTTTTGCTCAGATCTCTTTTTGAAAACTCTGTTATCTATTTGCTCAAAAATATTTCCTCAGATTTTTCATTTTCCAACAATGTTAATTCTTTACATCTTTAACTATATATATATATCGGGGGCTGCGGAACCAGGTGGTGGGTCTTCTGCCCCCTTTTTTAAAATTAACCTGTACAAAAATGTAATTACCATCTGATTGTATTTTGTTTTCATGGTTCCCCCCCCCCCCCCCCAAACTTTCAAAACCGTTCCGCAACCCGTTTATCCATTCATATGTGGAATAGGAAGAAAAATAGATACTATCAAGATCACATTGTTAATATGTGGAAATGGTCTATCATCCATTCATTTTATCATTCCCCCCCAAAAAAAAAAATCCTACATTTCCTTTTCAAGAACTATCATCTTTTTCTTTCAAGTACACATTCCTGACGTCAGAAATACTGCATGTTCATCAACCTGAGACAACCACATGCATGATTTTTTATTTATTTCTTGATAGAAAAATGACCGGGCAGTGTCTTGGTCGCTGATCATAACCCAGAGCAAACAATGCTTGACAGTACCTATCTATGGCCTCTACACTGGCAATCTTGTTTAGATATGAAATCCTTTTTTGGAGCCAACTGTCGTCATGAGTTCAAATTGGCCACAAGCCTACCTGAAGGTAAACGAACCCCCATTTTTCCGGAGCATTGGCAGATTTGATTCTGTATCCACAGCATCAAATGATTAACTTTATGATGATTGTTTCCAGAATGTTGCAGAGCAAACTCATAACATGATTCTTTTTTCTTTTCTCATTTTTCATTTGGGGGTAATATCTGCTTGATGATTTTGACTGAAATTGGGTGATTTTATGACAGCCAATTTTAGTTCAAATGAAGTTCATGCTTTCCTGTCTGCTATCAATAGAGCAGTCCTGGGTCCCATCTTACAAAGAGTTATGATTGATCCGATCAATCACAACTATGGAAAGCCAGCAATCAACATCTAAAATTACACGTTTGTTAAAAATATTTTCTACATATGATGCATATTCATTGATTCACTTTTTTCTCGACAATTCAGTCTGCTTCTCTTTGTTTTTAAAGGACATTTCAGCAAATTTTTAAATAAAAATAATGACATTGATGGATTTCTGTTTACTTGAGATTGATCGGATCAATCATAACTCTTTGTAAGATGAGGCCCTTATGGTTAGGGGACTAGTTTTCAAGAAGTGTTGTCCTGCATGAATTTGAATCTTACCATCAAGAAGAAAATGTGGCTCTCTGTGTTTTTTGTATTATTGGGGTTTAATCAGTCGCATTACAAGAATTAATTACTGAGTTGAAAATGAATAAATTTATATTTATAAAAATCTTCTTTTACATAATTCTTTATTTACTTATTTACAAGTGTTCTACTTGCTTATTCAGTCACTTATTTGTTATTCTACATCTATTCATAACATATATTTCACAATATCATGCACTTTTCTATATCTATGCACTTTCAGTATATTCATATGATATTCAATTCTATCATATAGTAGGTTTCTTATTCATAAACTTTTCCTGTAACTTGTCGGTTTAAAGGGCATGTCATCGTAAAAGAGGCAACCTTGACAAAGCAAATGTGTTTCCCAAAAGTGTTTGCACAGACTGCATTACGACACATGGATCTTATTCTAGTAATGTACTTGCACATGAGAGAACATAAATAGGATTTATCTATATAACTACATATTAAGCAGACTGCCCACTTTCCATTCAAACACTCAAGACGTAACTCCTCATCAAACATCCGTTTGGCTCACTCCTCCCAGATCCTAAAAGAGGACTGAATATAAGCATTCACAAATGATATTAAAACTGTAGAGCCACTTGGCTTTCTACCAATTTTAACTACATTTCTTGGCAGGTCTCATTGTGTGCATATGCTCCTTTTCTTCTGAACAGTTCTCAAAATAGTCCTAGAATAATGCCCTTCTCCTCAATGGGTATAGACGTCTGGAATTTCAGACATCCTCATGAATTAAAGATGAGGGTGCAGAACTGTTTTCAGACCATGAATGTGTTCTACTTCATTCAGGGGTCACGTGTGGGCCAAATGGAGCACATGATTCTGATTTTAAATCTTTTTTTTTGGCAGCACAAAATGGTACGGGCAACATTTCCAAAGATGGGTCATCTTGTACACTATCTCATCAAGCTCCACAGTTCAAACATAATACTGAATTTTAGGAAATCTAAGGATGTTCATTTTCTAAATATGGTGTGGAATGGAAACATCTAATGCAAGAAAATGAGAGGCAGGTAATAGCTAGTGGAGGCATTGGTGGTTTTACATTTGCCTCTGATATAATTGCTCAGTTTTGATCCTGAAAATCTTTTGTAGCCACATCCTGTTCTTGGTCAAAATTGACATGGAAGAAGGATCAATATGACCATTTTTGGATCCAATCAGACTCTTTCTGTGACCTTTTCATCTTAGAATATGACTAAAGAGAACTCTCGGGCAATATAGGAGCTATAGGCCGTTCTCATTGTGCTTTCTATAACTAGTTTACTGGAAACCGATTTAGGAAACCAGTTTGGAGGATCACTTTGCTAGCGTTCCCACTTGATCACACTAAAGTGGTTTTCAAAATTACTTCAAATAAAGTGCTCTTGTTGCTATGGAAATGCTCTCAGTGGGGTGACATGTTTCGCAAGAAATTAAAAACCGCAGCATAGGCATTCTACACCTGTTGTGTGGAGTAGCGTGCCCAAAATGTACAAAGACTGCTTCCTGAAGAACGGTTGTGTCCTCACTTGCGCTAAAACCAGTTAAACGAGGCAAAGCAATCTTGAAAACTACATAGCGAGTTGGTTTTCCAAACTGGTTTGGAAGATCGCTTCCAAGACAGCTTCGACTGTTCTCACTACGAGTTAAACTAGTTTCCACTAAACTAGTTTTAGTAACGTCGTGAGAACTGCCTCTATGACAATTAAAAAGGGGGTCTACATGTTTCTCAATAACTGCTGAAACTTCCTTTACCAACTTGTATTTTTCATACCACCTATCATCCTCATCATTTAGAGGGTTCATCATGCAAAGATCAAATCAATGTTCTCAATCCAATAGAGCATTTTCCTGCTGTCAACAGCCCGAGGGGACTGGTGCCAACTCATAGGAAGTCAAGCCATAAGAACAGTTCAGACTCTGACAGATTCATGCGCAAACGGTGACACGACATTCATCTAAAGGTCTGGTCACACCGCCTGCGAGTTGTTGGAGTGGTCATGGAGCGGAGAGAAAAAATCATCACCGCTCGCTACCGTTCACCATTTTCGATTTCAATTGGGTTTTTTTGTTTTCGATTTTTCCCCAATTTTTTGAGTGAAATTCGACCCTCTTTCCCTACCGCTCCACGACCGCTCCAACAACGCTCGGGCCGCGTGACCAAACATTAAGATATAGAGTTGGAGTTAAGGTTGCAATTTAGGTTTAGGAGAGGGTATAGCATTGAATCTACGATCTACGTGTGGAATTCACAGCGGAGCACTTGTCACATTTAAGGAAAGGCAGATGAAGAAAAGTACTGCAGTGACAAAGCTTGCAAGTGTATCAATGTGGGTTTATTTTCATCTAATAGAAATGCTGTATAAGAGTGGTCAAAAAGGAATGTGCACATGAACATAAAAGTAAGCTTATTACTACCATAATTATTAAGTTCAGCATAATGTAAAAGACAACCAATCTACGAGCAGCCACACATGTCAATGTCCAGCTGCAGTTGCATCATTCTTTTACTTGATGATAAAAACTGGTCAATCATTGGGATTTCATCAAACTTTAACTTTTCCACAAACTGTTTCTTCTTTTTTTGGACTTTGTCTTTACAGACATGTTTAGATTGATTTTAATTGCTTTCAAATATTTGTAAACTCTTAATTTCAAGGGCTGAAGATAATTCCAGATAAGCTGTGAATAGTTTCCACCCAAATATTTGGGTTAGATTTAAATAACACAAGTTTGAATAGTTAATTTTTCTTTTGAGATTTAAAAGTGAAACCTTAGGATTAAAAACAAATCCTATGCTCGACTGGTCACTATACACAGCTAATCTGGATTGATTTTAAATCCTTGAAACGTAGAGTGTTGTCTGAAGCTGTGAAAAGTGTCCACCCAAACATTTGGGTTAGATTTAAATAACACAGATTTGAATAGTAAATTTTTCTTTTGAGATTTAAAAGTGAAACCTTAGGATTGAAAACAAATCCTATGCTCGACTGGTCACTATACACGGCTAACCTGGATTGATTTTAAATCCTTGAAATGTAGCGTGTTGTCTGAAAGAGGGGTGGAAGGATCATGGGAAGTTGAGGATTAATCGAAGATGAGATTGCACAAGGAATGACCTTGCTGGAGGGATGGGTCCGATGGGACAGGATATTAAGACGATGTTTCGCTGGGAGCAGTCGGCAGCAAGATCACGCCAAGTAAACCAGCGCCCCATCACTCTGGGGCTGGGGTTTGAAAATCAGCTTAATTTGAATTCACACCAAGCAAGATAATAATATGTTAGTAGGGATAAGAATGGGGGATGAGAGCCTCACCTAGAGAGAGGGAGAGAAGAAGACAAATAAGAAAAAGAAAAAAAAAGAAAAAGAAGAAAAAGAAGAAGATGAAGAAGGAGAAGATGAAGAAGAAGAAGAAGAATTTAAGAAGGAGGAGGAGGAGAATGATGAGAATGGAAAAAATGTAGAAAAGAGAAAGGGTTAAACAAAGAGGGAGAGAGATAGATAGAGTGAGTGAGAGATAGGAAGAGGAGGGAGGGCAAATATGAGGGGGTGATAGAAAGAGGAAGGAGAAACAGAATACAGGGTAATGATAAAAAAGAGATAGAGGGAAAGTAAAATAGGAGAAAGAGAGAGAGAGAGAACATAAATGAATGCCCATTCAAAAGGATGTACAGAGGGGGGGGGGGGGGTGGGATTGATCTTGAGCAATTAAAAGTAAGAGCAAAGATTTATTTGAAATGTTAGCATATAAGAAAAATTATATGCTAACATTTCAAATAAATCTTTGCTCTTACTTTTAATTGCTCAAGATCAATCCCACCCCCCCCCCCTCTGTACATCCTTTTGAATGGGCATTCATTCAAAAAGAGCAATATTCTTTTTAGACGTTTATGCAAATGTATTTCATCAAAATTATTTCCTAAATACAGTAATAAAGTGGCAAAGGCTACAACGATGATTGATCATGTTCAGTGGGTAAGATTTCTTACTCCATTCCTAATATAGAAACAGTTACTTAAAGATTAATTTATATGATCTTCAGATCCGACTCATCAATCACTTTAGAATTCAAAGAATTTCAATTTAGTACCGGCTTATCTGTGCAAATATTGAATGATTGATGAAGATTCTGGACTTTCTGTTCCCAGGTCTCCACTTGCCACAAAGAATTTAACGTGGATTCCATATCAAATGGATGTTTTTCATGTTCATCATGGAAACTGCTACAGTAACACCAGCAATGATACATAAATGATCTGATCGACCAAGGGTCCCTTTCATAAAGATTACAATTGTAACTTGGCCATTATTGTAGCTTCCACACTGTGAAAATGCTATTTTAAAATTCTATGCAGTACACATTGGTGAAGGGGGCTTTCACAATTGCTTGTGAGATCGTTTGCGATCATTTGGTCACAATATATGTTGCACGCGATCGCAACGGTTGTAAGCAGTCGCACCACCAATTGTGAGAGGGACTTAAGCCTGTCACTCTAACGACTATTGTTTAAGTTTTAAGTAAGTTTTAAAAAGTTGTTTAAAAAGTGTTAAGCAGAGCTTGTTGGGGCTACATCCCCCAAACCAGAAAGCATCTTCCAAAATTCTGATCCACATTTGACTGCATGCTCCTCCTTCTCCTCCTGCTTCTTCTCCTTCTACTTCTTCTTCTCCTTCTTCTTCTTCTTATTCTCCTCCTCCTTCTTCTCCTCCTGCTCCTTCTTCTTCTTCTTCTCCTTCTTTTTCTTCTTCTTCTCCCTCTTCTTCTAATTCTTATTCTCCTCCTCCTTCTCCTCCTCCTCCTTCTTCTTCTCCTTCTTCTCCCTCTTCTTCTTCTTCCACTTCTTCTTCTCCTTCTTCTACCTCCTCCTCCTCCTCCTCTTCTCATACTTGTCCTCTTCTTCTACTCATCCACCTTCTCCCTCCCCTTAAAAGTCAATCCTTACTATTTTCCAAAGTGAAAATGAAGGACAAGTAAAGAATAAGAGATCTTAAAGTTAAAAGGATAAAATACTGTTCCAATTAAAAAATGTAAGATGATGCTATGACTAAATGTGGAGAATGTTTCTTCAACATTTTCATCTCATCGGCGTCCATCCGAACATCGTTTCAGTCAATATTGGTTTTTAAAAAAATCAATTTTTGAGATTTTTGCAGAAAATGAAAGTACAAGTCCTATTCTATTCGTAACTAAATTTCTAGGCAGCAATCTATTTTAGTTTCAAAGATATGTGGGCATGTTAACAGCAATGCCATGCAAATTGTTGGTAAAATGCACAAATCCCATATACTGTAGCAAAGCAAACAACAGCTGCACGCACTTGATATGCAAATACGAGGTCAGTCAAACCATCGTATTGGCACTGCATTGTCTTTGCACTTGAAAAAGTGACACAAAGTTTTGACTGATTGCGCGCATTGAAATGGTTGGTATGCAATTCAATACTGTAGACGTTTTAACAAAATAACCTATATATTTGATTTGAAGTGAATTTTTTTTTCCTTGTCAAATATTTCTTGACCAAAACTTTGCTTATCAAATCTTTAACAAACTAACACTCCCTCTTAGAAAATCATTCCCTAGCCCCTGCCAACCACTTCTCTTCCTAATACACCTGTCAAATCATCTTTTAAATACTAATGATACCCTGAACGAACCATAGGCATCTGATAACACCGGTCCCCGGTGGCCAGGCTAGATGACAGTAGAGTACCTAGGTGCGTCCAACCTTACCAGTTAACAACATACCCATCGCCTGTAATTACATTCGCTGCAGGCAGCCGTCATACGAGAACCAGTTCCATATTGCAATTTAAACTGCCCACTATTGCTTCATTTCCAGCTGAGTAATAAAAAAAGAGTTCCCAGCAATGCCTTTGAGCATCTATCATCACCATCATTATCAAAACATTATCAGGGTATATATGCAAACATCCAGCTAACATATTAGATGATTGCTCCACATGCTTCATTCACTTCCATCTCGGTAATAAAGAGTTCCTAGCCATGCCTTTAAGGCATTTTATCGTCATTGTCATCAAAACACCATCAGGGTATTTACAAGAACATAACTTCTGTAATTGCTTCAGATGTTTATTGGTCTGCATCCAGGTTATCTTTTGTCTGTTTTGATCTAATATTACAGAGTTGAATAATGATGTATTTTAAGCGTCTGATTGCCCAAAGGTTTCCTGTGAAGTGCCCTCCAGAACTCTACCCTATTGAACCCTATCCTTTCCATCAAACAGTGGCGAGAATCCAAACAAACGCATTGGCATTCACCCGACAAGCAACTTTTTCCAGCAAACAATAACCATGGAAATTCTGTTAATATTTGACCATTTGTATCCACCCCATCAAATTTCAATGAAAAAACATCCCATTACCTCTGATAATTTTCAAAAATGGGAGAAATTTACCCCAAAGTTACATACCTTTATTAATTGTATGAACAACGGTGTGTCAACAAACATCTAAACCATTAATTCAACTTGAATGTATTCTACATAAACATCAAGAATTTCAAAATTCTTTGAATTTTCTTCTTTTTTGGAGCATGGGGATTGTATGTTAAGGGACTGGTGACTCAATCCTAATTTCAATATTCCCCCATCATAGAGTACCAATTTCCTCATTTCTTTCACATCCCATACTTAATTTGATGGCTACTTCAAACTGTCCCATAAATCAAAGTAATAATCTCAGATCTTAAGAAGAGGACACCATAATACCATGATAAGACCTTGTTAGAATGACTAATTTTATGACATTTTCTAATAAAGCATTTCTTCAGTCGGTTGCCAGTTGATAACTAGGACGAGCCATATAAGTACAGAGTTGTCTCTTTATGTCTATTGAACAAATAGAAAGTAATTACAATATCACACACTTTACTGTTCTGTATTTCCATATTTATTTCACCAGGGGAAATTAAAAGATGAATTTTAAGACCACTTAAAAAATAAAACAAAGGAACAGACCAGAGACAGTCTACATTACTTTGATGATTTTGTTTCATAAGATATTGGAAATTAGGTATAATACATTAACTTGTAAAATTTTGGAATGTAATTATTAATGATGTTCTTAAAAATCTTATTTTTTCATTTTATTTTTGAAATTCAGCAGTAGATAATAATATTTTCAGAGAGGATTGATAATACTACTTATGGACTGTAATATCATCTTCACCAACATCAGGGATTTGTTTTAACCCCTTACCTACTAAACTATATCTATTGCACAGACTTTGTACAGGTACCAGAAGGTAATGGTTTAATTCTCAAATATTCATTATATGAGACATCACAGAATAAACAAATTTATCATTTTCTTCTTTATTTTCTTTTCTCAATAAATTGAATTGTTATCAGGAGTCGATAGTGACATGTTGGGCAGGTTTGACTAAGTATTAATGGTGTTATCATCTTCACAAATGTTTTTTATCATATGATAAAGTATGTGATATTCAATCATAGAATAAATGATTAATTTCTGTTCTCTTTATATTCTTTTTCTCAATAAATGAAGTTGTCATCGGGGTTAGACATAAACATGGCAGAAAGGGGACACCATGTGCATATTGTTAAATTGTAGTTTTCAACATCTTTTAAAATATTCACTGTGAATATTTTAAATGAACTGATATAAATAATATTATCATAAACTTATATCTATATTCAGGAAATTCTAAAATCTAAAAAAAAATCAACTGCTATCAGGGGTAGATAAGAACATTGTGAAAAATTGGGCTATGTACTAAAGCAAGATCACCAATAACAATATCTTTCAGAAATCATAAGAATTTAACGAAATAAAGGAATATTCAAGGTGAAATGAAATAAACCTTTCCGATCCTGGTGGAGGTGCTCCTTGATGTTTAAATGTAGTAGATATCAGAGGTACAGTATATAAAAACAGTGAAGTGTGAGGAGGCACACATGAATAGAGTGGGTAAGATCATTGACTCTGGATCTCCCCCATGGAGGGTAAGAGGTCCCTCTTATCTGCTCTGTTGGTGGAAGTAATGTGCCCTGGGGCACATCATCCTCTTGAACTCTCATTATTTCACATATTTGTTTTCACTCTCCCTTTATTCTCTTTCTCCTTTCTTTCTTTCTTTCTATCTATCCGCCCCTCTCACTTTTCCTCTTCCATTATTTCACATATTTTGTTTTCCTCTCACTCTCTTTTCTTTCTTTTTTTCTATCCTCCCCTCTCACTTTCCCTCGAATATCATCCCTTTGCTCAGCACAATGCAGCTAACTCCTTCTAAATCCCAACATATTCACTCTAATCAAAATAAAATCTGTTATAACAGAACAATAATCTCACTACCTTTTACCTCTCAGATGCTAAGCTTCACTAATGCAATTTCCTTTTGAAAATACTGCCAGAAATCAGAACTGTGTTTGTCTTTATTTCATCCCTATTCTGCCAAGGGCGGCTATGGTGATTCTAAATACCAAAGAACTCAAGCAACTTTCTAAAAGACTTTTCACACCACAGAGAAGAAAATAAGTTCAAAAGATTCATATCCACAGATAATATCACCCATACATGAATGTAATCATTTGATGATCTCAGAAATCATCCCAGCTTTTTGGCAAAATTTTATGGTTGTAAATGATTTCCACTGAACTAAGAAGTTTACTTTAAGTAACTTACCCTGCTATTCTGCCCAACTTTGGCAAAAGGAAGCAAGTGACACATCAGTAAAATTTGAGTTTTTGATGTTTCTGAAACACCCTTTGTATGTTGCACATTCAGGCAAAATTTGGGTATGAAATGATCAATTTATGGAAAGATATTAAAGAAAATATGCTGCTAAATTGCATTGATGCCTATTTAAATGATGAACACATATTGCTCATTTACAACAAATGATACTTTTAACTCGCTTCCTTTTTCCAAAGTATGGCAGTATTGTGTAAAGGACAGAGGAAAAATCTGTATTGTTAAAGTTTCATGAAATAACATTTTTATATCACTCCTTTAAAACCCAATTTCTAGTGGGATTCTTGAAGCTCTACTATTATCACATTATCACAATAGGCATTTAAAAGGTTCACTGAAACTTTTCATGACCTCTCGTATGAAATAAATACACAAAAGTAACGATACAAATTTCTGTATGTACACATAGGGGATGCTCAGATATTCATTAAAAGTCTACCTAATATATGTTTATCAACAAATTGCATCTTTCCTACAAAGAAATCAAGTCTACCAGATTTGAGCTTTAATGTGAAAGGGGCCCAAAGAAAATTACATTTCTAAGAGCGGAAAGGAGAACAAGAGTTTTGAAAATATCCTCACCTGCTGATATAGCTAACAAAAACACACTTTGTTCCAACTGATTTGTTGATATATTGATATAACCCAATTTCTTCACTTGTATATACAAAATATAAAAAAGGATGGAGTATTAACCCAAGCTACACCCATCTTCCAGCTATGCCCAGGGCTATCTTCATCCTTTGCTAAACAATTTGAAACATGGGAAATGAGTCCTTTCCTTTCAATAGGCCATGTAGATCCTTTGGAGCATTTCAAATCAAGTTTTTTTATATTTCCCAGATGTTTTGAAGGTGGATATTGATTGCAAAACATAAATAAATATGAACAATATTATGTCAGATTTCAACTATAAGAAATAGAAGTAGTAGTAGTAGAAGTCGTAGTAGTAGTAGAAGTAGTAGTAGTAGTAGTAGTAGTAGTAGTAGTAGTAGTAGTAGTAGTAGTAGTAGTAGTAGTAGTAGTAGGAGGAGGAGGAGTAATAGTAGTAGGAGGAGTAGTAGTAGTAATATATTTTGATATTGATAGATGCTCTAAGATCTTATCTTTGAAATGCCATTTAAAAAAACAAATTTTGTTCATGCTTGAGCGAACACGGGACGTTTTTGTCGGGGGTTCAAAAAGAGGCTTGCGCCAAAATGGCAGAAATTAGAAATTTGATGAATAGACTTTTGGCTAATCAGCAGACTTCCTCTTAATCTTTTCATTATCTTTGCCATAATTTTCGAATTATGCTGTCAAATTCTTTTACAAATTTATTTATTTACCTGAATTATAATGTTTCTCATTTAAACTTCTTTTACCTTTGAATTTTCTTTCATAACTAAGAAAAGAAGAGACTTTTTGTCGACCAAAGTAAGAAGATTTGCATTATTAATTGGGAGAATTTGTAATTATTCAATTCCTTTTATTATGTGAAACAAATTATGTTAAGGTACCTTTAATAATTATTAGGTGAAACAAATTATGCTATGGTACCTATAAAAGACATTAATCCTATTTATAAGGGGTTATTGAATCCTTCACCAAGTTTAATCATGTGCTTGACAGGACAAACAGGAAAGGATTCATGTCTTTCAATGGCAATGGTGTATTGAGTCAATTTTGAAGGAGCAAGATTTGGCAGATCGGGTAAAATGTATTAAAAATTTGTGAAGCGAGCAAGCAAAACTTTCCACTTTTTTATTAAAACATCCAATCTTGTGATTTTGATATAATATCCAGAAAATGATATCACATTTCACTTTCTATGTTTTCTGTTATTTTTCTTTCCACTTTTTTCCTTGGTCATAAATTTTATTTGGGGGGGGAGCACCTCGAGCCCCCATCCTCAGTATGCCACTGTTCAAAGGCACCATAACCTTTGAAGCACGCAATGAAAGGATTTGAAACAAAAACACTCTCCCATACTTTGGTTAAAAAAAATGTTCTTGCCTAAAGAAGGAATATTCAAAGCTAAAAGAGAACATATTAAAAAGGAACAACAGAACTATTCAAGCAAATAAATAGATTTGGAAATGAATTTTGGCCGCATAATTCGAAAATTATGGCAAAGATAGTGAAAAGGTTAAGAGGAAGTCTGCTGATTAGCAAGAAGTCCAAATATCATATTTATCATTTTATGCCATTTGGCGCAAGCCTCCTTTTTTACCCCAGACAAAAACATTCCGCGTTCGTTGAAGCATGAACAAAGCTAAAATATTTAATGGTATTTGAAGGATAAGACTCTAAAGCACGTATTGACAGCAAAATATAGAGATCATAATTTGAAGCAAAAATTTTATAGACTTTTCAAATCTGTCCCGTTTTTTTTATACGCACTGTAGTAGCAGTTGACGAGAAAGTAGAAATGTAAGATCACTAGTAGAATAGGTGAAAGTAGTAGCAGTAGTAAAATTAGCAGTAGCAATGAGGGCAGACTTAATTGGATAACTTGTTTTGCACCTAGGCTAATCTAGCATAAGAGCCCTGTTTAATCTGCATAGCCAATCTGAAGATCTAATCAAATATTGATTATAATTTCACCTGCATTATCAAAACTTTCCCCCTTCTATTGAATGAAAAAGTATGTGTCTATCTGCCTTGTCAATGCATTAAGTCATTACCACGAACATGACTGACTGAACAATTTAATCCAGCAATTAATTTCTCATTCATGATTGTTTTTTATGCCTTTACCATATGTGAAGGGAGACATAAGGATCTGATTACTGTGAACTTGAACATTACACACCTGTATAAGAGAGAGTGTTGCTAATATCATTTCACTTTCCACTTCAATCCATTTTTCCACACATAATCTAATTTTTAGTCCTGGGGCCAGTTACATGAGACTTAGCAATCCATCGCGGGGCGGATTGTTATGATTGATGATACATAATGATCAATGCGATCAATCATAGATTTTTACCCTTCAATCAATCACTATGTTTCAAGTAACTTGGCCTCTGGTTTCATTTGCTTGTAAGATTAGTCATCCTGGCTGGAAATTATCAAAGAGATACACAAACCAAAATGTGTTAAATCAATCAATTTCATTGATACGAAAACACCTAAAAGACTAAATACAAGAACATTTCCAGGTATTACTCTTACCTGAGGTAAAATCATATTCACTTTGCTAATGACTAAAAAAGGGTAAAATTTAAATAAAAAATGACCAAAAAAATAAAAACCTGATACTTAAAATGACATTCCATATATTGCCAATGCTTTAAAATCTAAAAAGCTTAGACCAATTAATTTTGTTTCTTGGTATCAGGTGAAGATTTTTTTTCTCAATTGATCATCTAAATCTATCCCAATAGAACAGTCTGGATTACGATTTTAATCAAACATTTGATTGAAGAACTATTTTAAAAAATAAAACTTCAGTGACATTTTTGAAAAAATTTTATCATTGATTATCCCTCACCTGGTTTCAAAGCTATGTTACTTAATTTCAGGATGGAAGAATACTTTTCAAAAGTCAAGGATAATCGGTTTATCTTCTCATCAATTACACAGGTGTGCAAAATTGCTTTGTAATTATGACCCACTTTGAGAGCGAACGGACTACAAATCCAGCAATCACACGCAATGACACATTAATGTTCCCTACTGTTCACGCTTGATTAAATTATTGGGAGTGCATGGAATGATGAATAGTGTGTTGATTGCCATGGAAGTTTGAGTTTTAAACAAATGACTTCTAAATGCCTCTTAACATAAATCCCAATTACATTAGTGATTAGAAAATGAACAAACGATAACAATCTTATAAGTTGGAGCCTGTATGCCTGGATGAAAATTTTGTGCCAAATGATTCATAGAGCATAGGTAATTGTTCAGTAATTAACAAATTGAGTAAGACTCTATGTCCCTAGATGATTTGATTTTGTAAGCTATACATAAATACAATAGCTCAATAATAATAACAATATTAATAGGCATTTATATATAGCATCATTTCATTTTTCATTTTCATTTATTTATTCCAAATTCTCATTAAAAACATACAACATACAAATCAAACAATACACTATACTTGGTATATAGATAAAGATACGAAAAATAGAAATACACTTAAAAATAGAATAAATGAGAATATGAGGGAGCCAGCATAGGCCATCTATCTAGAAATATTCTATTCCGATGCACGTTATTATTATTATTACTCCAGCTTTAGCTCGAGCTGCCTTTCAGCGCTCAGGCATTCAGGGAATTAATCCTGCCGGGTACCCATTCACCTCACCTGGGTCGAGTGCAGCACAATGTGGATAAATTTCTTGCTGAAGGAAATTACACCATGGCTGGGATTCAAACCTACGACCCACTGTTTCAAAGTCAGAAGACTGATTCACTGGGCCACAATGCTTCACAGCTTGCAAGCTATTATAATCAATACATGTGCCAACGTGTACATATCTGTGTTTTTTTAACATTCTCTTGTAATCCAGGTATTTTTTATAATTCAATAAAGCTTGGCTTGCTTATATTACGTCTAGAACTCCTATGATATGATCAATTGCAGCTATGGACGGCCAGCAACATCAACATCTATTATGAATGTTTGTACAAAATATTTTCCAGATATGATGTATATTCATGCACTCATTGTTTTCTTGAAAATTCACTGTGCTTCTCTTTGCATACAAAGGACATTGTGCAAATGTTTTGTAGAAAAAATTTTGACATTGATGAATTTCCAGAGTTACAATTGATCGGATCAATCATAACTCTTTGTAAGACGGGCCCCAGATCTCTCTCAACTGCAATTTCATTTCCCTTTTTCATATTTCTTCACTTATCCGACATAAAATCATTACCTTTATTTACATTTGATAACATTACTAACAGATGAAGAGAGTATACCAAACAGTATTATTATTTGTTTTTTTAATACATAATTCACAATCTTCATTTTAGAGATCTGTCAGTATATATGAGAATAAGGAGATTCACTCAAAGGCATACCTTTAATGATCCCCCTCCTCCCCAAAAGAGACAAAACATGTATTTGTACATTTATATAATACTGCATTCAATGAGAGCAAATATTAGGCAATTTTGGTAACATTCGGACATCTGTTGAAGTACATAATGAAACTTTTAATGTAGAGTTTCCATGCCTTCATCTTTCACTAAACAACACCCTTTTATATCATGTGACTCACATTTTGAAAATTTACCTGATCACTTTAAAAAAAATGCATCCTTAAACCAAACTCTAAATGTCAACGTTTGAATTTATTGGTGGGAGAGAAGTGGTCAGGCCTGATGAGTCAGTGGCCAAAGACATCTTATCATTGATATGTTACTATGGTAACAGTTTCCATATAGCTGACAAAAATCAGGGGTAGCCAGTGATGGACAGAGGGGTAGAGGGATGAAATATAGAGGCAGAGAGATTGAGTGTTAGAGAGAGATACAGAGAAACACAGAGAGATACAGAAAAATACAGGGAGACACAGAAAGATACAGAGATACAGAAAAATACAGAGAGACACAGAAAGATACAGAGAGACACAGAAAGATACAGAGAGACACAGAGAGAGGAAGAGAAATGGAGACAGGGAAAGAGTGAGGGGAACGGATAAGATGAGAGACAGACACAAAGAAAACAAATGATACAGAGAGAGACAGCGACAGAGTGAGAGACAGAATGAGAGAATGAAGAATGGTTTCCATACTGCTCGGGTGCTCATCCATGAAATTGAATAGAAGAGTAAGGAGAAATGAGCATGCTCTATGGGAGTAATTTTACACAACATGGAAAATGTGCATAAGTATAGTTTTTCCTTGACCAACTTTCAAAGCACATTTTCAATGCCTAAAACTAAAAGGATTCCTCTGATAAAAGCTGTATTCAAATGAACAAATTCAGTGAAAATGCACAGACAATATTTTTCTTAATAGCTAGATAAGCCCACTGACTACGAGACTATTTCACAAATTTGTATTTTGACAAATTTATCTTAAAGAAGTAAATTCAAATTCCTCCTGTTGTGCACTTGTGCTAGATTTCACATTGACTATAGCTTTGCTATCAGCTGATATCCTATCCTAGCTCTTTTTTTTAAACACATTTGAAATGGGCAAGATTGCTCAATTGTAACAACATACAGAACTGTTTTTTATTCAACGTAAATATGATATCTTTTCTAAAGAGTCGTCTATCAATCTCATAAGTGAGATTTTGTAAATAATAGAAAAATAGTTTTGGGAGAGACAAATACCCCCCCCCCCCTCCCCACATCCCTTACCCTTAATAAATATTAGAGTTTATACTCGTTACGCATCCAGGTGTCACGTAATTCGGCGACAATGGTCTCATTACATCTCCATTCAGCGCCGGGCGGAAAACACTTTACGGGAGACGGAGGATGGAAAAGAAAACAATGGGCAGGACTGCAGACAGATTGGATGTTGATTGAAAGAAAACTTGATTGCGATGAAAGAAAAACATTGCCTAACTTGATGAAGATTGTTGGGTATCGATCTAGTGAGGGGGTTCGGGATGGAGGAGTCGGAAGGTGACTGGTGGCAGGACCTTTGGTGATGCCATCCATCTTGGTAGGATCTCCTTGATGAACTAGGTTTGGTAGACGGTATTGTTTCTCTGTTGTGTTGCTTTAATTGCTGCTCTCTCTTCATTCACTCTCTCTCTCTTTCCTCTTCTCCTCCGTCCCGTCTTTCTCTCCCCCTCCCTTTTTCTCTATCCCTCTCCCACACTCTCTAGACCACTCTGTCTTTTTTTCGATACCATCTCCCTTCATCCTTCCTTTGACTACTCTCTCTCTTTCAGTCTCTGTCTGTTTGTCTGTCTGTCTCTCTCTCTCTTTTCTCTAGACCCCTCTTCTTCTTCTGCTCATTCCACTTAGCTGGTTCCATCTATCTCTCCCTCATTCGCATGACACACACCCCCTCTCTCTCTGTTTTTCTATCTGTACCCTCTCTCCTTCATCCTCCCCTTGTCTTGCTCGTTTTCCGTCTCTCTGTCATTTTTCTAAACCCCCAACCCAGACCTGCCAACCTCTGGGAATGAAAAACTGTATTCTGTGATTTAAAAAAATGTATTTTTCCCAAAAAAGTGTATTTCATAATACAATGAATGGCGCACTTGTTCATCGAGGCGCTCAAGCTGTATGCAAGCTAAAATGCGCACTGCTCTTGCAGATGAAAAAAAACATTGAAACATGTGTATATCTTCACCCTGGTTTTTAACACAATGATTGAAAAAAAAGTTACCTGAAATTACATTGATCTAATAACCATATTTGTGTATGGTTTTATGAAATAGAGATGATTTTTCTCATTAAATTACGATTTTGTAAAAAACAAACATATTTTTTAAAAGAAAAAACGTACTGCCGTATTTTGGTTGCAAAAACATACTAAATACGCCTAAAATGTACTGGTTGGCAGTCTGCCAATCCCTCTGTTGCTCACTTTCCCTGTCTGGCTCTTTGCCCCCCCCCCCTCTCTCTCTCTCTCTCTCTCTCTCATTCTCTCCTTTAGTTGGTCCTTATAATTATGTATACATCAATAATGGCCTATTCTCTCATCAATTTATAGAGACTGAGATGAAACATTAATATAACTGTGATATAATTCCAGTAAATACAATAACACAGAAAAGGAGTATGTCTCATATTATATTTTCTAAACTTTAATTATGAAGTTTGCATGGATTTCAGAGATTTCTTTTTAAATAATAAAAATATAGAAAATCTGGGATAAAAACCAGGCGAATAATAAGCAAACTTTCTAAACTCTGTTATTGGACTTGGAGTATTGGACTGTTTTCTGTCTTTAATTTTTCTACAGAATCTAGGTCATTTTCAGTTTGACATTTGATTTTCCAATAAAGAGAACAGCAACATATTGAACCGGACAAAACCTGCAGGCATTTAGCCTAATTCTACACTATATTGGATGGTGATTTTTAATATCTGATTTTTGTTTAGGCTCTCATTGTTTCTTACTCTTTGCATTTTCATGAAGTTGAAGGGACACTGACCGCTCTTTAATCAGCCAGGAAGCGGGAATAAAAAGTATATCTTTAAAATATGTCTTATACTATTATCATGGATTTCTGTGCTCAGGTATGCGTTGGAAATGGTAATATTGCTTGAAATACATGATTATTGTAAACAAAATATGAACATGCTTTGCCTTGGGTTCCAAAAACTGGGTGAAAGTACTGTTTTGGCAACATACAGTAGAATCTGTCAATGACAACTGTAAATTTAAGATATCATTCTGAAGAGATTCATCGAGCAGTTTGATTTCCATTCACATGTAAAATTTAAGCTCTATTTCTTTTTGTATTATTTACATTATGCAAGTTGACAACTTCACCACTGTAATCAATGCTCTTTCAAAGCTGGCAGTATGATACCCTTCAGTTATCACAGAATACTTTAGCAGTACCTTTAAAGAAAGCATATCTTGTTCTGTTGTGCAAAAGCGAACTTGGTTCGTCTTCTTTTTTTATTCAATCTTACCAGCATTCTCCCATGTTGCACACAATGTTTACCCTTTACATTAACATACATGCACCCCACATGGGCAGGTGAAGGTACATGCTTCTTTAGTCTGACCCTGTGGCCTTAACCCCATCCACATCGCAACCATAAGTCTATGCATGGCACCAAGGGGTGGGTGAGATCCTCCGGGTTAAACTCGCGAGGTGCATCATCCGATACATGTGAGCGATGGCTGTCAGGGAACAATCCTCATGAAAATTCAGACAAACAAAAAAGCCGAAAATGGAATTCACGGGCGAAACCCGACACCGCAGGACATACATCAAGAAAGGGAGTTGGAAGCAAATGAAGAAGGATGATGAGGAAGAAGGGTTCAGGGTGAGCCCATGATGATGATGATGATGAAGAGAAAGAGATGCGGGAGGAAGAGGGTCGATCGCCTTGGAGACAGAGAGGTGAAACAGGAGACACAAGCAGATGATCTTAGACATGAAGCAGGGAACGTTGTAGGAGTGGGTGGAGATGGAACAGGATCTCAAAGCCAAGGGCCACTTGACACACCTCAACGACACCCTAAGTACCATTACCAAGGCAGTCTTGACACACAAAACGGAAGAGGGAGGTCGCATCAGGTTAAATGCACCCAGGCATGATACTGATGGAGAGGGGTGTAACTATTACCCCTAGTGAGTTTCGAATAGAGTGATACTGTTAAGGAGAGAAAAAAGGTTGCATATGGGGTGAAAGGCGCAGAGACCATCTGGTAGAAGGGTTTTTCATTGGGTCAAATACACCAAGGGCACGATACTGATGAAGGAGATAACTATTACACCTAGCGACCTTCAAATAGAGTGATATTTGTTAAGGAGAGAAGAAAGGTTGCATCTAGGGGATGAAAGGCACGAAGATCTGGAAGAAAGGTCTTTCGTTGGGTCAAAACCCCTGGCTATGGTAATGATGCAGCAGACAAGGAAAGGGGAAGACATTACCCCTAGCAAGCTTCAGGTAGAGTGAGAAAACACACATTGTCAAATCAAAAGAAAGGTTGCACAGGGGTCAAGGGCACAGAGACCTAGCTTTGGTAAATCAGTTTTGCATTGGGTAAAAAGCACCAAGGCATAATACATGATGCAGACACACCGGGGAATGGAGGGAGGGGGAAGGAGTTAACATACGACCCCTAGCAAGCTTCGAGTGATACATATTGACAAGAAAAGAGATTGGCTAGGGGTAAATGGCACACATATCTTCCAGCAGAAAGGTCTTGGTTAAAATCATCAAGGCATGATACTGATGAAGCAGACGAAGTGGGGGGGGGCATATTTTATATTACCCCTAGCATGCTTCAATTAAGGTGATAGATATTTTTTCTAAAAAGAAGAAATGTTACTTAGGGGAAAAATCCCTACTGGTAGAACCCATTGAAGGGGAAACCATCATTACCCTTGCAAGCTCCTAGCAATCCATAAAAGTCGAATAAGGGAGGGTCATTTTCAAAGAAGTACTTAGAATGGGGGCATGGGTATTTTCCAAGCTATAGTGTACTCATAAGTTGGCCAACAAGAGAACAAATAGAACATGATCATTTTTTTCACATAACCTCTTGGTTCTTAATGTCTCAGCATAAAGCTATTTCTATGGTCTCAGTAAAGACGATAAAAATCCCCTACCCCTTTCCTACCCTACCCAGACTTCTCCTACACCTGACACCATGACAGACCATCCTTTTAAGAGAAATTCAATTCCTTAGATGCAATAAAAGATTTTTTCTCAATGGAAATGCTGCGTGACTACGGTCAAACAAGTCATTCACAAGTTACCATTTTAGCCATTTTTTTTTACATCCCAAGTTGCATACTCAATCTTCTCAAGAATGATATATTTCCGAAAGCTTTGTATTTAATATGGGATAATACCATGCCCAGTTAACTTTCTGTGCATCTATATACCATGTAGGTTTAATGAAAACATATTATGAGGATCACAGCGAGTGTAAACCAATACTTATTGTAATCTGCTTTTCCTTGTACAAGTGTTATGGCGGAATAAATAGATAATTCAATGGAATTGACTATGAAATAACAATACTGAAAATTCAAGGAACTTTTATTATTGAGCAAAGAAAAAAGATGGTTTGCTATATAGGCCCAGGATAAGAAATATGAAGTTTATTCTGAATTTAGCACTTCAATGTCAGAGGAACTTTTACTACACCCCTCCTCTTCTGCCACAACTTGGAAATAGAATATACGAGCACCTTCCAACAAGAGTCACGTCTTAATCTTCTCTACTATGACTGCATGAATTATTGCATGTTACACAATTCATTTTATTTTTCAGAACTTATTTATATTATATGAAAAAAAATCTATAATCACCATGAGTTCTGTATAGAGATCACTTCAATAAAATCAATTAAGATGAGGACCATACCATATCTTTGGAGCCATAGAACCTTTTATATATTAAAACTCATCAACAAGGATAATCTAATCCTCGGTACTCTTCTTTTTTTTAATTGTCCACTCTCCTTTCAAAAGTGCTCTGAAGAGTTTTAATTACAAAATGGATTACAAACGGATATGTAGAAATGTATGGGATATGGAAATGAGATCCGGAAATGATTGATAATTTGCAGCCTTGGTAGAGGTGGAATTCAATATAAATGTATGTTTTTATAAACAGATCACCTCCCCCTCTCTCTCTCTCACAGTGGAAAAGAGTAATATTAGATTGTTCTTAATGACATCCCAAAGTTAATGTGAGATCTGCATGCATCTGTACTTGTGTGTGCAGTCAGGCAAGAGAGTGGTAAACACATCTCTGCAATCTCTTGGATGGATGCTGATGCAAGCACTCAGCAGAAGAATTGATACCAATCCAGGTGGTAGGGGAGAGAGTAAAAAGGAACAGGGAGAGAGAATCGTGGGGGAAAGAAGATCATATTTTTAAAAAAGACATCTACATTAGATGTGAATCAACTATTTTTTTTCAAATCTTAGTAAGATTAAAGTTTATATTGAATTGCATACAATGACTCTACTGAATTCAGAAATTCAAATCGACTTAGTAATAGGGACCACAACATTCTAACAGATTCAACATATAAATACTACCAAACATTCAAATAAAATTCAAATCATATCCAGTAAACGGTCACTTTCCGTTCTTAAACACAATACATTAATATTGTGATGAAGTGCATGTAGCAATATGAAATGACATGACACCACTTTAATAGTATGACTTTATTGATAATTTTTGTTATGTACGTTGTAATAGACCCAACTATTACAAATTACTTAAACATTTCTCCTCGGGAACCTCTGATATTTAGATATTCTTGAAACAGGTCAAGTGGTGACGAAACTGCAATACTTGGAATAAAAATTGCTTACATTACTTGATGCTATGTCTGACATGCATCTGGGACACTGTCAAGAACAATCTTTACTTAAAACAAGCATAAGATGTGAACATGATATTAATAAACATGAAGATTAATTCAAGAAGGAATTGACTTTTTCAAAACTTATCCAGTATTGAAATACAGAGCTGATTTGGTTTGATGACGCAAATTTCCTACCTACACTTTGTCCGATCATTTTTTTTAAATGCTTCTGAACATTTAAGTGAAATATTTCAGTGTACAAAGAATTCTAGCACTACTGCATATACTAATTACCATCCATGAAGGACAAAATTGATTGCCATATTCAAGAGAAAAGGAGCATTTTATTGAATGACAAACTTGTTCAACAAAATGTAGGCGAATTGGAATTACCAACTTCTGATAAATTCGACAATTAAGAGACATTTTTAGAAATGCCAGCATTGATGGATAAACCGTTTATCATTAAAGGAGGCTGAAAATAATTGCGATGTTTAGGTGGAAAATGCGTGTCTGCGTGAAAAAACACAAAGACATCATCATTATTTGAAGGATTGACATGACGCAAGTGAAATTTCTTGGACTTGGTAAAGGATTGGAGATGATTGATCCCATGGAGTCATTTTTTGATTAAATGCAAACACCACAGAGATGGACTACTTATCAAGTGGTTGCTAAGTGTCTGCATTTAAGAAGATGACTTTCGGCGGATTGGTCACGTACCATCACGATCGTAAATGACAACAATTTGTGCGTTGTAATCCTGGGGGTTCTCCATTGGAGGCAGTTTAATTATGATTTGATTGAAAGTGTTTTGGGACATTCGTCTTTTCTTGGAACTTGATCAATCAAATGTATAAAGCATGACTTTATCCCTAATTCTTATTTTTTCAAGTTTCCTGTCTTGCTGAGAAGCTCAAATTCAAACATTGATTTCTAACACTTATTCCAACACCAAAGGTCCTAGATTATGAACTGCTTACCCTCTTTGTCTTGTTCTTATATTTCTCCCTTACTGCCCTTTTCCTCTCAGTGCTCTTCTCTCTCTCTCTCTTTCTTTACTTCTTCACCTTCTCTCCATCTTTTTTTCTAAATGTATTCTGAGTATAACAATCTACCCAGATCTGTCTCTCTGTATTGCCATTACACACACAAACACTTCACATACATTAACACTTAACACTACACCTCAACATTTCTTCTTCTTTTTTTCATTTTTATATAATAATTGAAAAATCTGAGATCATTTCCAGTGCAGTATTTGGGACTGTTGGTGAGAATAAGCAATTAAATTACAGCTAATTATTACACTCTCATGATGTAGGTCTATCCATATTTGTTTGTGCACTGTCATGTAGTTTCTTCTAATGCCCCAAGATAAGAAATAAGGGTCTGTATAACTTGACACCTTTATCCAATCTCCTTTGGTGTTCATGTATCTCCTCTCCTTCCACTCCTCTCTACCCCCCCCCCCCCCTCCCTCTGTCTGACACACTCACTCTCTCTTCCTCCCTCTCTCTCACACCTCCCCCACATCCCGGCTGAATCCCTCATCATCTACCTGCATCCACCTTTCATTTTTATTGCCAAATCTTCATCTCATAATGGCCATAAGTTTGCCCGACTGATACCATGTTGTGATGCCGTGGGATATTTTGGTAGCAGTAATCACGTTTCTGCTTCGCCGGAGATTCTCCCTACCCCCCCCCCCCCTGTAACGCCCAATCATAGGAAGTAAACCATTTCCTCTTCAAAATCACACCCTTGGAGGAGAAATACCCTTTGAAATCGTGAAATGTCACTTGATTTCAAAGCTCACCTGTTTTTAGAAGAAAGGTAGAAAAGTTGATATTTCATTTCTTTTACTTTGATCATTCTACATAAACAAAATTGCTCAGAACGGTGAAATTATTATTGTGGATAATTTCACCTAGTCACTCAACTAAATATATCAATACTTGATAAAATTATCGATACCAGTCTTCCTGGTGTTAGTTTTAACACAATATCTCATAGATTTTTAGTGCATATCCAGTTATCATTCAATTATTGGTCTCCCCACCTCTATCTCTCTCTCTCTCTCTACCAACATCGGTAAGAAAATCCCCCCCCCAAAGACTAACACACCTAAAGAAACTCACACAGCTGATCCAAGCAAGATGATGGGGGTAATCAAAGGAAGAAAACGTGTGATTTCATCTCTTCTTCAGAACAAGTTTGATATCAGCATGGGAACATAATCCCTGATGCCAGTGACATGTGGGCCCAAGGATGTAGATGGTTACCATGGTAACCAGTATCTCTTCCCTCAGTCACATGAGCCTGGGCCCTATGTGAAATGAGTTATACCTTGCATTGTTATATAGGTGAGAATTATATGTACATGCATATAAGTGAATGAATGGGAGTCTTAATGAATGAACGGGATAAAGAACGTCATTAGGAGAAAGGAGAAAGGGAGAAGGTAGAAAATGGAAGAGGGAGTGGAAGAGAGATAGGGAAAAGGAGTGGGGAAGCAGGATGGAGGGAGAGGGAGAAAGGGAGAGAGAGAAAGAGAAGAGAGTGTATCAATGAGACATTATCTGAAAAAAATAATTATTAAAATGAACACATTATCTATTACAATTAAAACAAAATTATTTTTATGAAATTGATTTTTAAAAGGAGACTGTGAAGTATAGGACACCCCCTGCAAATATGAGAAGAAATGAAGAGGGAACAAATACGGAAACAAGGAGAGACAAAAAGACATACAGAGGTAAAAAGTCGGATGTAACAAAACAGAATACAAGTTAAACCCTTAGTAGTTATGAAAAACAAAGAAGACTGCATTGGAGATGCAAATCATCTGCCTGTAAATATCTACCAGTAATCTTGAGGAGAGCAAACATTACAAGTTTATACATCCAATTTACAAAAGCTTTATTGATGGGCTTAGGCAAGGAGTGAGCAGGCATGAGGCACTCAGGACAGCAAATGATGCTGTTACCATAGCAACATGAATGGCATCACCTGATGAATGTGGTTTCTTATTGATAAGATTGGCTTTGATTTGAGTGATGGGTGGGGTGTATAAATCGCCAGAAAGCAGTGAAAAGCTGGCATTTTCTCTTGTGTGTTAGATTTAGCGTGAGAGTGGTTTTTCACTTCGAAGATACATTACTCTATTTGAATTATGAGATTAAGTTCTGTCCCTGTCTCACAAAGACTAATGATGCATTTGAATTCAATTCAAATCGAGATTGATATTAAATCTGTTAACTGGTCATATTTGAATCAATTGCAACTCTTTGTACGACTGTGCAATGGCCTACAAAAAAAATGCGAGCATCCAAGATAAAGTTTACTGGAATTAACTCTTAAATTGCAAATTGGGACAACACACATGAATCCAGAAGAATTGCGATTCATATGGCACGTTGAATGTAAATAATCTGACTTGGGTAACACGGAGGGAGGGGAACTTTCTTCCAGTATGCTGCATACATGTATTTCATGGATACCAACAGTGAATGCATCTATTTTTGGGGGGTTAAGATTGGGCATAATAGAACACTACTGAAAAAAGGGATAATTAGAATTTGTTTTAAAATTTTGATATATAGATTCTAATAACTAAGTTTGGGTATTGCAAATTATTGAAAAGGTTTCATCAAATCTTTTAAAAATCCTGCGTTCTATTATATATGAATTTTCATGCACTATTTCTTGACACAATTTTTCATCTAAATGAGTTTTGAGAAAGGTTTAGGATTAACTTCATTATGATCTGAATCGACCTCCTGTTGTCAATACAACAAGCTGCACTTTCCTTGACAATGCTTTATTTGCTCTGTCCTTCGCAACCTCTTGGTAATAAAAATACCACCTTGACCCGTTTTCATATCCCAATCAATCAAAATCATTCAAACGAATGAAATAAGTTCAGTTTAGACGATATAATGATAAACGCAATAATAGGAAAAACAAACACCTATAGAGAATGAATGGAGTCTAGATTCTTCGCAACGATATTGGCTTCCGCGCCAGGCTTTTGTTCTATCGTGTCAAATAGAGTGGAAGTGACTGTCGTATATTAGTCGGGGAGAGTCGGTGGATGGTTTATGTTGGTGTGTCCCTGACGATTAAGTGCTGGCACCCGGTCGCTGAACTGTGTATTATGCAGCAAAGGAGGGATGTGTAAATTGCATAATGATCTGGAAATGGATTCTAGCTTTTCCGTATTCCTAGTCAATAATTACATTTTTCTACTACGAAGGTCAAAGTCTCGGTTTTTAATTTGTTTCATTTCTCTTCCAAAATAATACAATGAGAATAAGTAAATATGGAATTTGATTGACGATTACATCTGATAATTCAAATGATATAACTTCTGCAACATTTTATGTTTGAAAATGAAGCATGATGAAGGAGGGATGCTCTAAAACATTTTACATTCTACTGACTATAGATTTCAAAGAGATTAAAAGAGAGACAAAATGAGGGGTATGGCAATGACACACAAGAATAGATGGGAAGAGAGGAAATAGAAACAAAAGGAAAAGAAACATACATCTGAGGAAAAAAATAGATTCTGAAATAATTATAGCGAAAAGAAATTGGGAATGGGAGATATATGTAATGAGAGAAATGATGAGAGAGAACACAGAGAGTAGAGATGGAAAGAGACCAAGGGCAGGAGGAGAATGGAGGGCAAGAGTGCAGGAGATCAGATATAGAGGAAAGAAGCAAAAGATGAATGATAGAAAAAGGACAAGGACAGAAACAATGAGGGGAAAGAGAGGTAAATTACTAAAGAGAAAAAGCATAAACCAATGAAATCAAAAGAAAATATAGTGAAAATAAAAGGTAGATAAAGACATAGAAATAAAACCAAGAATTAGACATTGGAGAAAAGATCATGAAACAGTCAGGGGAGATGTATAGAAAGGTGATGGATCGCTGAAGCACTTTGTTGAACCCTAGCAGAAGCACCTGAGCAGAGATGGGTCTCATGCTGAAACACAGAGGTGGGGTTGATAGCCGGCACCCGAGATGATCCCGACACGCTCCGTCACCCCCTCAAGATTGAGGGATGACATGGGATAGGTACGTATCAATGGGATGGGGACATCAATGAGGGAAGGAGGATGGTATAAAGGAGGACAGGAGGGAGGAGGAGGAGATGAAAAGAAGAAGAAGAAGGGAGATGAGAGCAAAAGAAGGAGGAGATGAGAGCAGGAGAAAAAGGAGGAGGAGAAGAAAAAGAAGGAGATGAAGAAAAAGAAGGAGAGGAGGAAAAAATGAATGATAGAAAGGAGAAAGAGGGATAAGAAAGAGAGGGAATCAAAAAAAAAGAGAAGGAGGTAGAACGAGGAGAAGAAGAATGTGAGAGAGGGAGAGAAAGAGTGAGAAGAAAGGGAGATGGAAGAAAAAGAAGAGAGAGAGAGAGATAGGGGAGGACAAGAAGAAGGTAGAAAAGGCCTATTTTAATGTCCCATTTAATACCATAAAATGGATATTCTTGCAGAATTTGTAATAAAAAAATGTACCTGGTCAGTGGGAAGATTAAGAAAAGAATTCTTTGGGTAAATTTTCTTTCAATAAAATAAAATACAATTATTTCAATGCATTTCATCTAAATGGGCCGCATTTCTTACTATCGTTTCTACTAGGAAGACCAAAGTGGAATCTTCAAATTTGATAGTTTTCACCCATCATAAACTTGAGGTTTAAGTCCCTCTTGAGAATCTGAATTGTCAGCAAATTACTAGAGCAGATATTGAAAGCCTTCAATTCTGGCCTAGTCTTTCGGCATGACTTTGAAGTTGGTACATGAAGACAACTCAAATATTCATTGAATACTTGCAAGTGGTATTAAAGAGGAGATATCCAACAGATGGCCTTATCTAGAGGTTTGTTGCTCACAGATTTCTTAAAAAGAAGGGACACAAATGCCTTTTCTATTTCCATTCATAATTACAGATTTTCATTTACTTATTACTTTTCCTAAATCCTCCATGGTAATTACCTCCCCGGTTAAAAAAAAGGGGGAATGTATTCAAAAATATAAAATTGGCAATCAATCTGACATTAAAAGTACCTTTCAAATGAATTTTCCATGAAAAAATCATTGACAAAATTAGACCAGAAGACATATAACGATGATCTTAAACCTTGAAAGTCATCAATCCGCTCTGTACTCCTGTTGCATACAAATGAGTTTTAATGGTAACTTTGTAATCATTTAGTTTGAATGATTGCTTAGTAACGTTACCATGGTATTCACCACTGATGCAATTCCATGCAATATGTCACAGGTGTAGAAGACTTTGCCAGTCAAAGCTTAAATATACTGCAAGATTAGATAATAACCACAGTCGCTCATCTTGAAGATGTAAAACGCATCTATCAATCAAATTTTGCAGACTGTTTATAAACAACCTAATTGGGAACAAACTAAAACAAATATTAATGACTTGAGACCCAAATACCAATGATTATGAATGACGATTATGAATGGCAGCATCGTCATATCATTCAAGGGTGAATCACATCTGTGATGTCCTTACTCCTTCATAATGCAATGAGAGGGTACAGCTCACCATCTATCTGCATGCCTCCATGTAGTATGAGGGACAGGAATAGAAAGTCTTGGCTCAAAAGCTTTATACCGTTAATATCTCAGGTCTGCAGACATGCCGGCTATTCTATGTGATGAGGTCTTGGATAAAGATAACATATCTTTAAAGGTATGGTGAATAAATAATAGTAATAAGCATTTATGTAGCGCCATCTATCTAGAAATATTTTTTTCCGAGGTGAGTTGTTATTATCATTACCCCAGCTTTAGCTCGAGCTGCCTTTCAGCGCTCATGCATTCAAAGAATTAATCCTGCCGGGTACCCATTCACCTCACCTGGGTCGAGTGCCGCACAATGTGGATAAATTTCTTGCTGAAGGAAATTACGCCATGGCTGGGATTCGAACCCATGACCCTCTGTTTCAAAGTCAGAAGACTTATCCACTGGGCCACAACGCTCCATCCTAAGAATGGGCGAAGTCTATGAATGGGTTTATTCCGTCATAATATACATATAGACGTAAAGACAAAGGTAGAGGACGTTAAGGCGCATTATGAGCATTGAAAGAAGACCAAAAAAAATCGCCTTAAACACATTTGTAGAGAAATTATATATATATATATATATATATATATATATATATATATATATATATATATATATATATATAAACATTTAGTCAGTGATTTAAGAAATAGTGATTTTTTTCACTTTCGTTATAAGCTACTGAAATCCTTGCATCTGATTCGCTCAGAATGAATCAGTGGAAATTACTGACAAGTCACTACATGAAACATTCTCCATGGGAGTTGTTTCATGGAGAGTTTTGTAAGTGAAATTTACCTACTAGTTTGATCTGAGCCAATCAGATGCAAGGATTTCAGAAGCTTATAACATCTGTTGGTCAAACTCACTGACTGGGTGCTTCATGAAGTACTCCCCAGTAGTACAGATGACTGCCATCATGTATGATACCATCAGCAAGAACATAATCCTACAGATAGCTCATATCTTACAATTATCCTAAAACTTTAATCCGTTTATCTCCCATATACAGTAAGAAGTCTTGAAGCTCAGAGAGCATGCTATTTCACTCCAAACGATCTGAGTTGATTAATGGAATGAACGTCTTTAGCTGGAAAAGCTGAGCAGAGGTATGGCACATCGACTATTCTACAAAGTAATGTACACTTTTAATTCAATTGATATGCAATAAATCCAGGTTATAACTGTAGTTGGGGACAATCAAATTCTGGAATTAATTTGAATTCTATTCATCTTTTAAACCCCAAAGGAAATACAAGCAATTTCAAACTAGGTAAAATAATGTAACGTAGTAAAGCTTAATACCTTGCCTCATAAATTTTAGAGTTATGCAAACTGTACATATCAACAATTTTGTTTTCATTACTTAATGTTGTTCATTTTTACTGTTAGTTTGAAGTTTCAGACTACGATAATCCCATATGTTTTGGCATTACTATTCCACACCAGTAATATCTGTCAGAGCTGGAAAAATATCATCACAAATCAATTAATTAAATGACTGGATCTTATAAAACTAAATTTGACAATAGAATTTTTTTCAATCACAACAACTCCATTTCCGATTCTCAAATACCAACTTTAATAGCATGGATGGATGATCATCTTTCAGCTTGGGCTACATGATGTTTACATGTTTAAGTCTCTTAACAAGATAGTTAGGAAAACAAGCAGCATTCAAAGATGGCCGCACTGAAATAAAAATCTTTTCATGTCATCAAGTCGGCGATAAATATTGAGATAAAGAGCGGGGACTTACATCGAATGCTTCTTAAATGGGATGAGTTGAAGATAAATTTACAATGTTTTGGTATTTGTAAAAGGATTTAAACTTCTCTGATCCGTCATTTACAGTTTACAAGTATGAATCAACTGCCAAACAAAGTTGATTCCTAAAATGCTTACATGATCTGCCTGTGATAATGCAATACTTCATAATGGTTCTTAAAGACAGGATAATGACTAAAAAAGGGTATTTTAATAATAATAATAATAATAATATAGGATATTTATATTGCGCACATATCCACCTTGTTAGGTGCTCAAGGCGATCCTATATTACCCGGCTAAGCTAGGCGTTCATAGCGCACACAGCTTTTAACGGAATTACTTCCTACCGGTACCCATTCATCTCACCTGGGTGGAGTGCAGCACAATGTTGATAAATTTCTTGCTGAAGGAAATTACGCCATGGCTGGGATTCGAACCCACGACCCTCTGTTTCAAAGTCCGAAGACTAATCCACTGGGCCACAACACTCCACACATGTATCATCTTTATATTGCATGTTTCGTTGTCATCTTTGCACTTCAGTCACCAAAGGTTTGACAAAGCATTTCATTACAAATAACTGATCTGAAAATGTTTATATTAGGTAGTATGCAAAGTAAAAGTATGATTAAGAATAAAATGTTGTAAACAATCATGATGCCTTGTTTGACTGTTCAAACAAGACTGAAACAGTCACGGGTGGGCAAAAACTGATGCGATGGTTTCTCATTAAAAATATAATTACTCTCTAACATTCCTGTTACTCAAGTAAATCGCATTCAGAGGCTTCAAAATTGGGCAGCTCGAATAATTTATCAAGTAACAGGATTTCAATTCTCTAAACCACTCCTTGAATCGTTACACTGGCTTCCCATGCGACATTGTATAGTTTTTAAGTTACTTTTGTTAGTTTTTAAGTCTCTCAATAAGCAGGCACCTTTATATCTGCGTGATTGTTTGACCCTATACATCCCTCGCAGGAATGTACGAGCCTCCAGTGACCCATTCCGTCTCACATATAAAATCACTAAGAAACTGGCTGGAGATAGGACTTTTACCATAACCGCTTCAAAATATTGGAATCGCTTACCTTTTACTCTTAGAAAATCACCATCTGTTGCTTCATTTAAAAGGGACTTAAAACCTCTTTTCCAATCCAGATTTTTAGGATTGTAAGTTTTCATTTGTATAGTTGTAATAATCTCCTTTTCTTCTTGTAAGCACTTTGGGCCATTCTGGGAACAGCGCAGTATATCAATAATAATAATAATAAATAATAATAATAATTACTAATCTGGTTCATGTTAATGACCAGACATTGTTAGCAAATATCAGTAATTCACAAATTTATTTATTCCCTTTGGCAAATATCAATAATTTACAAATTTGTTTATTCTCTTGTAATTACCATAAAATGTAATTTACATACAATGGGTTAAAACCCACAATGTTTGATACTTGTAGTTGAAAACACATTTAATGGATTCTGCAATGTTTAATTGAATATTAAATTAATCTAATTATACACATTTTTTTTTCATACTAATGAAAAATTCTCCCGCAATGTGCAAAATATCTTTATGAAAAATCCAAAATTGAATCGTGGGGGCTGAAACTAAAAATCAATTCTGTTTCACATTGTGAAATATGAAGCCAATGCTATAAATTGAAATTTCTGATAGCTGTCACGATTTAGGAGTGGTGAGACTGTCACGAAAATGCAAAATTTGTGATTTTTAAAAGAAGATGCAGACGGAACATGGAGACAGGATAGAGGTCCCTGATACATTCCTGTTTCCGGGATTCTTCCTCTGCTCCTCTGCAACGGCTCCAGATTAAATTTCATGTCATTAAAACGGGGCAGCTTCCACCCAACCATCCCGTCCGCAACCATTCCCACGTGGTCACCACAGGGTGGTCTTTTTGAATGAATATTTCATCTTCAAGCAGCTCTTAGTCTGCACCCTAAATAATTTATTGTTATCGCTGACAATGAATGAACGCGGATGAACCCGTATTGACTCCTGGGTACCCAAATGCGTGGCACTGATGAATCTTCTGTTGTTTACGATCAACAAGAATTTCAGAAGGTGATTTGAAAATGATTGAGAGCAAGAGGAGATAGAGAGGGGGGAAGATCCTGGAGAAAAAATGTGTGAAACTGACCTGGGCTGCTTCTTTTTAAGACACCGGTCAAAATTTGTAACATTAGGTGGTTTCAAACCGCCTCGATCATAAGAATCCCTGTTAAATTACGAGAACTTTTTTAGGCTAAAAAATACCCATCAATTATTCCTGCATTCACACTGCCCCGAAACATACCCTTCGAGACAAGTTCCTGAAGTTATGAGAGTGCACAGTATGCTCTGATAAGCAGGCAAGGTGCGAGATTCAAAATCACTAGCCCAGCAGCCATCCACAGCACCCGCGCCAAACGACATGCTGGGCTAAGAGTTCCCGTAAATTGCTTTCACATTGCCAAAATACCTGCGACCTTGGAAAAAATCGTAATTTGAGAAGTACCTACTATTTGGTGGGTATTTTCTTTCGGGGAGATTACGCGTAATTTGCTTTCACATTGCCAACGTTTCCTGGTATTTTCTGATCGGATAAATTTCCCGATCAGAAAATACCTGGAACTGACGAACTCTGAGGCGGTCTGAAACCACCTATTGTTATTACAATTTACAATGAACCCTATGGGAATAGGTCTATTTTACCAGGGGGGTGTTTCATAGAAGATTTAAGGACGACTTAGAGTCGCACTTAAAATGCCGACGTGTATGTGATATGTAACGCGCAATCTTATTAATTAAAACGCAGTAGTGTGCGTCCTCTCGGCATGATCTGACCAATGCGATCATGTCTTTTATACTGCATGCAACTATAGGCATTTAAGTGTGATTCTAAGTCATACTTAATCTTTGTGAAACACCCCCAGGTTTCTTTTGCCAGGGCTTTTTGGGGCATTTCGTCCCACGCCTCATGTAATCTGAGGGAGTGATTAAATTCCACAACAATTCAGAACTCATGGGCAAACGTTTGGACAAAAGAAATTTTTAGGATATAAATGTCTTGTATGAAACTATTGCACTAACAATTTACAACTGTTAACTTCATTTAAATACAAGAATAAGAATCCTTGAAAACAGCAAAGGAATATAGATAAAACAGATACTTAACATCATATAAAAATATTTCCTTTTTTTTTCAAATGAAAAAATGAAGCATCCACTGACCCTATAAGAATTGCTATTAACATTTGATGGAATAATTCAATTTTTAGGGGAGTCCTTACATCATTCAAAATGTGCATTTATGATTTTCATTCCATATCTCTGCGGGTTAATTACAGGGGTGCATTTTGAATTCATTCAAAGTTTTGTTTTTTATTTTTGCAATTTAAAAATCTCATCAAGTACTTAAGATTCTGTCTCCAGAGTACTTTACTGCATGAATTGAATTTCAAATGCACTTTTGGTCAGAAGGCTGTCCGCTGTATCCACACAAATGAGACAGCCTATACAAGAGAATGATCAGGATTTTCCCAATCAACTTCGTTTCTGGAAATGATTAAGGGTAATTTCTTGGAATAACTATTCAATGAAAAATGATAGCTTGTATCTACTTTTTATATTTGTTCCTGAGTTTTTTTCTTTTCTTTCTGCTTCCTCAGTATATAGTTCTATCGTCAGATAAAGTCAGTGCATCTTCTATACCCAGGCAATTTGTTCAAGTAGTCATTATTTTTTATTTGATTAAAGTCGACATATTCAAATTAACAGATGGTAGATCAAATGAATATGTTGAAATTATGAAGATTTTGTTGATGATGACAATGATGAGGATTCTGGATGTGGCAGAGGTGACTGTGGAAGTGATGCTCGGTGGTGGTCATGATAATAATAATAATAATAATGGCATATTTACCCAGGGTAGCCACTTCAGTTCCGAAAACTGTTCTCCCAGCGGGCCCTGCTATTATTACCCCGGCCTTAGCACAGCTTCCTTGATCGGGCGCTCGAGCATTCGAGGAATTTCTTCCTACTGGGTACCCATTCACCTCACCTGAGTCGAGTGCAGCACAATGTGGATATATTTCTTGATAATATGATAAGATGATGATATTAGTGTTATTGTAGATAGTGGTGGAGATGGCTGTGGTGATGATGATGGTGATGATGACGATGATGATGACGATGATGATGATGACGACAATGATGACTGAAGTCAACTAGAAAAATTTATGGAAATGATGATGTTGACGTAATACATTACTGACGATAACAATAAAGATGAATAAGATGATGGTGGTGTATGTACTTCATATTGTAATGATAACTACGAAGATCTTGTAATTGTTTATTTGACATGGAAACAACTAGAATTCTTGAATATTAATCACTTATATCATTTAATTCAAATTAAAAATTAAATTAGAGTCAAAAGGGGCCTAAGCTTTCGATCCTCGCAGAATCTTCTTCAGAGGCAAAATGACCAATTAAATTGTCATCTTGTGCTTTAGCTGTACAGTGAAAAATTAAATTGTCAGCATATTATACCATCATATAGCACTCTTTCAGAAACTCTTGAATAGAAGCCTCCAACTTCACTGTCAAAGATTTGTGTCTATTTATGCAACTGATGTCCAAGAACTGAAGAGTACATAAGAGTGCATTGCACTGCAATTATCAGCCTTGAAGTTGGGAGAAAGATCTATAGTATCTTTACATGGAACTGTCATCTTGTGCTTTAGCTGTACAGTGAAAATTTTGTGCCATACGCTTAAGGAGGAAGCAGACAAAAGACATTTTGCCCAACCTTTAATGATATTACATTTTCAAAGACTTCTATTCAAAATGAGGGAAACAAATGGTATTAAGATTCATTTATTTCTTTCACACCAGAGGTACAGGGATGGCTACCATATAAAACAGTTCGATGGCCAGGGGAGATCAGATATACCCAAAATTGGAAATGCATTCACCGATTGCAGGCATGCTGTAAATCAAGTTCCCTGTATCTTAAGAGGTTGTGATTGATTTAGCATTGTCAAGCAGCAGATTAAATATGAAATAATTATGCCTAGAAATTGGCAATGCATTCGCCAATTGCATGCTCCTTATTGTAATGACTGATAAAATCAAATCGCCGATATCCATGGCGACGTATGGTTGAGCTTGGATTGTCTTGATTACATGTGAGGTAGCTCCGATGAAGAAATACATGATTGATCATTTACTGACGGCATTATAGACAGCAGTCAAGGGGGAATAGTGGTTTATAGTCCAGACAGAGAGGACTCCGACTCTGGGAATTCTGGGAAAGATTGCTATACCAGCGTTGATGGTAATTATTTCCGAGTTTAGATAAAGGCTGAATATATTTCATCATTTTCAATATGATGACACTGAGCAGAAATCTAGCCAGATTTTAGTTATATTTTAAATGTCAATGCTTCAATTAACCCCAATTTCATCGTATCATCTGTTTTGCTTCACACATTCGACACTAATGCGGGTGTAGCAAGAATCTTTCATTAAAATGCAAGTCACTTTTGGGTCCCAAAATCGATCATTAGTCTGGCATTCGATTGCAAACTTACACTTGATTTCTGCTCTGGTTCTGACAACACGCAAAAAGTAAGAATCAATTGCCAAAGTTACAGGTGATATAAGATATTTGCGACCATTTAAAATCCTTTTTGAAAAACAATAAGAGTACAGCAAATTTTGTCCATTTAATTATCTCTATAGGCTTCCATACATAAAATAGCTAAAAATGGTAATTTCTTTTCCACCTACATAGCTCAAGTGTGTTCGTGTTAAAAGGGCTGTTGTTTATTGACTTTATGGCCGTATTTACTGTCATGCTTCCCCTACCCATGTCACCACATCCCTGGCAATGATATCTTCTTTAAACAAAATTACTATATAATCATTTCCAAAGTGGGAAATTGGAAACCCTGTTTAGCGGCAGAGCAATCACAAGTTATTCCAATCCCTGATTTCTCCCCGTGCTTGCGGCAAATAACATTAAACCAATGCTTAAATGATGAGAGCAGGGTATTGAGTGTTGATCGAGGAGAAGAGGGATTAGTCAGAAATATCATTTTTGGAATCTCGGTGGCACGAAATGATTGATCAAATAAATATTGAAATAGATATGGAGGAAGATGGGGCTGATACTGATGCACAGGAGATTTCAAAGGGAGTTCGAAACATATTTGACAAGGGAATTGATTTACCTTCAAGGAAATATTGAAACTCGTAAACAAGAATAGGGGACTGTAATACATGTAATACATGTTTAAAGTGGTGAAATAAAATCAGAAACAGATCTTACTAATATCAATGAAGCAAAGAAAATTTTCAAAAATACAATGTATAAGAGAATAATCATAACAGTGCCTGATTGCCAAATACTTCAAATTATACATCAATATCCAATGTTCAATCAACAACAGGAAAATTCATTTTCTATCTGGTATTTTTACATTTTAGAAATGTTTATACCTTCGTTTTCATTCACTTTTTTTAGAATAGTAATTTTGCTTGACTGCAAGAAAGACAGAAAAAATACATAGAGCTTGACCTTGAACTCAGAAATTGATTTATAATCATTACGACAGCAAGATATGGGAATAAGTGGAAAATTGGGAGAAGGATTTTCTTTTTGAGATGAGCTCAAAAGGTCACAGATATTGCGGCTCAGAGCTCGGACCTATTTCATATTTTTCACAAACCATCGGTTAGTATGGAAAAATCTTTATAAGAATCTGCCTTGCTACTCTTAACCACTTAATTATTTCATTATCAAATTGCCAGTGTGCAAAACCCAAGAACAAACCACTTAACGTACATCAATGATCAAATGTTATGATGATTGGGGTTAATGTTACAATTATCGATTGATATCAATTGATACGTCTACGATTGTGTGGGGGGGGGGGTAAATGCAGGTAGATAGGGGCCATAATTTGTATGTTTACAATACTTAAGTCATTCACACCATACTGTGCTGATTGTACAATACACATACAGTACATATCACAATAACCCTGTGCTGATTGTCATATTCCCCTTAAAATTAGTTTAATGGCTCAAATCTTATAATTTTACCAAATTTGTAGACAACTCTGAGCTGGAAAAAAATGGCAGACCCGTGATAATTGTGAATTCCTACCCAAAAGTCACACAATCACCATACCAAACCCTAAAGAAATTTGTCCAACTGTCAACTAACAGTATTCACTCACCCCCGCATGTACCCTACAACGATCATATCCCAAAATAATATAAATGGGGCATTACTTGATGTGACAAGACATATGCTTCTGCGACATTTTCTCCGGTCTTAATATCTCAGAGGGCATAGGGTTAGAATTAGTATTGTAATAGAGCTTTTGGTTCAGAATAATGTAAAGATTACAATTAGGGTTTATTTCGTTTTGTAGGTTAGATTTTACGTTTTGCTTAACGTGCAGATTGTCCATCGGAGAATTGGCGCCGGAGCAGATCTCATATGGAACCTTACTTGAACCAATGTTGCTCTTTCCAAGAAACATGGAGAATGAAAAATCACAAGTGCAAGACAAGGGGAGTTCAAGAAAAGTGGCAAATATTGGACATTCAATCACCATAACCCCTTGAAACTGGAAAAGGTCAGCGGATTCAGTGACCATCAAGAAAGACAGACATCTCCTTGCAGAATGCCTTCAAGCTTTCACAAACTGTGGCTATGTTCACTCTAGATACATTATATACTCTGCTCAGGATATATACATTAAGCAGAAAATACCTAGTCTTCTAAAGGTGCGAAAGAAAATTGTTGCAATATTTCTTGAATGGAAAATAATGCATATATTCTGCTCAGGATATATACATTAAGCAGAAAATTCCTAGCTTTCTAAAGGTGCGAAAGAAAATTGTTGCAATATTTCTTGAATGGAAAATAATGCATATATTCTGCTCAAGATATATACATCAAGCAGAAAATACCTAGTCTTCTAAAGGTGCGAAAGAAAATTGTTGCAATATTTCTTGAATGGAAAATAATGCATATATTCTGCTCAGGATATATACATTAAGCAGAAAATTCCTAGCTTTCTAAAGGTGCAAAAGACAATTTTTGCAATATTTCCCAAAGAAAGTAACCGCAAATATCAATGTTCTCTTCAAATAGAAAGAACATTTTACAGGGATTTCTCCAATGTCGCTGGATATTATTTACAGAGTGAAAACAAATCAAAACAAATCCTTATATGATCCTAGACTGATGAGCATTAAATGTTGTAAAAAAAATGCAAAAGTCTTGTCACCTTTATAGAACAAACTATTCCAAGAAGAAATAAAATCAGTAATGAAAATGCAAATTACCAAGGTATCCGTCAGTTATTCATTCAAATTTTCTAGATTCTTATTTGTGCAGAAATAGAACAGACATTTAATAACCATTACATTGAATTAATTATCGATAACCAGTGACAAATATTACAACAAATTTCTTTTTGGCGAATCAAACTCTAGCATTTCAGTAGCTTATAACATCAAGTCATGGATAAAGACAAAACAGGTTCCAGACCGAGACACTGGGAAAGGTCAGCAAAGCAATAAGATCAGGTTCTAATCCATCAGGATAATCATCAACCAGACTTTATCTGCCGTCATGTTTAGAAGTAAAAACACCGATACCTGTTGATTTGACTATAAACGCGGGACGTAACGACTCGTCGCTAATTGGAAAACAGTCTCCGCCAAGGAGGAGCGAAGCCTTGGAGGTTTTGATGGGAAGACATGACAGTGAAGCATGTGATCTCTGACAGACAGACTGGCGGTAATGGGAAATATATCCCAACAAAGTCAGATAGGAAACTTATACATCCATGATGAGGCTAGGTTTGAAGGCGTTACATTCCCAGTCACATTAATGGGTAAAGTTGAAGAGGAAAGACAATGGTTGCATGACCGAGGCTCAGAGGGTTGAAAATGCAATATTCAATGAAAATGACGTTTTCATGGGAGTATGGGAGATAATCGTAGTAATCTAACTTCAAAAGGGGGTACGGTAAGAAACATATTTGCAAATCTCAGTTGCAAAATCAGAAATGATAGATCAATTTTAATTAAAGCAAATCAATTTCGTTGAAGCTGACCAACAATCAGTTTCAAGTGATTAAAAGACTTGTAATTGATTTTAGGGTATAAATTGAGAGAGTCTACATAATAGCTTTAATCCACTCTTCTATCTTTGTTTTTTTAATGCAAATAATGTATGTATTTTTTTCTAATGCCAACAGGGTGAATTACCACTGAGGACAATCAATTAATGAATCTGAATCTGAAATCCTTAGATAGGAAATAGTAGACACTCTATACTCATTCTATCTGTAAGTGTTCTCTCTTACCCCCTCCATTCTGCCGTTTCTTCCTATCTATCCATCTCTCCCTCACTTCCTTCATCCCTCCTCCTCCTCCATCATTCTTTCTCCCAATCTTCCCTTCTTCATCCTTCTCTCCCACCAAACGTTCTTCCATCTTCTTCCTCTTTCATGCCTTCTTACTTTATTCTACAAAATGTTTAGTATGCAATTGTCAGATATTTTCCTTCTTGAAGGCCTGAAGATTAGTTTTCTGGTAAGATATTACACTCACTTGTATAATCATATATTATACAAGTGTTCAAACTATTCAAATGCATTCTACTTCTTTTTTTTCTCTCTCTCTCATCTGCTTTTCTTTCCATTAGTTACCTCCCCATGTAAACACTTTAATCATCCCCGCTTAGTCACTCTCTCCCTACCTGAAACACCATTTCAATTTAAGGAACAGTGCTGACCTGTTTTTCCCAAAACCCCACATCACCACCGGGCATCCGACCCCAAATCCCACCATTGGTTCAACAGAAAAACCAAACATTTCAGCTCTTTGCTTGTTAACATTTTGTTGGCTATCGCTGGGCGTTTCCCCGAGGCATGGTCTCATGAGGAGGCATTAATACCTTGTGATGGGAGGAACACTGGTGTTAGTATCAAGCTGCATCAAACCATTAACCTGGAGCACTGGAAGACATCATCTGTATGTCACGAGACCGTGTCTAATGAGTAGAAAGCTTCATTCTCACTAACGCTGAACAAGATAATTACCATTTACAAGTGTAGTTGACATGCAGGAGTTATTCCAGAGCAAAGTAATCACCTTTTTATACAAATTCATCTCCTCCAAACACTCCCCAACCTCTCTCTCAGACGGGTGTAGCGTATCTCCTTCTTAATAAAAAAACTTTGGACTTTCATAAAGGCCTCGTTCTGTCACAGGAAAGCGTTTTCAAAATACATGCAGGAGTACAAATCATGAAAGATTATGTCTGGGTTTTTCTAACAGATTACATTGTAATATTAAGATAAATGTGCTTCATAACCAATTAAAATGAAAGAAAGAAGTCAGATCTGAGACAATTAAAGTAATGTTAGTTTTAAATTGTTGAAAACACCAATAAAATGCATATTTTCATTTCCCCTCTCCCCCCCAAAAAAAATATCCCTTCTAAAATGTAAACATAGCAAAAACGTCGGGATACAATCATCTGATGTCGATTTTAATAGTTGAAAACACTGATTAAACTCATATTTTCCCAAAAAAAATCCCTTCCAAAAATGAAGAACATGGCATAAGTGTAAGGATACAATCATCTGATATGACTTTCTGATATGCAAAAAAATTACATCAATCTGATTATCAGAAAGTTTATTTTTAATAAATGTATAAACATATCACACTTCAATTCTTAATTAGAAGCTTAAGGCGCTTCATAGCAAATTAGAGAGTGGAAAAAGATGAAGCTTCATAATTTAACAACGAATACATAAATGGATATCTGTCAAAAGGTACTCTTTTCGACATAACTGCATTCTGTATTTAAAGGTATGTGTTAATACCTCTTCTAGCTCCAGAGAACTTAATGCAACCATTTCCTTTGAGAGAAGATAACATTAAATCCATCCAGAGAGTGAGGTCTCAAAAGGTAGGACGTTTTGAACTTCTCCTGACATCACATAGGGCCGAAATTGCTTAGCATTCACAGCGGGGGCAGCGCAGATGCAAATATGGCCACCACAGGTATTTGCCGAGCACTTTAAGAATCCACCACCGGAATTAGATAAAAGATGAGAGAAAAGATGTATCCAAATCCCTTGTGACATTACCATAAAGACACCACTAAATCGCATGTGTGGGACTGAAGAACTGAAAGTCATTTTCCATAAGGGAGAATATTCCACAAGCAGATTGATTATAATAAATCTAATGATACACACGTGGGTGTGTCATAAAGCTATAAGTAAAAGCTACAAATGACTTTACAAACGACTGCCATGCAGTAAGTGAAAATGGGTCTCTCAATTATTGCTAGGGGAATTTTTAATTTTTCAGGTGTTATTTACTATCTGCACGGTCACATTTACTGGAAAGGATTTTTTTTTGCCACAATTCAAATGACATAATTTAGTTAGGAGAAGTGTCTTAGAAAGATTGTGTTCACATTTTGACAAGTTTAGTCAGTTAATCTTCAAAAATATTATTAGACACCCCAAGGTGTAAAACAGAGTAATAACCCATTGTACCCTACCTGTTCCAGAGTTGCTGCACTCTCTTCAATTTACCCCCTCCTAGTCTCTTTCTTTCTCTCTGTTTCTCTCTCTTCCTCCCTTTCCATCTCTTGATCTCTCACCATATATATATATATATATATATATATATATATATATTTCACTCCATACTTCTATTTATATATGTTCCTTTCTTTATCATTTTCATATTCATTTTTAAGTGTTCAAAACCAATTCAATTCCCCTGAAGAAATACATGTCACAAATCCATGAGATATCACAAATAACTTCCCTATATTTCTATTTCTACCTGTTCCATCTGTCTAGATTTGTGTATATTTTAATTTGATTGCCAAAATGTTTTAATGTAAACTCACCTGTGGTAGACAGCAAAGAGAGTTAGAGTGGAGTCCATAATAGTATGTTCACATCAGCAGAAGATTTCATGAAATGACAAAAGGAAAACATACAGTAAGAAATGAGATGATTACACATTAAACATATCAACATAAGTACACTAACTCTATATGTTAACAAATAGAGTTCAGATACTTACACAGAATGTCTACAAGAATGAAACACAAAAATATTTAATTTATCAAATTTGCAAAGTCATGGAAATACCTTGCACTTGATCATCAAAATTAATTGGTTTTCAATAATTCACATTGATCTGCACAACTTTCATGTATAGGCCTATTTTGTATTTTTTATATGTCATATTTTTAAAAATCACATTTGCAAAGAGTAAGCAATGATTTTCAAATATGACTTTCATCAATGATTGCACATTGGTGCTAAATTTGATTGAAGCATGTAACAATAATGAATAATCTTGCAACTTGAACTCTTTTCCTGATTCTATCTCTTCTCAATACTCATCACATTTCCCCTCTATTGTTCAAACATGTCCCTTTATTACTTTTTATCTCCCTTTCTCTTCTGCTCTCTCTCTCTCTCTCCCTCTCTATCGTGTAATTTCATACCCATTTTTTCCAAACAACCTGTTCCTTGCAATCCCCCACTTCATCCCATATTCACTCTGTTACTAAAATAATCCATTTTTAGGACATCCTTGAAAAATAAGATCATCAGATGTGATCTAAATTCAAACAACTTTGCATGCCACATGCATCTGATCAAAATTCGAACTGTGATTTGCATGAATTGCTGCTCAAAAGCTTTGATTCGTGTAATAGTGTCACAAAATGACTGCCTAGGAGGGTAACGAGAACCATTCGAAGAGCCGTCTCAACGAAATGTCAGCGCGCTATGTATAGTTTTCCCAGTTTTTCTTGTTCAGGAGGATCCTTTTCAACTCAATGAGCAGGCAAAGGAGTTCATCATCTTGTCTTCGAGTAGTATCGGACTTATGTTTCAAGTCTAATACCCGCTTGAAAACAGAAGCATGTCATTGGTAACAGTTTGAGAACATGCCGTAAAATCGGTCTTCGAAAATAAGAGAGGAGATAGAGAGAAAGAAGAAGACGAACAAGAACAAAAAAAGTTAGGGTAGTAGTAAGAGAGACAAATAGTGAAGGAGTTAATCAGGGGGAGAAAAGGAATATATAAGGAAAAGTTGATATAATGTAAATAGAATGAGACCTGTTATTTTAAGAAAGGACAAGAGACTACAATTTAAAAGAAGGACAGAAAAAGGAATATTAAACTTTTCACACTGCATTCCTTAACCTCATACTATCCATAACCCCATACTATCTTATTGGGGGGTTTCAGACTGTCCTTCTTTACTCCGTACTATTTGCTTAGCCGAGGTTAATGCCTGACTATTGCACCGCTGTTTAGCCCCACTTTTTCTTAGCCCACTTTGGTTTCACACTGCAGTTCTTCGCACCGCAACTGTGGTGCTAGCACCACAATAAGCCGGCTAAACCTGCTTTTAAGCAGGGTCAGATAGTACTGTACTATTTACCGTGCTAGCCCTCTTTGGTAAAACGTAGTGTGAAACCAAAGAAGGCTAAGCTTAATCCCAGGAAATTACTGTACTATTAAAAGCATATCAGAAGAGGTACATTAGTTTGGAAAGAGAGATGAAGGGTAAAGAGCGAAAGAATGGATGATAACCAAATTGAATAATAATGATGCAATTTTGAGAAAGCTTGTCTGATGATTATATGTTATACCCTGAGAAGGCTATGACTTGAGCTATGAAAGGTGAAATTAACCCCTTTTCACATTGTCATATTATTATCTCTTTCTATCTCCCTCTCTTTTTTCATATTTGTTTATTTTACACTTGTTAGCTGCAGTGAAGGCTTGGTTTAAAATTATTTGAGATTTGAATTTCCAACGGCTGGTGATATACACTGCATACAGTTTCATTTCATTGTCTATTTCAAACAATTAAAGAATTAAAAAATTGATATATCTTTTTTAATAGAAACCCTTTATACAGATGGAAGGGGATCTCAAGATTTACTTGCATTGTTACTGATTAATGTAATGTATATTTCTTTACTATTGAAGTCACACCCACATACCAGATCATCTCCAAATACCTCAAAATGCCATTCACATCTGTAAATGAGAGCTCCAGGACATGACCGTACATTCGTCTTAGCTAGCACACCTGCTCTAATTATCTCATGAGTAAGGTGTGCTTGAAGGGAACAAGTAGTAGTCAATTTACTCCATCTCTTTTCCTTACCATCTACCACTATACCACCTAACGCTCTCTTACATCATGTTACTCTCTCCCTCCACTTTCATGCTGTCTCCTTCTCTTCCTTGGATTATCCTCACATTCCTTACATAAGGGACAGAGCAACGTCGATCTGGCACTAATCAGTGGCTGTCTGGCCCACAAGCCATTGTGTAAAATGGATTTTTAGAGGATTTATATTTCTGATTTCGTTTTCGAACAGTCAAATATAGATTTTCATTCTTTTTTTTCATTCCAACCTTTGGAGTTTTTCCCCATAGCTCTGTGACTCCCTCTCTTTTGCCCCCCCCCCCCTGATGCTTCTGTTTCTCATATATTATTAGAGTATTCTTTACTCAAGTAGAAAACCATAATAGTGATATGGCAGAACAAAATATAAAAACTTGGCATTTGGAATGTTTTTGTAGAGTTGTAGACAACACCTGATGTGCCTTTAACAATTTAATATATATGCTGTGCAGGTCATTCTTAACAATGAAAAACTTTTTTACATTCTCAACGTACTTACCAACAGGCAAGGTAATTTGTAAATATCAATCAAATCTTGGTCAAATATCTATATTTACCATTTAAAAAAGTCAACAATAAAATGCACTTCAAAATAGCCAGTTAAAAAAAATATTATGTCCATGGGAAAGAAACATTCAAGGATAATAAGGCAAGAAATGTTTTTAGCTATTTGTGTATAATGTAGCAATTATTTTGTCAAGGGTCTGTATCAAATTCAAGCAAGTCATAATACATTCATAATTTTCTACTCACGTTACAAGTTTTACATTGTTATTCTTTAATATGACACTTCCTGCTCCAGGCACGACTATTGTCAAAGGAATACCATTTAATGTTCTATGACAAGAATGCCTGCAGCAGGAAAAGGGTTACGTCGTCGTGATATCTTATTATTCTGTTGCAATCATGGTTTGTGAGGGAAGCCAAGATCCCTGAAGAAGTCTCGTCTTTTGCCTGTCCGGTATCACTTCTGCCAATTAGCGGTAGCCGGCGGGGCAAACACAGACAGGCGAGCCCACAGGCATCTATGATCAAACAAAATTGGCCGCCAAGAAACTAGTTCAGTGAAACAAACGTCTCGCTTGTCGCCATGGGAACAGACACCATGGTGCTCCTCCCACTTAGTTGGGGAGTGAGGATGAAGAATGGGGAATGGATGAAATTGGATGACAAGGTATTATGTTTAAGAACGGCGCATACTTTGTTTTTTTCTAAGAATATCCGAAAATTGCTTCTCCTTCAAATCTAGAGCAGTCATTTTTATTGGAAATATAAAATAACTTGGTGCTAGATTCTTTCAAACAGTGTGTACCACCATGAATGATACAGAATTCATAGATCATCCAAGATCAATAAGTGATGGCAGAAATGAAATGATCAATGACTAATTTTAAGCTACTGTTTTAAGCAACCATAAATGTGCCATCTGATTGGCAAAGGGCAAATATTTCAAAAGACTTAGTAGTTTATCAACACTATGGTAACTACTCCAAGGGTAATATAATAAAATTCCACCTTTTTTGCCAACAAAATGCCTCATAAATACAGCATGAATGGCATTCACTTTTGATGCAACTCCTCTTACATGCTTTGGGACATGAAATAAAGCAAAGGATAGGAAATAAAGAAAAGTTGATTGATTCGTGCTGGTTCCCATAGCTTTGAAACTTACCACAAATAAAAAGAGTCTGGCGTGGTTGGGTACAAATGTGGACAAAAATTATCTGGTATTTTGGTGATAGAGTTGGTCTAAAAGCAATCAATTCCCAAGGTGCGAAGTGGAACAGTGATTTAGGGATTTGGGTTAATGGTATAATTACAGAAAGTGTAAACAGACAATACTATTAATAGCATCAGATACCCTTCTCTTTTCATTTTCAGAGGAAAAAAAGAGGAACAGAGATTAAGGGGTGATGTTGGCAGTACAATTATGGATAACGTGGACAAACTGTACCATTAACAGCATCAGTTATTTAAGGGCACGTTTTTTTCATTACAGGACAAAGTAGGACAGTGAATTAGGGAGTTAGGCTGATGGATAAACCCATATGACAAAGTGAGTGCATACCACACCATCCTCTAGAGCTTCATATACTTAATGTTCTAATCTTTCTAACTTTAAGTATTGTAGGAGTTGGATCTTTGCCACTGGAGTCACTTTGACTGTTTTGTTCTAAATTTCAATTGAAATTAGAAGAGCATGAAATGACACACTTGTCAATAATCTGATGAGGATTTGATGTTGATGAAATATGGCCAAAAGTTGGAGTATCAAAGCAAATTCTGGGGATTGAATTATGTATTTACCATGGCAACGGGGAACCGCGTCTGTCAAATGTGAAAACAGATTGAGTGCATGAAATGGGATCTAATGTCACCATTTTCATATTCTAGAGAATAAAGGAGGATAGACTCATTGATTGATACCCGTATTATTGGTTGAAATGGCACACTTCCTCTCGAATGCAAAAATATGAGATTGCAGGTGAAAATTGAATATTATGCTGTCATTAGGAATATACCATAATCCACCTTCGGAACTTGGACCTGTTTTATAAAACTTTTACAAAGAACAAAGTTTACAGTTAAAAGCTACTGAAATCCTATAATCTGGTTGACTGAAAGTAGATTTTTTATAGAAATTGTGCATTTGTTGTTATAACAAGTCTTTAAAAAATTGAACCCTGAACCAAGGAAAGACCTATATTATCAAAACTGCTAGCAACTTGCCATGTATGTATGTCTTTCCCAGTTAGATTCATGAACAGACATTTCTTGTGGTTTTGAATCTCATTAGCACGTTCAATGAGGAAGCTAGACATTGGAATTCCACAAATTCCAGTATTAGATTGGATAGGAAGATAACCATAGCAACAAATACTAGTTTAGAAGCTGTTTGAATCTGGAAAGAAGGCAGATTTCCACTGCACATAAATGAATACAAATAAGGGAATCTATTTATGGCAAGATTGTGATGGCATCTTTCTTCTTTGACACAAGAAAAAACAAAGCCTATCGGCAAACTATTGCATTGTAAGCGTAGTTATAGTATAACTATTCCTTGTATCATGAGGAACATCAGCATTTACTTTTAGTAGCAGTAATAGTAGTAGTTAGTAGTAGTAGTAGACGTAGCAGAAATAGTAGCAGTAGTAGTGGTAGTATTTAGCCTGGATGGCCCTTGTTTGCCCTGAAGCCTGGCCCAAGTATTCACCATCGGGATGTTTTAAAATCAAAATAACATTGATTGGAAAGGGTAGCAAACAAAATTACTTTTAAAAAACTGCGCCTAATGAGAGCACCAAAAAGGGAACATTTTCAAACATTTAACACATTATTTTAATGAAATGTTATAGAAGTAGCCAGAAATGCCAAAACTCAGTAGGATTGATCTAGTTTAAGCAAATCATCTTATTGGAAATCCTTAAATTCTCACACACCATGACCCTAAAAGATGTCAGAATAGTTAGAAAGACATGCTCTCAAGCGATGTCTGGCATTGACTTTTTTTTTAAATCACAATCAAAGAGATACAATTCCACAGCGCAACACAGAAAATATCTTCACCCATGTTTGTCATAAAAACATGAATCCTCATTTCTCTCGACCAAGTGTCTTAAATGTGATCTGATTGGCTTTAAGTATGTCAAACAATCATTCATTGCCGAAGGGGGATACACTATCCCCTTGATAATCGGATTAATGTACACCGTTTCACAATTTCCATGGTGATTATTTCCCCTAGACTTCTCAGAATCATAAACTAGGCACGGAATTGTCGGCGCTGTATTGTTGAGCTATTGACAGCGACCCAGTTAGATGCTTACCAAAATTAGGTCAGAACGTCGATGAACGGCTAATTACTGCTTTCTTCTTTCAAGCCGTCTGCCGTAATCTTTTCACATATGGGTGTTAAAACCAGATTTATGCGCAATCTAATACACTGCAACTTGCATTGCCAATAAAGTTAATCAACATCAAAGACATTTTTACAACGTGTAAAGATAAACCTGATGGGAATAGACCCTCCAATGAGTACAAAGGAAAATTTAACACTTCAAAGGTTAAAAAAAGACTCCAGCCACAAGTCTAAAAAATATAAAGTGGAAAAAAAGTTCAGATTACCAAGAATGAATACATTCACACTCCATTACAGACAAATAGGCGTCAAAGTGTGTGAAACAGGCAGAATGTAATCGAATAAGGTAATTGCATTCATAGTTATCCCCTAATTCCTTCAATTCGAGCAAGCCAAAACTTTCTATATACCTTGTAATTCTTATTACTTCCGAGTGAATGTATTGGATCTGATACACCATTACCGTATTTCAATTAGTTATAGGTGCAAGATGTTGCAAATTTGGCAAGTCATCCACTATTTCCAATCAAGTTAAGTAGCTGGCGACTTAAGAGCTGGATGACGAAAGACGAAGCAAAATTTTGACTTTCGAAACTTTTTTCAGTCGAGCAGCTAGGAGGTCTACGGGTAGGCGGATCACAACCAAAAGACAAGGACTGAATTACAGGCTCAGCGGTGTTCTTTCACACTATGGCCTACTTTCCTAATGACCAATTTCTCTCTCGTTACAGCCATGTCGTGCCACATCGCCAACTTATATCTCAAGGCTCCATTCACACGTGCAAGTATTTGTTGGTCGAACATTAGCAGTTGCCCTAAGAACAGTAAAAAGCACTCAAGCTAATGTTTTTCTCAGTTTCACTTCCCTACTGCAGCCTCTGTTTCCCTCTTTAAGAAGCAAAGCTTATGTCATGCCATGCAGACAGCATTAGTTGCTCAATGAGCAGAAAGCTCCGAGCTATTTCTCGGGAGGCAACTTTCTCACTAACTTTAGCTTTGTCTTGAGACTTGAACTATGAACGTAATTAAGATACTGAATAGCATTTTGCTAACTGGTTTTTACTGAATAAGCCCTTTTTTAAATGAAAGTTACAAAATTGTTTTTTATGGAATGAGAGGTATGTTCTTATATTTGTTGTGCATAATCACAAACAATACCTGTCCTTTGTAGCTAAATTAGAAGTCACTAACTATCTAAAAATTCAACCAATTGAGGTGTAAGGCCTCCATGTTGATCAAGAAGCTATCAAACACAATCCAAATTTAAAACATTTTTTAAACTGGTGTGAAATGGGTCAATGTGTAATCATAAATTCAATGGAAGTAGGATGGGGTAGTTTAGGTGAACTTTCTTTAAACCCATACACCCTAAATTCTTTCTTTGACATTCATCCTACACTGATTGCCACCTTGTTTAACTTGGATATCTGGTAGCTTAGTCATGCACAGGCTGATAAATTTGGGGGCAAATTGATTTTTTTTTCAAATGCAGACTAGCTACTGGCCATGAGACCTACAAAGACCTTATTTATATAGGAAATGTCTGAGTACAGAGACTAATCCTATCTGATCATAGACCTAATTCATTAAAGCATGTTCAATATCAAAATTCTTTAATTTTTTTTATCACAGTAAAATGAAAAATTTCTTGTCATTTATTACCAGTCTAATATGAAGGTTAGTGAAATAGATCCAGAAACTTTTTGAAATATGATGAACCATAAGATCTTTTGAGATTTGAATCCAATCTTGAATGACTCTCCATTATAATCTCAACAATTGAAAAAAAAGCCGGAATTCAATTGTTCCAAAATTCATGCATGCGAGGTGTTGTCTACATGCAATGTCACTTAAACCTGATATATCGGTTGAAAACAACTCAACACAAGGCATAAATCACCATTTTTTTTTCTTTCAAAGTTTTCCTTGAAACACACTTGTGGTTATATATGATTAATTATTATTCTTACCTCTACTTGGGATTCATTGTTCAATTATAAACATATATTTTTTTAATTCTCTCTTGTAGCGCATGCTTTCTTGTATGACAGAGAAAAAGTGATCAACCCTTTATTAAAGGGGAAGTTCACCCTGACAAAAAGTTTATTGTAAAAATAGCAGAAAAAATAATTAAAAATATTGCCGAAGGTTTGAGAAAAATTCATCAAATAATTAAAAAGTTATTAGAATTTCAATTATTTGATTTGTGACGTCATATGCGAGCAGCATTCCTACATAGCGAATGGTAAAAAATCAATGAAATGTCATTTTCTCAGAAAATTGAGAATGGTTTTCACTGTAACTTTTGTATGTCAATAGACAAATCATTTCACACCCGATCATGATAAGAAAACAAAATTAAGTTATCAGGAACCATACAAAATTTGTAATTCATACATTTTATATTACATAACACATGGGGCAGCTGCTCGTTTATGACGTCACAAGTCCAAAATTTTGAACTCTAATAACTTTCTTACTCTTTAACGGATTTTCCTCAAACCTTCACCAATATATTTTTTACAATTTTGTCTGCTATTTCTACAACAAAGTGTTCTTCAGGGTGAACTTCCCCTTTAAGGAAAAACAGGCTTTTCAATACTGAACGGTGGTGCATATGCTATGAAATGCACAAATTTGTCTTCATCATCATCATCTGTACCGGAGTGCAGGTAGTCCTGTAAATCTCCCGGCAGTAAAAACTTGATGCATAATCAAAAGTCTATACATTGCAGGCTTGGATCTCAGGTTTGTTTGACCCAAAAGAATAGAACCCGTATTTAAATGAGTTGATGCTGGAGGACATTACAAGTGCTGCAGGCAAACTATTCCAAGATTGGATCACTCTTTTGCTGAAAAAGTTGCTGTGGATGTTAAACCGACAGGGAGTAGTGAGCAGTTTGAAGGGATGACCTCTTGTTCCCTGCTACTGAGATCTCATGAATCTGAGGGATTCTGGGGTCGACTCTGTCTATACCATGCAATATTTTAAATACTTGGATCATGTCCCCTCATTCTCTGCGGTAATGTAAGAGAGCTTCAAAGAAACTGATAACATGGAGTATTCCTCCCACACTTTGGTGTCAAAGGTGGTAGCACAGAATACCTCCATTTGTTTGGTCTCATCAGACATTTGCTTTCAATAAGATGAAGAGATCATTTAATTACGTATTCTATAACACCGCACATCTCAGAAATAAGACTACGCAGAAATGCACAGATGGGCCTACACAATCCATCACTGACACCTACGGTTGTCAGAGAGAGACTTCTTTAAATCATAATTATAGAATAAATGGAGCATTGATAATTGGACAAGTATTCCCATGAGCGAGTTATTTCATTTGAGGAAGATCATGATATAATTAAAGATATGAGTCAAGATATTTGTGTTGAATACAGATTGATACTGGTCAAACTCAATCTAGCCTTGGAAGTCGATGCTAGTCGTAACATGAACATCAAAGAAACCTGAAAGTTGGTGTTCCCAGGTTGTATTCAGAATATGGTCACAGTTTCAATGAATATAAATTACACTCATACAAAATAAATAAGGTGGATACTCCAATTGAGCAGAAACTTTTCTTGCATATTAAAAGATAACAGCATTGCTACCTTCATCCAAGAAAGACTTAAAAAGTATGAATTTCTCAAATTTGTACCTGTTCTAATTGCTACTTCCAACTTTTTCTTTCTATATATATTTCTTCTCTTTTCCCTTTCCTTGTCAAACACTCCTAAAACTTTCTGGCAATTACATTGCCACCCACAAAATACTTGAAAAGGATGCTCCTATTTTGCCACTAAAGTGATAATAGAATCTTGTTTGTATAAGATCCGAATGTCGCCGCCGAGCCATATCACCTTTCCATGCAATGAATCTAAAAATCTCATTGGCATCTTACTTGCATATTTCAGAGTCACGATCTCCCAAATATTTTTAATATACGAGTATATCATTAAAAGATTCTCTGAAGATGTATTTGAAAAAAAAAATCAAGATAAACCTTTTTTCCTTCTCTCTGAACATCTCAAAAATTCAGAAGAACTAAAAAAAAAATTGTATATTTATTTGCTGCAACAATAAGGAGATAGGAAAGCCCTGGAGTCGAAAAATATTTTTTCAAAAGTTATTTTGTGGGCTACAGAACACAAAGATGATCTTGATTTTTTTTTCTGAATTCTAATATCTGATTTATCTTATTTTTTTCATAGAATTCTGGAAAAATAGAAAATATTGTGTTTTATTCCATGTTTGTTCTGTTCTCATTTACTCCATGCTGTGCTTTAAGGCAATAGACAATATTCTTTACTTAAATCTTGTCTCTCAGACAGCGTAATTATTTCAAAGCCCTGTAGGCAAGAAAATCCAATAATTCTAACCTGAAAAAGATGCTTACTTATAAAAAAATAATCAAGGAAGTATATTGGATCTTTTCATATTACATTAGGCCATAGAGCAGTTTCATGAAAAAAGAACAAGGAGGCCGAAAGCACAAAGACTTTATAGACCTCTGACAAAAATAAGAATTGAATTAACAACACGGAAAACAGAGAAAAACACTCACAGAATTTCGGAAGAACACAGAAATCACAAAATTTCAATAAAAACATGATTGCTGGATATTATTTATGAACAAACAGCAAAATAATAAAAATTACTTTTCTTATCTAAATATCAAGATGTTGTGCCTTGAAGTATCTGAGAGATATTTTTTTAATGAAAAGAGAGTCAAATGAAAGATTGAGAAGCAATCCTTATTGTTTTAGGATTAATTTATCTCACTTATTTTGTTTGTTTATATCACTATCCAGTTACGCTAAATGTGTTGTTCTTTTTCAGGGAAAAGGACAAATTAAGAGAGAGGAATACAAGGATGAAGATAGATACAAAGATGGCTTTGTGCTAAAAGGCACTGTGTAGTTGCTGCCGCTTATACAATTTTGCTTTCTGAAGAAAAAAAATAGTTATATCAATAGTGCACCTCAGAATATTTTTTTCTCTAGATGGTGCTTTTTAAATGCCTATATTATGTTGGTATTGCTGTTACAGGAATGGTCCAGGCTGAAAATATTTATAACTTAATAAATAGAGTAGAACTCATTGAGCAAAATGCTGAAAATTTCATCAAAATCGGATAACAAATGACAAAGTTATTGAATTTCAAAGTTTGGCAACATTTTGTGAAAACAGTCTTCATGAATATTCATTAGAAAGGCTGATGATGTCACATCTCCACTTGTTCTTTTGTATTTTATTACATGAAATTAGGTTTCTTCAATTTTTTTCCTCCAAGAACTAGAAAAATTGGATTGACAACAATTTAGTGCATTACATATTTATTGCTGCAACTTATTTCATTATAAGGGAGACATATTATTCACACAAGTATGAAATAATGAAAAAAAATTGATTTTATGTGATAACATAAGAAAATGGAAAGTGGAAATGAGACATCATCAGCCCATCTAATGAATATTCATGACGACTGTTTTCACAAAATATGGCTAAACTTTAAACTTCAATAACTTTATCATTTGTTATCCGATTTTGATGAAATTTTCAGCATTTTGCTCAGTGAATTCTACGCAATGTATTAAGATATAAATATTTTCAGCCTGGACCATCCCTTTGAGCTTTGAAAGATATGCTACCCACCTTCCTGAAGACTGCTGCATCCATAGACCAGTTTAGATGACTCATTTATTGTTACTGAACATGATTTTTTTATCTATCAACGTGTATCTTTTGAAATGCTATCCCCATTCACTGTCAACACATTGTGAAGTGCTTTGTCAGGCAATAGTAAGGCACTATACCACAAATTTCAATACTTTAAGGGCAAGGCCCCATTTCAAAGAGCACATTTGTTAGATAACAGGATAAATAGGGCCTACTAAATTGACATGCTCAAAAGATTAAGTTATTTTGTCAGTTGATGTATAGTTTTCTAAAATGGAGGGAGGGTGTTATGGCAGCACTCAGACATCTTATCACCATACATATGAATTTTGAATTTTTAGGGGTATTAATCTTTGGCAAAAAGTTTTTAGTATCGTTAGGTATACAGTCGTCCTCAAAAGTGACAAAATGCGCTCCTTTATCCAAGGCGTAGAATGTAGACAATACTCAAATGCTCAGTAGCAAGCCCAGAGAAACAAACTTTATTTTAATGTAATATTTCATTACATTAGAAAATAAATTTCTTTATATGCACATGCATTCATGGACCAATAAATAGTCTTGAATCGGAACTTGGCTGCAGAGGGGTGGGGAATTTTATCAATAAAATAAATATATCTCTATTTATATTCATCATCATAAGAACATGAATAGAGGATGAAGGATCCCCTCATGCCCACATACATAGATGAAATAGATACATGTGTGTGGGTTTGACTAAACAAAACATCCTGGTTGGGAGTGTCTGAAGCAAAGTACTGTCTAGGCTTGAACATGAGTAAATAGAATGGCCGTCAGCTGATTAATGATGGATATCCTCCTCAAAACCATTTCAACAAAACTCAGACATACTCAGACAATTCCACAACAGCAGCATAATACATCCAAACATTCTGCAAATGCCACCAGCAAGCATCTGCATTATTTCCTTTCAAACGCATCACTGAAAGACACCATAGAATATGGCAGCGTTGGAGCGAATTCTAAGATTTTCTTTCTAAGGCAAAGTACTTTCCGACATCTGTTTGAATTATGGGGTGTATGAAATGACGTGCTTACGTTCAATTTCATCTTTTCTAGATTACAAGCCTTTATTTGATGAATAAAGCGATTCCATGACATGTCTTGATGCGATCCGCAGACCTGCACTTATACAGCTTGCCGTCATCCCGCTTGAGATTTCATTGGACAGTTGGAGCATTTTCCACCTTGCCTGGACAAACAGTCACAGATCAAAAGAAATAGAACTAGTTTATTTATTCTCACCCTCTCTGCTTCCGCAATAATGAGTTGTGATTTTTCCAGAAACGGCTTTGGTAAGATTGAAAAGCGTAACACGATATGTGCGTTCCGCGTGGATCAATGACAATTGTGCATTTGCAAACGATCGACAGGAGCTCCCGATAAACTCCGAACATTTGTCCACGGGCAGGAAATATCTCGTCCCTTGAGAGGGTGGGGTGCAATCACGTTCCAAGGAAGCAGAAAGCTAAATAAATTCTGATTTCCACTTCGAAAGTACTTTTCAACGAGGCATTCCTGATATTGAATACACTTTTGAAATGTCTCTGTATGTAAACTGATATTCTGTTATGTAGAACTAGCCTTGTCCCACTTCCCCCTCCCCCTCAAAAAAACATGAATTCCCGAGATATATAAAAATGGGTAATCGATTTGTTGGTAGCCTTTCCGATGGGGGTAGTTTACAAGATAGGATGGATAGAAAGGATAGTGAAAAGGGGGGGGGTTTGATGATTTAAATATCCTTTCCTCAATCTTTAAACTGTGTTTATCACAATCCCATCCTACCCCTTCATTTTGTCTTCCCCCTTCCTTTCCTTCTCCTCCCCCTCCTCCTTCTTCTGTTAAGGGAGGGAAAAAAGTTTTAAATCAGGGATAACAGTTTCATGATGCTTTGCTCAAGTACCTTTAATGAAAGGATGGAATGCAATTTGCACAACTAAGTTTTATGTACACACAAATTGAATTTGTCCAAATATCCGGTCTTTTGTAAAGTTGAATACGCTCTTTGCTCTACGGGCAGCTGAAGTACTGGCATGAATTTGACCTTGCGTCAATAGATAATTTACAGTATTGGCTGTTCAATTTCAGTTGAAGAATCAATTGATTGGTATCATCCACACTTTTGAAGGGACTTTGTTATTAAAGCAGTAATGAACTAGCAGCATTAACGGTGACACAACATTCGCTCCTGCGACATATGCTCCGGTCTTGATATCTTAGAGGGTATTGGGTTAGATTTAGGATTGTAATATAGTTTTTGGTTCAGAATAATGCAAAGATAAGGATTAGGGTTTATTTAGTTTATGAGATTAGGTTTATGTTTGGCTTAACATGCATATTGTTCTATGGAGCAATTGTCGCTAGAGCAAATGTCATGGAACCGCATTAATAGCACCACCTCAAGCCTTCAAATACTCACATACAGGCCCCGTAACACACACAAACCTTAGCTATGAATAGCAATTATGAAAGAACACTTCTGATTGGTTCCTGGTCAGTATTTTGCGCCAATTGCGCGTGTAAACTTGATCCTGATTGGGCAGTTCATTTAGCGATTTTTAGCTAATCTATGTGTTGCAGAGCCCTGGTCAGCAATTCTGAACTGTGTAATCTTACAATATAGGCCCACTTGATTAATAACATACAAGTTCACCACTCAAAACATTCATACCACACTAATTATGTTACCAAGTAGCAAATCAAATATTTTCATCTCAAACACATTTTAGTTTATCTATATGAACAAAGTGATAGGCTAAGTTATTCTATGTATTATTGATGGCATTCTCAAAATGTTATTTTTTAAGACTAGTTATTTACAACACACAGTCAATAGGATCACACAAAGTGTTGGCCAGTTTGCTCCCCCTTCAATATTTTGTTGAAAATAATTTTTTTCCACGTATAAACAGCCAATGTTAGGAAAGTTTGAGTTAGGGGGCTGGGAAAGGTTTTTCAAAAGGGGGTGGCTGTGCTGGGCAAATCAAGGTATGTTATCTTAAAAAATAAAGTTATATCTGATGAGGCTTTTCTTCCAGGTTCAAATAAGACCATCACTGAGACACAAAACTCCTATCATAGTATATTCATCCATTCAAAATAAAATAACCTATATTTGGAGATGCATATGATATACACCTACCAAACCAACATACAAAGATACTTTTTTAAAATGTTTCAGTCTTTCACCATTTTATTACAACTACTTTCAACAAATTAAAGATCTTTTCTCTCATTATCTCTCTCTCCCCCTCTCTCTCTTCTTTTTCACCCTCTTTTTTTCTCTATCATGTTCATCCTTCTATCTGTCCCTCTCTATACACAACACACACTCACACACATGCTCCTTTGCTCTAAATAAAAGCAATTATAAAAATGTGATCTCCCGAGATACAATGTTGTATACTTGAAAGGAATTTAAAAAGTCTTCCTTACAGAGCACGAGGAATGTGACACCACATTAATGTTTCATTGTAATAACATTAGGATATACATTTCTAGGCAAATTGAATTGTTATCAAATACAAATGAAAGCAATACTCGCAGAAAGAGAGGTATGTAAAATTAATAGTAAAAGAAAAAAAAGAAAGAATGAAAGATTTCATGCAAATCAAAGATAGATGAAGAGGGGAAAAAGAATGCTTGACAATTAGGAACAAGTGGAGCGCCCCTGGCAGTCTCACCTCCATTACACGATTCAATATAGCAGCAGTGCTGACTTTGAAAATGACTATAAAATAATTATTCACAAAAAACACCAATCATATAATCATAAAATACTATGTTCATTGACCCTAAATGACATTTGACCTTCAATATGTGACCTAAGACTTACCAGTGATACTTGATTACCCCTAAGTCCACAATTCATAAGCCATATCCATAAACTTTGAAAGTTATGACAGCAAATTTAATAATTACCTCTAACATGGCCAAAGTTCATTGGCCTTAATGACCTTTGACCTTGGTCATGTGACCTGAAACTGAACTCACACAGGATGTTCAGTGATACTTGATTACTTTTGATTACTAGACCAATACAATTTCAGAGTTATGATGGTTATTCAACAAATAAAAAGGAAGATGGCAGGGATGTAGATGATAAAATTGAAAAATTATACGTAGATGAAAGACAATTTAGTTAGAATTTAAAATACTATTGTACTAGAAGAAGCAACTTGTTAAGTGGTAAACAAATGGAGAGACAGAGGTTGTTTGCTTGTTGGAAACCAAAAGTTTGCAAGTTAAATGAAAGGAAAGTACCTTGAACCTAAGTAATGTGAGTTTTTTAACACACCATCCTGCTTGAACTTTACAAATACTTGACAGAACATCCATCTTGATAGACCTTCAGAAACTTTGACTTCTAGAGCAAGCACGGATGTGTGAAGTGCTTGAGCAAGAACATGTAAAGTGTGTGAGTACATTGAAGGAGATACATGCTCAGGAGGGGGTATTATGTTCACCCCTTGTGCTACCGTCACACCTACGAACCGGACTCCAAACTGACCGATTGGACCGTCATTGATAATAACGTAATACTTGTAGCTTTTATTGGTCTGGGTCCCGTAACACAAAAAGTTAGCGATTAATCGTACGCTTGATTTTCATGATTGATTGTACATTGTAGTCAATGCAATCAATCGTAGAAAAACGTTCTATGATCATTGATCAGCTTTGTGTTTTGGGTCCCTGGAGTCAGCCTCACTGGTGTGTCTGGCCCATTGGATACTCGTTGCATAGCTGGATAGTCAGGCTTTTGATATTCAAACATGTTTTTCTTTATGAATTGATAAGGGTTTTGAACCAAGGTGGTGGTTCAGTGGTAAGGCACCTATCCATCTCATGAGGTCATGAATTCAATCCCAAGTCAAGTCATACCAAAGATTTTAGACAAATGGGTCATTTTTCTTCTAGCTAGGCATTCTGCATTTAGATTGGAAAAGGGTAGGATAATATTTTATGTTTAGAAATATATATTGAGTAGTTGCCTTGAGGAATTACAATAAAAGAATCCTAATTTTTAACTTTTCACTTTAACTTTTGCCAAAAGAAAAAGTTGTTCGAGTTTTGCAAAGGGCTTGTTTAAAAACACATTGATACACACTGTCCGCAAAATATTGCAATTTTGTCAAACTGGCAACTACGGAAAGATTTATATGATTTATATAAAAACATATTTTTCGAAACCCTTGAATGCTCTATTTCAAATTCAAGGATCCAACCTTTAAATGCGCGATGATTGCACTTTCCAAGACATTCTTTGCACGCTTTTCATTCAAATTCCACGTCCTTCACACTGTCTCCACATGTTTGATTGTTCCTTGCCAAGAGTAGCGGCTTCCACTCATTTGGCACATTAAAAACAGTTACAGCACTTTATATGATCGGCCCTTCTAATACTCCTAATTGCACAATTGTCCACACACTCCTAAGCAGGTCTCGCATCTCTACTTAACACTGAGGCAACATGATGAGATCGTGTGGCTAATAAAATGAAGCTTTAGATCTAATTGCTTTCGTTTCAGGAGCTTAATAGGGGGTTGTCAATAAAAGTACTGTCTACACTAATTCTCACCTGATGAAGGCCTTCTGTCTGTTTTTTTTTTCCCCTCGAGCTAGATGGATGTAATTTGGCGATGTACCTCATTCAAATGTGAGGACTTTTAATGATGATAAAGGAGAGAATAACTGAATGATCAAGCTATATATTTCATCAATTGAATTAGTTGCCAATTTAGAGATCTCATTTTCATTACCAGGGAAGCATCTCATGAAGACATTTGTCAGGGATTTTTACTGGCTAAGCTCGTTGGTGTTCATCTGAACGGCCGCGTCAGTCAATTCTTGTAAATAAAAAAAATATATTTTGAGATTTTTGTAGAAATCAAAAGTAAAAGTCCTCTTCTATATGCTTAAATTTCTAAGTAGCAAAGTATTTTAGTTTCCGGGATATGTGGGGATTTTTGGCACTGCATTGACTTGGCACATGACAAAAACGATACAACATTTTTAATGATCACGCTCATTAAAATTATGGTCAGGGTTGTTGCATCTCCTATGGAATTTTTGTACAGGGAAAATCTGAACCACCCAACCCAAAATTACAAGCATGCATGTAGTTCATTTGCGATATTTTCTCTGATTCTTGGCTTTGTGTAAAAGAACAGAAACCAATGCCAAGCAATTGTCTTGGTCTTTCATTTTTCTAGCAACGATTATGTTGTAAGGCTGGGGAACAAAGTGTGAAAATTATGGTAAACTTTGAAGTCGATTTTCTCTACAATGGGTTTGCACTGTCGCATGTGTGTTACAACTGGACGATCACTGATGATTTGTTCTCATCACCCAATTAGATGCAAGGATTTACAGTAACTTATAACAATATTCAGCGAGGATCAATGACTATTTGTTTCATAAAATGCCTCCAGGTTTTCCATCATCACAAATTGCATCCTGCATCATGGTGCATAATTCATATCACGTCAGAACTTGTGATAAGTTGCGAGAGTCATGATTTTAGTAGATAATTTGGGAAATTTCAACGTTTCTATGATCATTACAATCGATTTCCATCATGGTTATTGCATATATTATCAGGAGGATCAGCTGCTTTATTAACTCTTCAAGTTCTAGATGAATTGCATCTGTATGGGATTTTTATTATTATTGTGTACAACCTTGCAACAGCATTATCTAAAAGAGTTAATCAGCATTCATCAAGATTTTTTGGCAACCCCTGTGCTCATTGGGAATCCGCTGTAATTAAATCTCACCCTTTTGACACAAGAAGAATACGGGGCAGACTTACAAATTAACCCATATGACCCCTATGGGTAAAATAAAATAATTATAGGCTAAAACCCAAAGTAATGAAACTGTACTTACTATCCCTTAGCAATAAGGGAAGGAAAAGGAAAAAGAATGCTTCCAACATTTTGAAACTTAATGCCTTATTTGATAATAAATAATTGATACAATTGACAGCATCCATTATATTTTGTGTGGTGGGCAGCAAGAATCGTAGTTTTCATAATGGTCTTCGGGATCGGAATTGCTATGACCAATCATTGGTGAGTTGAAAATAATTGATAAAGGTATTGTCCGTGTCACGTGTAAAAGGGTCGTGATATATCAACCTCCTTGTATACATCGAAAATGACCCAGTTCTACTTTTCATAGTCATTTACATTAAAAGTACCTGCTGCGTCATTTGAAACAACGCTTTTTAGTCTTATGTAAACAGTAGAGAAGCACACCTCTTGCCCGCCCTCATACATCAAAGCACTTTTAACTAAACAACTCTTGGTTTAAAAAAAAACGTGCTATTTCTTATTTGATCATCCTATCACCGTACCTAGAGTGGCCTAGATTTTAATATGCATCTAGGTACACAAACTAGGAGGCAAGCGGGAGAGGGTTAGGGCAAAAGAAGGAGAAATACGGCAGAAGAAAGATATTCGGGCATTATGATGACATTGATGCTATGGAAATGAGAGCATCGCTTGGAACTTTGGACGATGTGAGGTCCCCCATAGGACCCTCTGGGGGGTCACAACGACACCCAGTAGCGGAAGAATACCATATATGTTTTTTTAGAATTTTAAAAAGGAACTAGCAGGGAATTTGCAAAGCAGAACCATACATTATCAATCAACTTGCCAAATAGAAAGAAAGAAAAGGAGAATTATACCTACCATTTGCATTTCATATGAAAACAAAGCTTAGCATCTGAAATTTAACAACTAGATAATCAAACAATACATAACATGATACCATATAAATGAAACGAGTATCAGCTAAAAAGTTGTTTAGTGACAGCATCGATTTCTCTATAATTCTCTATGGAGTATACTCTAGGTCAACACTTACTCCCCTGCAAGTAGTTGCAGTAAAAAATTATTTTAAGAGAAAGCCGTATTACCAAGGTTTATCACCATGGTACAGCCATATTAACTTTCTGATATCTCTTGCTTTTTTCTTGTAATCAGCGGAAGCGCTGTGGTGTAGCAGTTCTGACTCTCGCCTCATAAATCAGAGGATCGCGTGTTCGAATCCCACCATGGCCTAGGGTCCTTTGGCAAGGCGTCAATCCACACTTTGCCACTCTCGCCAAGGTGCTAATTTGGTACCGGTAGGAAACAACTGTTTTTGTGGTTGGCTTAGCAAGTATGTGCCTGGCAGGCTGCTAGAAAAGTTTTGAATCAAGTGACAGGGTAGTAATAATTGGGAAGTGTTTTGAACAGCCGTAGATTGATAAAACGCTGTATAAAAGCCAATTATTATTGTTATTATTATTATATCCTGAAATCTATCAAAGCGAAAATACCACCACACTGTTTTGTTTATTTGCTTGTTTTTGTTTAAGCATGGAACAAATTAAATAGATGATTTTATCAACAACTGTTTCTCGTTAATAAATCCTTATCACCTGATAGGATATGAGAAATTCTTCAGTTAAATCATTAATAACATGCTCTGTGAAACCCTTCCCTCCCCTGCCTACATGTAGGCAATCTTTTACCTATCTGATGTCCTTTCACTGAATAAACCGCTAAAATCATGAGCTCAGCAAAATCAAGAATCTCGGGGGACCTCATTACAATGTCTTGCTCAAAGCATCACTGTGAACTCATTAAAAGTCGTCCCTGGATCGCAACCTTGAATAACCTTTCCGACAAGGAAAACATGAACCCTCCTGAATTGCTATTTATATAAAGTTCCCATCACACTGGCGTTTCCTTTAACCCATCGATGCCCTTAGAATAAGAAGACTGTCACCTTGAAATGATTAACATGGTCATGTGGCCGCAAACGAGTTAAAAATTGCAATATGCATTGCCAAATTGGTAATTGCTGGGGCGATCAGTGAAAAAGTGAACGCTGGATGTAAAAACTGTCCTAGGTTGAAAGCCTCTCACAATGTCTAAGGATATAGATTATCTTGGGAAGAGGGGTTTGAGTCAGTGAGCAAAGACATGAAAGGTTATCAGGGCCTCGTCTTACAAAGAGTTACGATTGACGGGATCAACCTCAAGTACATGGAAATCCATCAATGTTTTTTTTTCTTTAGGAAATTTGCACAATGTCCTTTGTAAACAAAGAGAAGCACACTGAATTTTCAAGAATAATAGGAATGTATGATTATACATAATATCTAGAAAACATTTTAAACAAACATGCAGTTTAGATGTTGACATTGCTGGCTTTCCATAGCTGTGGTTGATCAGATCAATCGCAGCTCTTTGTAAGACGGGGCCCAGGGAATCATTTTCAGTCATTCACACCTAAAATGGTCCCAGGGTTTAAAATCAGAGGTTAAACAAGGCCATCTAAGACAATGGCCATGAATTTTTCATATTTTTTTCTTTTCTTCATTTGTGGTGTAATATAAAAATATGTCCTAAATAGAAGCAGGCCTGCCCTTAACATATTGAAATTTAAGACCAATGATAATAATTATTTATTTTATTTATTTATAATGCACTTTAAGATATACATGTGGATTAGCACTTACAGATTTATTATTATCCTGGTCATCGGATTCAATCGGTCATTCATGTACACAATGTATGCTCACCATCCACTCCCTGGGGAGAATTCCAGCTAGTCGCCATTGATGCGTTCACAAAGCTTCAATGACCTTCACATCCTACCCGGTACCCATTGAACACCTGGGTGGAAAGAGGCATAGTGTGGCTTGATGCTTTGCCCAACAACGCTACGCCACGGTATGATTTGAACCCACGACCCTTCTAATCACAAGACAAGGGTCGGCACCATTACGCCATGGCTCTTCTGCTCATGCAACACACGTCCTGCATGTGTGAGACTAATAGCCAAGGCACGGCACATGAAAATACCACTGAATTTCTTAACATAGACATCGGGCTCTGGAAGAGGTAGGACCGATATGCCGGCAACATATGAACCTCAGTATAAGCAACTGTTAATGGATTGCTACATAGCAAGCTTGCATGTAAATATTGATCCTCTAGGAGCAGAATGCGTGCTATGTACACATACTTCCATGGATACAAATGTCACAGCTTCTTCTGCTTGTGGTCCTAGTTTAAGTTAACATTGTTGACAATATGAACAAAAATGAAGAATCACAGGATATTCACCATTGTATCAATAAATTGTGCAGTGACAAATTCAAGAAGAAAACAAAGACAAGGTTTTTTTCATGAATTGATTTTTAAGACTTTAAAACATACATAATAATAATAATTATATTCCGCATTTATATAGCGCTTAATACATCGGAACGACGTCTCTAAGCGCTTTACAGACATATTATTACCCCGGTCATCGGATCCTTGCATGCCCGCATACAATGTATGCACCTTCTCCACTCCCTGGGGAGCATTCCAACAAGAGTTCCAAGACTCAATTGCTAGGCATACTACATATAGGCTTTCACATCCTACCGGGTACCCATTTAACACCTGGGTGGAGAGTGGCAAAGTGTGGATTAACGCCTTGCTAAAGGACGCTAGGCCATGGTGGGATTCGAACACACGACCCTCTGATTACAAGGCGAGAGTCAGAACCGCTACACCACGACGCTTCCACATAGGGAGAAGTAACTCAACAGGTTCCTTGAAAATCATCTGTTTTCATCATCATCACCTAATTTCTTCAGTTTTAATGTTGTATATTTCTTTCTCTTTATTATTAAGTTATTGGCTCAGTCAAGAATTCAATTCAGAAAAGGGAATCTTTAAGAAATAACTTCAATTTCTATTAAAAGTAACAAAATCTACCCACGTCGTAAGATTTTGCCAGCAAACATTTCCCTTCTTAGAGTCACTGTTAAAGTTGGTTTTTATCATATAGTTGATAAAAACAAATTATTTTTTCACTATTGTCCATGGAGCATCAAATTAATCCTGCTTTAGTATTATTTTGATGCATAATTGGGTCAGCTTTAATGACTATTCTATAGCAAACAGATGCAATGGAGAAGAAAATTGCAATATTTGCTAACTTGAAAAATAATTCCATTTATCTGCTAAGCTGATCATACGGGTCATGTAAATCTAACAATTAACTTGGATTATATAAGTCATATATTCATACATCTCTCACTCATCCACAAGGAATGGATAATGGCCACGCTTTGTGTTTATTTCTAAAATGCAAATTCTGTGTCCTTTGTGTGTGTGAAATTATGATAAACTGTAAATTATCATAAAAATATTATAATAAGGGTATTTTGTATAGCATGCGCACATATCCATCTTGTTAGGTGCTGAAGGCGATCCCATATCACCCCGGCTAAGCTAGTCTACCGATTCCAGTACTCATAGATTTTTTGAGGAATACCTTTTTGCTGGAACGTACCCATTTAACTCACCTGGGTTGAGTGCAGCACATTACAGATAAATTATGCCATGACTGGCATTTGAACTTATGACCCTCTGTTTCAAAGTCTGCAGACTTATCCACTGGGCCACACAATTCCATGAGGAAAGCAAGTTTTAATGTGATACACTTTAGAAGGCAAATGAAACTTTTCAAATGCACGCTAAACAGTGCAGTCAAGCTTCATCAGCAGATTTTTTTTCACAGATTTGTTTCATACAAATATTGCTTTGGTTTTCATGACTTCCACTGTATTTTTTACCTGAAAATTTCTGCTTTCATAGAGATTCTGAATTCCTTCCAAATTTAGTGAGAATTTCTGTTTTCAACATTGTGAGGAAAAAAAATTAAGACTTAAGGGAAAATGGCAGGTATTTTGTAGGGTGCTCAGGTACATTCTTCACCTCCATATCTGATTAGTGATATCATTCTCCTTAAGAGGTTACTTAAGCAGGCCTTCATTTCATAAGAAATACATGTTTACATCAGATTTACACATGGAGGAAGAGCTCATAATCAATATGACCCGACATTTTCCTTGAAACTTCACTCAATATAGCATCATCAGCGCTCCATCAAGAACCTTTCGACATCCTACCCCACGCCACTTTCCATATTTTGGTGCCCTCTGGGGAACTGCCTCTTAAAATATTCCAGCCAATAAATATCTGGCCGGTTGGAGTACGCAGCGCACAATCCTTTCGGACAGAGAGTCATATCGTGTTGCCAATTTGCCCTGGGACAGGCCCATCGGCCGAGATCCTTGACAACACTCGGAGGACGAAGCAGGGGAAACATCAACCGGCCAACTCGTCATGACGGTGGCTTCGATTTCACTGCCAATTTTGTTGGTTCGTGTCACTCCACATGTCCGACAAGCCTCACATAGATGTATTATGTCATGTATATGTACCTTAAGCAATGGTAAAACAAGCAATTAAGACTTGCGAAGGGCAGATCATTCTCTAAAATGAACATTTGCATTTATAAGATAGGAATGATGGGAAAGAAAAGAAGAATAGAATCAATAGAGCATTCAGACAGAAAATATCCTATATCCATACATTGCAAGTACTCTCATCTGAAAGCAGGGTGTATCTTGTATAAGTTGTTTAAATGTTAAGTGTGTTGTTTTGATACATTAGGTTTATAAAACATCTTATTCTCACTTCTGACGTGACATTGTTTTCTGCCTAAGGTTTTTTCCCCAGATTTTTTTTCCCTAGGTTTTTTTTTCTTTTAATTCTTCTAATAACTTCATAAAAAGATCAAGACCTTTTTTAATCAATTACCATAGATCGATGTTTATCCTCTGGCGTTTGAGGTAGTACTCAACCTGACAAACAACTGTACCTGATCACATGGACACAACAAGGTTAAGCCTTGGGTAAATTGTTTTTCTTCTTACCAACGTTCTTATAGAATAACTTCCTACATCAAATCATAATTGCAAATTACCCTCATGTATTCTAAACATAATTGATGTTCTGGAAGTAGATAATATGATGGATGTGGTAGAAAAACTTTCCAACCCACCCCCACTCCTCTCAAAAAAAAAATTAGACAAATCAAGAGGACCTTGCAATATACATGTATATGACATGCCTTATATTTTTTTTTCATAATATTACATTAATTTTCATTTTTATTCCATCTCAAGTTATATTTACCAAAAGAAAGCTCTTGTCTTTATTCTATAAACCTTGATTTCAACACCTGAGGCATCCCATCATTCAACAGTTAATTGCACAACACTGCGAACAGGAAGCTCCAGTAATTGCACCTGTTTAACGTGAACGCCCCCAGCAATGAGAGGGTTAATTGGAAAATAAAAAGCATAGTGCCTGACCTCGGCAACACATGAAGATGGAGGGGTTTAACCCTCTTTCCGCTTATCTGTCACCCCCTTATTTCAACTGTACTGGTAGAAGGTTGAAAATCTTTCACCTGCTAAGCTTGAAGTAGTTACTTGATGTTGAAATTTGTAATAATATGTATCTGCAATGAAATTTTTTGAGAAACTTACCTTTAATAGTTTGAAATTTATGCAGAATAATATCTTACTAGCAATTTGGAAAATAATTCATTTGTTTAAGGATGGAATCGGGAAGATATGATATTAACAAATAAATTATTTTAGGCATTCTTGTTGCAGATCCCAACATTTCATTAGTGCTAGATGTACCTAGTTATTTTGATGTACTGGGAATAGTTATTATATAAGAATGTCCCTATTTTAACAAGTTTCTAACAAACTTTCATTTATTTTTAATTCACGAAACTTCAAAAGAAAAGTAAACTATGTGGAAATGAAAGAGAAGTAATGGTGTTGCCAATTAGGAGAACATACCATGACCTAATTAATAAGGCTTCAAATAATTTATTAACTGAAGTAAACAAGAAGTAAGAATCATGATAGGACCAGGGGGGTGTTTCATAAAGCTGTTCGTAAAGTTACGAATGACTTACGCACAACTGGAACCTGTTCTTAGATCATAACTCAATTATATAGGGATATCACATAGCACAAGAAAGGATCACCAGTCGTATGTAAAGTTATTTGTATCTTATGAACAGCTTAATGAAACACCCACCAGGGTCCTGTATCATAAATCATAGCAATTGATCATAGAGCTGCTTTTTACAATTAATTGCATTGATTATAGTGTATTATCAATCATGAAATCAGCTCTGCAATCAATCAGTAATCTTCATGTTTAATATGGGGGCCTAAAATGATATTAATCCCATTTTAGTAGTTTCATATCTAATGTAGATTGGCCCCGTTTTAAAAAACACAGAATGACAAGGTTAAAAGTAACTACATGGAAGGTTATAATAACAATCATATTACTGAATAAATATTTGAATAATGATACACAATAAAAAAGTTAGATATGAGTTGATTTGACATGAAGTAATTTTTTTTCCATGTAAATATATTAATTTTTTTTAATTGCTGATACTAACAAGGAATCTAGAAAATTCATATGTTCTTTCTCCGAACACATATGCCAACCGTGGACCAGTTTTGAAGGTTTGGGGGGGGCTGATCCAAAAGTGGGTGCTCAACATATTTGCATTTCTGTCCATGGTTTGGAAAAAGAAACCTTGTTCTGCGACCCCTATATACCAATATATCTCCCATCATTTTTATTTTGTTAGTGCTATTATAGGAGTGAATGTCAATAACAGCACCTGTCTCATCCAGATAATACCATTGGATACAAGGAATTAAGGTGGCACCATTCTTAGTAGCCCCAGACTACACTCTGAACTAGATGTGATGAGGCGTGGAATGAAAGGTCGACCAAAAATGACTGCCAAGGCAAGGTTCACTCGGTCTAGAATGTCCGCTTACCTATGTTGGGTGGAAAAGACTAACCTTATATCAGTATCAAGGTCTTTGCTCCAGATAAAGAGTTTCTGCCTTAACAGAAAAGTAAATGCTTGCTAATTAATAGTGGGGATTATGATTTTGGTCATTTTTGGGACATAGATTCATCAACAATTAGAAATACTCATCTAGAATAAGGATGCTGATATTATCAGCTAAAGGTAGGAAGCTATATGTTTTTGTATTACTCAGGGAGTGGTCTAATATCTTAAATATGATAGAGTGCAATTAAGGTATCCCCAAAATTTAGTTCAATGAGACACACAATGTCCCTCAATCACCCTTAATCACTTGTTTAAGGCTGAAGAATTAAATGTGCATTTATTTAGAGTTTGCATATGTTATATAAGGATAACGAAATCCGCATAACCTCCCCCCTCCTTTTAAGCACTATAAGAAAATTGGAATTGGTGTCCTAATTATCCTGGATCAATGACCTCCATACAGAGAAGATTGCTACTTAAAATTGAGTTTAATGAGCTGGCTGAATTGCCCATAATTACCAAAATGTGCTGCACGTTCCCGGCGTTCAAACGGGCAAATATCAACAGGATAATGGGCATAATTTGTAAACTGTTTCCCCAATTATAGATTGGTGACAGAGATATAAGAAGGGACATGTCATATACCATGAAGGGCTTTTGTGGATCATAACAAAGTCTTTAACCCAGCAGGAGTCACCACCTCAATTTCATCGACTAAAGCTCAAAATTTTCTGTGATAGGCCTTATTGAAGTTGTACAAAAGACAAATGAGATATCTTTTTTTGCATTTATCTTGTTCACATCCCATGATATAAACATGTCCTCATTATCATTATGCACTGACAATATCCCAACCCCCCCAAAAAAAAAAAAATTGCTTGAAAATCTTCACACCTACTCAATAATTATACATTTTGTCATATTCACCCTAATGGTTGGGTTTTCATTAAAATTGATAGAATATAAACGGCCAATGTGTTGGCTCAGTTGGTAGAGCATCCGTCTCACAACCGGGAGGTTTGGGGGTCCAAACCCCGGCCTCGTCAGACCAAAAGATGCTAAAAGATGGGAGTTGCTGCTACCCTGTTTGGTGTTAAACGATTAAAGGGATAAAGCCTCGTTGATCTGGTGCTGCACAATGGCTGCCGGGCCCACAATCAATTGGGAAAAGCAAATTTTCGGAGTACTTTATTTCATGTCTATTTCGAACAATAAATAAATGAAAATATGATGGATTTTCATCAATTTAGAGGATAATTAGAGAGAAAAATTGATAGGTTTCTTTAAAAAAAATTCAATGATTCATGAAAAGTGATAATGCATAATATGGGTTGAATACAACTTAACCATCCCTTTCCAGGAGTTTCTACCTCTCATTCTCCTCATACTCCATCATTTTATCTTTGTGGCTTCATGATGTGGGTGAGGTTGATTGGCTGATATAACCGCAAGATATTAATTCTCATTGCGGTTGAGTTTTAATCCACAGCAAACGTCTGCCTTCCTTGGCATCAGAATGTGGTTATTTATGTTTTGCACTGTCTTCTGTTCAGGCATAAAGAAGGGATTTAGTTTCTAGTAATGGTGGATTGAAGTATTTTCTGAGCATCCGATTTGGTTGGTATCATGTTTATGGTCAAAGGACTATAAGAGAGCCTTTAATATAAGAATAAAGTAATAAATATTTCACACTTCATTAATTTGAATATAAAGAGCTTTGATTTTTAGTAATTATGGCTAGAAATATTATCTAAACATCCTTAATGTATCCAATTCCAACTGAAGATTGGAAAAAAGGCACAAAGGGCTTTTATGATAGGAAGTACAGAACTCATATGTAGATCTAATTCTAAAATCTTTAAAGAGAGATTAGATAAAACTTCTGGATAGGATAAGAACCAATGTTTTCTGAAAGTATTTCTTAAATGAAATCCCACTTGTTGAATATTCAAGTTATAGTAACAAAAACCAATACAATTCTTGATTAAAAAAAATATATTGAACATCACTCATTAAGATCACGACTTTGATGGTAATAGTATACAACCTTAGCTATTCAATGATTATAATATCTATTATTTTCATTAGATTTTTTTTCTGGTAATTATTTGTTGTTAGATGTAATTACTATTACTATTGTGTGATCACTATTGCTGACAAATTACTGCTGTTATGTCAAAGAGAGGGCAAAGAAAATGAAGCACAATAAGAATGTATCTTATTTCATAGGCAGAAAGAGAGAAAGAAATAAAGAAAATAAGAAAAAAAAGCAGACAAAAAAAGAAGAAAGAAAAACTCTAAGCTGCATAAAGATTTAGGTCATCCTCATGCTTTAGAGGATAGTGGATCCATCTACTGTTAAATAAAACATATCTTCTTTCAAACCACTACAACTTAGATAACTATTCCAATAACCTCCTTCATAACTTGAATACAAACCGCACAATACATTGCATTGTAAGGAAGTTCTAGGCCACCACCCACAAAAATATGTCATATTTTCCAAAAACAAACTTTCCCAAGCTCCCAACAGTGTTGTGAAAATATTTTTTTGTTATACTGTACCTTAATAACAATAAAAATGCATAATACACAAGAATTGTAAAGAAAACTTTCCATCTTAATCAGATGCTCAAGGCTCTTTTAGAGCAGATATTACCGGTAAAATAATTTAATGGTGGAGCCTATATTGTTTTAAAATACACTGATAGATTGAGTACATAAAACATCTTGTTTTAGTCAATCTTGAAAAAGCTGCATGGAATATTTTGTTTTCATGCTTTAGGGCACAATATCAAACTTCTGAGTAAACTATCTTTGAAAACACTATTTTCATCCAAGACTTCTGCAAGTGTAAGGTTTTAAATTTAGCACACGGGATGGAGCGTCGGATTGTTGGCATCTAGGGCAAGGACGTTGGAGATTCCAATAACACCGAAATGTCAATGAAATCCATTACAACTTGACATTCTAGTGCTGATTTTCATTTCAATAAAAGCATTAGAAACAAACCCTGACACGATAGTTCAAACCAGACGTCTCTCTGCAACCTCTCTGGCTCAGGTTGTTCCTTGTGATATTTAAAATGTGTAATAGGAGGCTGTTATGATGTTAGCAAGTTTTCAAGCCCCATGCAGAACCATTTACAAGAACACGTAAATGTATTGAAAATGCAAGTCAAATGACAAAGAACAGCTGGAAGGTCTTTGTCGAACATCGATGAACCGGAACAGCAGTTCATTCCAAGTTTAGGACCTGACAAAAAATTGCAAATATGTTGTTCGTCCAGGGTCCATGACGAGGCGGAAACTGCTGTCTTGATTGACAAATGATTGACAAAGACTTCTTGTTTGCTCATTGTTAAGAAGAGCAATTGACAATACATTTTTATATTTCCTTGAAAGTGTCATGCATCGCAGTGTAAAAACTCCCAACTGTCTCAGAGATCGATTGATCTCAACTTTGCCTCATGGGTTAGGTTGGTGTAACATTGCCCAATACACTATTTTCTGTTTCTCTTCAAATCCACATATCATTTGCATTGGGAAAGGGGAATGTCAAATACACGCTTTCCCTAACCTTGACTCACACGCATCGTTTAAACATTGTGAAAGGTGAATTACATGGGAGTAGAGGGGATACCGTAAGTAACGGTGTATTAACCGCACCCGTGTATTAACCGCACCCCCAACTTTGGACTAAAAAAAAAAAAAAAAAAAAAAATCTTCTCACATTTACATGCATATTTGAGGTACGGAGAAACAAAATCTAAGCTTTTAAGATTTCAAAGTATCCAAAGAGATTACCTGTATGCAGAAATCTGCTGTTCTTGATCAATTCATCTACAAATGTTAGAAAGAAAGAACGGTCCCGCCAATATTGGCAACTTACACACTCGCTCACCTCACAGTCACAGTCTACACACACAGCACTGCCATTACATTGCAAACTACGATACAGTACAAGTCATGCCAGTACATCTTATCAAATTATGATCTGTGTCTTTCCCAGCGTAGGAGGAAGAAACATTCACATTTCTTGCATCACAATCTCACAATCACTTTCAGAAATTTGATGTCTTAGCATGAATTTTGGATACGGGATTATAGGAAGGTTTAAGAAACAAAGAAATTGACATTTTTTCCAGTTGTTTTTTACGGCTTCGTGCCGTCTCTCTCATGCGTGGTTTACATGGTATCTTATGAAAAGCAAACAGGAAAGAAAAAAACAAGCTGGCGCGAAACGGGACTTTGAATAGCGCCAGCTTTAGTCGCACTGTAACCACATTACAACGCAATCTCTAAGCTCACTCAACTCTCGCTCAGCGGTGACAAAATATTACCGAGTATGCTTGGCGTCTCTTTTAAATTAGTCAGGGAACTTCACTACTTTGAATCGAGAATAAAGTCAAAATTAGTGTCATGAAAGTGAGTGCGTTTGTTATGGACAACATTTAAGTAATATTGCAATAATCGCTTCCCATTACCCGCGGCTCATACCCCTCTAAACGACATTGCCTGGGCGGCTACGCCCGGCCACTCGATGTGTTGTGAACTGGCAGACATCGTACATGTACGGGAGGGGTTACGGCGGGCTGGCTCAGACCTGTCACCGTGTATAAACCGCACCCCCGACTTTTGCTTCTACCCCGCCGAGAAAAAGGTGCGGTTAATACACCGTTACTTACGGTATGTTAGTGTAATCATAGGAAGCAAATTAACTCACTGGCAGAAACATGACAGAAACAGAGTTTAGATGAATACTGGAGCTATTTGAGGGGGTCTGCTAACATTGGGATAATGTGTTTTCGCCAACAAAAAATGCTTTTCCTATCCTTGACTCACACACATTATTCAAATACTGTGATGGGTGAATTTCATGCGCGTGTACAATGGATATGGTAGTGTCATTAGAGGAAGTGAATTAACCCATTGGCAGAAACATGACAGAAACAGAGTTTGGATGAATACTGGAGCTACATGAGGGGGCGAGGTAACATTGGGATAATGTATTTTCGTCAACAAAAAATTGCTTGGTCAACACAAGTTACAGGTATCCCTTTCATTAATGATCGATCAATCACATGAATTGGCAACTCTGAATGACTGTCTCTCTCTCTATATTTCTCTATCTTTTTCTCTTCTTTCTTTTCTTTCCCATATCTCTCTCCACCCCATTCTCCTTCTCTCCCTCTTTCTCCTTTCTCACTCTCTTCTCTCACGCTCTCTCCTTTCCCCTTTCTAACTCTCACCCTTCCCTAGTCCTCTTGTCTCTCTATCCTTATTCCATTTCTTTCTTTTGCTTTCCCTCAAAATATGTGAATTCTCCCTATATATCCATCCCTTAATCATTCCTTTACATTTCTCTTTCTCCATCCTGTCATTTGATTAGCTTATTTTATTTCCCTTTTTAAAATTGCAAAATAAAAATACAACTTGTGCAAAAGGAAATGTATTTCTTCAGGGTCCAATACGGAATTCAGAGCCTCGCCCTTGAGAGGGGTGTTTTTAGTCTTCGTTCTGCAATATTCATTACTTTTATTTTCTTTTTCTATGACTTTGTACTTTAATCATGCAATAAATCTTGTTAATATTGGAAACTTCATGATTTCTTTTCAATAAAAATAGAATTATAAATAAAAACTGTAATCGAAAAAAATCAACTCTTAAACTTGACTTACCTGTATTCAAAAAGTCCATGCAGGGTCCAGAACAGCAAAGTAAAATAGAAGTTCATGTAAAGAGAAAAGGAAAAAATATGCATAAGCTTATGTAAAATCAACACATCCTTTTTAACAAGTCTGTACATAGGAAATTGTAATAAAAACCAAGAGGGGAGGGCAGTGATAAAATAAAATTGTAAGAGAGCCAAGAGTGCAAACATTTCATTTCAAAACTTGTAATCATATCAACTATTTTTCAAGTTTAGAATACATGGACTTTTATTACACTACTAAAAGGTATTTAGGTATAGAGAGATATATTGCAGATGATCTTTCATAGTCACGTCCACCTCCCCACCCACCCACGTGTAGACTTTCTTTCTCTCTCCCTTTCTTCTTCTTCTCCTTCTTCTTCTCTCCATCTACTTGATTCTCCAATGTTGCTCTCTCTCTGTCTCCTTATTTATCACTATTTCTCTTCCATTTTATTTCTCAATAGCCTGTATTTTTAGATCCTCACTCTCACACATTCTCTTTGAACAATCGTTTCTTTTATAATTTCATTCAAGCTATCAAAAATACACCAATGCCACCATTACCAACGATAGATCTCTAACGTTATACATTTATTTACTTCCTGATTTGTATTCCATAATTAGATAACTTATGTATATTGCATTATGCTAAACCTTCTTTATGTTAAATTTCAATTCGTAATTTCTCTTTGTATATAGTATACAGTTATGAATGTTTTTGTTTATGTTATCATTGTACATATCCCCTCTCCCCCCCCCTTTATTGATCTTACCTCTTTTCTCCCCTTATCTCTCTAATCCCCTTTCTCTTGATCTGTCTGTCTCTCTCTTTCATCTTTCTCCCTGAGGTCAGCCAATAATTTCAACAATAACAAGGAGATAATTACAACATTCGCAGTGCACCCGTGGATAAAGAACCCTGTACTACGCAGGGTGCATCTTCTTGGCACGGAGGACGTGAGACGAAAGAAGGAGAGAGATAGCCTAGACGAAAATGTCAGTGGAAAAGGCAATAGATGGGCAACAGTAATAACAACCATCGGGAACCAAGGAGAAAGAATCAATGGAGAGGAAATTGGGTCCTTCTCCGGCACAGCACGGTCCTCCCACCTCCTGCTTTTTTTCTCCCATATCATTTTGGGCAATCAAGTAACGTCTCTCCGTAGCATCTATCTATCGATGCATTCCCATCACTACCTTTCCCCCCAAGGCATCATATTCTAGTCATCTGACATAAAAGCAAGGGCAGTCAAGAAATTGACTTATAATGAGCTTTCATGCCACTGTGGGGGGGTATCAAGGAAGGACCACTTTCAAGTGGTGACCTGTACATAACCATGCCCTCCCCCTCTGCTTAGGTTTATTTCAAATACGTCTAATGCCAATTCGTCCATTTGCCAAATCGTCTACTTCCATTTGGTCTACCATCAGTTCCTCCACTCACCACATGGTCTACTTTCATTTAGTCTAATAACATTCCGTCCAATAATCAGTTGGTCCAAAAGCCATTTAGTCCATATACCATTTGGTTTAATTAAACTTAAGTGTTAATTGTGCAAAATCAAGGAAATGAAAATGGGTATTAGATCAAGTGGTTATTAGACGAAATGGTAAAAGACGAACTGGTGATTAGACGAAGTGATGACTGGACCAAATGGTTATTGGACTAAATGGTTGTTAGACGAAATGTTGATGGACAGAATGGCATTAGACTAAACGAAGGTAGACCATGTGGTGAGTGGACGAGGTGGCAGTGGTCATGAATTGGCAATTTACCCTCTGCTTACCCAAATACGAACTTCACAGCGGGGGGCTATTCAATAGCACAACCAGAGAGACAAGAATTTAATGACACATTCAAGAAAATCATGGTGGCTTTATACTAAAAGACAATGCAGCTTTGAAATATAGATTAATGTTCAAAGCAGGCCCCCCTAATACAAAGGTAAGCAATTAATTGCTTAATAAAATGGCCTATCATTATAAATGTAGATTGACTAGGTACTGATCCCAATTGTTCTTTCAAATTAGCGATTAATTGGTGACCTCTGTGTTATGTGGTCCAGGACACATCAACAAAACATTATTAGAGTATGAGGACACAAAGTTTATGAGCATTACTACACATTAAGATTAATGAATACATACAGTAGCATTTCTAACAGTATGGTAATCATCAAACGATTTAAATGGGCCTGGGTTAACATGAGTGCTAACACTTCTGACTACTTATGCAACATCAAATTAAGTGCATCTTCAAATCGTTTCCATGGCTTCAAAGGGTGTATGAATCCTTTCCTTTATCCAGTTTGAGTATAAACATTTTGTGTCTGAGAAAATCTTTACCATCATTTCCCTGTCACTTGAATTCAACAGTGTTTTAAACTAGACATCTTAGAAACCCTAGATTCCAATTGCCGACTTGAACACAGCCAACAAAAGAAAATTTAAGGAAGAAATGATAAAGGACTTCCTACTCTGTAAGGAGACACCATTATCCCTCAGGAAATATGAGAAATTATTTATTATTCATCATAAATAAAAAGAAAACCATCTAATATCTCTCTTCTACTAGGTACTCTAATAGCCCCAGAGCTTTTAATCTACACGGAGCCGATATACTTGCATTTCATTTTCCTCAAACGGAACACCCTGTAATTTGTGAAAGAAAGTGCATTACTACTATGTATTCTAAATCAGGAGTTGCAATAAATGTAGAAGGTATTCCAACAACAAATGTCAACTTTTTTTCATTAATAATAAACATGCTAAAACAGCGCTTCGCAACCTTTTTTAACTCGAGGACCACTTTGCCTCTCGTAATTTTTTTTAGGCCAACCTACCAAAATTGTAGGAAACCGTCCATCTTGATGAATAAAAATGTTTCGTGAAATTTGAACACAAAGCTCTGAAGCACATTTGAAAACCGTTTGAGAACTGATCTGCATTTGCAAATGTCCGGTAAATGGGCGACAATTAACTACATACACAATATGCATGCGCATGAGGTTCACATTAAAATTAGATCGAAACCATCATAGTGTGCATGTGCACCAACCCACCTGTTGAGAAGCGCTGTGCTAAAACATCAAGAACATTTATATGGAGTGAGGTCTGATTTATACTTTTAACAAAGTTAGTATACAAAGAAACTTGCATTTGATTTCAAATTAATTTTAGGACCCTGTATCAATTTCAACCTCTGCAATTAATTACACTTTTGTAATTCATTGCTGGCCTGCTTCTTGTAACATAACGTTTGAATGACGTACTGTGTTTAAATTGATTAATCAGATTAATCAACTACTGGGTGAAATTGTGATCAATTGCAAATGTGTTTCTAGCAGTAGCAGTCCCAATTCCTTGAAAATTGAATCATTTAATTTTTATGAACTTCAGCCCAGACACGATCCAATACAACGCCGTCTCTTAATAAATCGCATTTGCATTACACCTGAAAGTTCCAAGAAAAAAATTACTTTATTTGAAGTTCAGCATAATGTTAGGAATAATAAAAACATAATTTTGCTTTGCGGCAACCCCTGTTTTCAGAGTTAAGTCCAAATCGGCTTTCATGTCGCAGTCGATGATGACGTCTTTGCGATTTGGAATTGAATTTGCTTTTTATTCCTACAGGGAGGCTCGAATTAGACTGAATTTCGATTTCATAAGTCCTTACACTATTCTTCTCTCTGATCACTAAGATTTTATTGGATAAAGTGTTCATATCGAATGTTATAATAAATCATTGAAGATCAGATCGCATGGTGTGCGCCAGGCTTTAGGGGTGGTGCTATAACATGCGCAGTCCATTAGTGATTACAGGGACAAAATCAAAAGTCCCCTTCGAGAATGTTTAGACCCATTTAATTCATTGGTCCATAAAATGGTTCAAACTGATCCCAAAGGATACGTTTGATTTGATTACTCCCTTTAATCACTAATGGACTGCACATCTAAGAGAAAATATTTGCAGAGGAGACAAGAGCAGGAATATTAGAATTGGCAATTTTGACATTTAAGAGTGTCCCTCCCAATCAATCACAAGGAATTTCATAAGGATTAAGTAGAGGGGGTGGGAGGGAGGATGGGGGGATGATTTGCAGTCAATTTCATTAGGGATATCTGCTCTGATTAATAAAATAGGGTATTTAGCTGACCAAACGCTGGCTGGCCGCTGGAAATGTGGGTCTGTTTAGAAGGATGTGGTAGGAAGGTGGTTTGAACTGTAGGCAGTGCCTCCAAGATACATGGGGCATGTAATGATGCAAAGATGGGTGCCTCAAATGCCTGCAATCCATTCCAAATAAGCAGAATAAGCTATAGTAGGGATTTTCCCTAAAATATATAGTGAAAATCAAGAAAAGTATGCAATTATTGTAAATATTGCATGAAGGTGAACATTCTTTACGACAAATAATTGTGATGGGTGCTATTCTATTTTTCATTTAAAAAAAAAGATGTAGGCCCGTATTCTGATAGCAGGTTTAACTTAAACTCAGGTTTAAAGTTATGGCTTAAGTATGGATAGCCAATTGTTACATAAATCACTAACAGTAGAGATATCATACTTCAGCTCATTTGGCTCTCAAATCAATTATAATTGTCTATAGGAAGTATTAATATATGGTTGTCTTCACCATCGATGAATCAAGAAAGAGCACAGTAAACATAAGAAACATATACAACTCCATAAAAATGTTGACACTTATGGCTTCCTATACTTAAACCACAATTTTAAACCTGAGTTTAAGTCAAACCTGACTTCATACGGGCCATAGAGTCTACAATATATAGGCTGTTTCATTTTTATTTCATTACGATTGTTATATAATTTGCACAAAATTTGATGTTGGTTTGGTAAGCTAAACAACCCAGAGAAAATACTTTTACGAAGACAGGGCCCTACATATAGTTTGCCTGATATTGCACTAAAAAGTGTCTATTTTAAAGGAATGAATCAAGATAATCGTGATATGAATTCAAAATCCGAGGCAGCCTAATATACACTGAAGTCTACTTGCTTTTCCTAATTATAGTACCTCTCTTCTGTGTACAAAAAAGACTTATGTACTAAAGACTATATCATGTCGAAGCTCTTTTCCTTCTTAAATGATGTCATTTTGGAAAAAAGTGTTCCACATGTATAATCCAATAAGAACATATGTTCATCAAATCAATTTCCTTTAAGACAAAAAATTAGGTTCCATATTAATCAATAATCATTTCACAATAAGATATGTGTCCATGTTTTGCCTTTTTTTTTCAAATATGTTTATGAATAAATGAGTGGAAAATCAATTGAACCATACATCAATCACCTAAATACATGAATGAATAAAAGATGAAAGGGGGAGGAGATTGGTCACCACAGTATCAATCCAAGAAATAATTCCACTGCATCCTAAAGTTCCCTACTTTCTCTTTAAAAGTCAGCAAACATTGAAAATAGGGTGAATTGATAGTGATATTTGAACCCCATTGAATTAACTAACCTTACTAGAATACATTACATTAAAAACATATCTATCCTGAGAGTGTGTTAATTATATTCAGACTTTGTGAGGTCACTAATGGAAGGACAGCAGACGATTTCAGAAAGAATATAATGTTACAAACATTCCTTTCAAGCTCTTTCGATCAAATTTCATTGTTGCTTCAACCCGACTTTCAAAAACATATTAAAGATTGTCACCAAACTTTCTAAAAAAAGGGAAATGATTTTTCACTATCATGCCATCCTAGTGAATAGTGAATACCACTGCAATAAGAGTTTTTCTCATTTAGGACTCTTAATTGACAATCATGAAAGTATAATTATATTAATATCTAGATTGGATCACATTTAATATTCTATTTGCCTTTCATGTCGATAATGATACATTACTTCATTCCATTTCCTATATAGTCTGTACATATATGTACATGGAGTATGGATGTCTTTTATTCAATTCGACCAATAATATATATTCAATCATTAATGCAACAATATGTCTCTTAAATTCACATTTTTCACCCCATAAAGCTCAGAGATGAATTATTTAATCATGGTGAGAGTAAGTACTAGTTACACCTTATCTCAAAAATGCTCAGTTTGGATTTGCTTTCAAGTGGGGATTTATAATTCAACAAAATATAAATCACAAGGTTCTTTTAACCAAATGCCATTATTCTTTTGTAATTGATGTATTATTAAGTGTATAAAATTATGTATTACATTAAGTGTATATTTGCAACAATATTTCAATGCTATTTATTTTATTGACTGAGTTTACTTTAATCCAATTAATTTGTATGTTGATGTTAATTAATAATAATTGAAATGGAATCAAATAGAGACAAAAATAAAACAATGAATTTCGTCCCCAGACGTAAGAGTCAAGATTACCTTTAATTCTTCCCTCCCATGTTCTGCCCTTCACACATCACATAATCATAACAAACAGACTGGTGGAGATCCCCATCTTCATGTCATCACCCCGTGTAATGGTCCCTCTCTGACCAGAAAAAACAATAACATTCTCACAGTTGCAGCATCTCAATAAGCTCACATCCATGTTTCATGAAGTGTTCTTCGACCTTCAAGGGGGATGCATTTTACATCATGAGTGAAATCTATCTCTCATCTGAGGAAGAAGGAAAAAAATCATCCCACATGCGAAAAAAAGTCGAGACCAATTCAGAAAGTAAAAGTAACCATGCATGTTTGTTATGGAAGATATTAAGAGGAAAATGCACATATCAAATATGAATATTCACACAACATGTATGAAAGTTAATGTATAAATTATTCAGTGTAACAATACCCAACAAACATTCATAATCACTGTAATAATAATAAATAATAATAAGGATAATAATAATAATAATTGGCAATTTATATGCGCTTTATCAATCTACGACTGTTCAAAGCGCTTAAAAATTATTATTACCCAATCACTGGATTCATAGCATTCCAAGCAGCCTGTTAAGCTGATGATAATAATGGTATAGTTACCCAGGGTAGCCCTTTTAGTTCCGAAAACTATTCTCCCTGTGGGCCAAGATTTAATAATGCGAATGTATCCTACAGTAGAGGTTGCACAAAAATGATGCTAAATTGGAAAACAAATGAAAATCATTCAAAGTTGTTTGCCCTTTTCATTTCCACCCTCACTCGAATGCAAAATTTCCCCTCCAATCATAAAACTTGTTTATATGAACCTTCCAGGTAAATTGAAAAATAGATGAAATCCTATGAATTTTTTTCCCCCACATTTTCATCACATTGTTACATGATGGTTAAGCTGAAATGTCAGGAAAGGTCATCGGTGGAACCCAAAAGACGAGTGATTTTTATATCATGGATTCCCTCTGTCTAAATCAACTCATCAAACTTCCATTCTCATACAAACTCAAAGGTATTGATCATGTTAGATTATCCAGACTCTCTAAGTTGTATTTATTCTAAAACTATCCAATTATGTCTTCTAATAAAGAATTTCCATAAACATTCTATAAAGTGTGGAAAATGCTAGTAATAAGTACCCAGTTCTAGAACAAAATAGCAAAGACCACCCCAAGGACGTGTGGGTCTGTCAATTACATGGAAATCCCTACAGAAATACATCTTTTTCCTTTAATGACTACAATTAGATTTGACATGTTTGCCATGGTCATCAATGGCAAAAAAAAATGCCTACAAGACTGTGCTATTTTGTCATACACTGAGACTCCATACAACAAACTCAATAAATATCACATTGCTTACATTTTATCAGGGCATGAATGAATTTTTCCCTTTCAAGAATTAAAATTATTGTTACAAGCAATGCTTTGAATGAAGGGGAAAAGACAAACATTTCTGTAGAAATCTACTATTAGGCCAAAAAATAAAAAAGAACATGCTGTCAATATACCTAAAAAAATGCTTTGAACAAGAATTCACTTCTTAAGTTTAATTCTAACAACACATGGTTTAAGTTTTCTGTTAAATTCTTGAATAGAGTTTGTCCTTGCTAAAAGCTTTGGTCCTCTCCAGAGAAAAGTTCACTGAATGCGAAAGATGGGATAGTAGCTACTATTTCCCTCTTAGGGATATAAGTTTCAACTTCTCCATCTTGAATTCGATGCTTCTAAACATTTCCTTGAAATCATACATAAATTTTGTCAAGCATTGAAGTAAGCTATTGTCTGTTTTTTTTCTCTGTCAATCTTTCAAACTGTCCTGCACAATTCCATATTGCTTCTTTTACCTGGTTATTTTTATTTCTTTTTCCCTATAGCATGTCTATCCTACAATCTCTGAACTTTAGATAAAACATTGATGCCTTAGACCACTGCAAATCAAAGTTCTGGCAACGAAAGTAGAATGCAGATCTTACTACAAACTGGATAACAACTAAACATTAATGTTCTAAAAACCACATAATGAGACATAGATCTTGAATTCCCCCTCTCCCTTTGATCTCCATTTCTCTTATCACTTATTATTCCTATTCCCATTTCTCTCTCTTCCCTATCTCCTCAAATACAAGTATTTCTTTCTTCTTTGCGTCTCATTCCAATATCCCTCTCTTTCCCTCTATTTTCCTCCTCTCTCTCTCTTCCCCGTTCATTCCTTACATCTGTCTCATTCATGTTACATTTCTAAATCTAATTCTGTCTCCCCCCCCCCTCTCCCTCTCTTCTGGTATTAAAGGATTTAACATTCCCTTATCCTTTCCATTCATCATCCGATAATCTTCTATTCCTCCCCCACGATCTCCGCTTGCCCACCTCATCTACACCTCCCATAATCTCTTACAGGAATCTATTACCCTCTATCCCATTCCCAATTAGAAATAGTAGATAACCCCAAAAAAATTCATATCAGATGAGACTTTCAATCCAACAACACAAGTAATTATTTTTTTTTACAGTATTCAGATTCTTATTGGGTTGATAAATGAATACCAATATCCACATAGGAGTAAGTATAAGGGCAAAATTTAAGTAAACATGCATTTCAAAAAGAACTGATTTACTCACTGCTCTTTTTATTGAATTGTTTTACTTGTCAATACTTATTGTTGTTTTCTATAAGGTATTTACTAATATACTACTAATACTAACACCTATCTGGTGTTAATCCGAAGCCAGATTGGTGCCGTTTTAATCCTTCTGCATTTTTTTTTTCCTACAGGAAACAAGCATGGTTAAAATTTACACGACATGCTTTCATTATAGAGCTTTTGCAATCAATTTCAAGGTTTTCTCTGTCACAAGGAAAGAATGAATAATAATACTATTTTTCAGTTCTTGTATAGTGCATGTAACTTTATACTACATATCTATCTACTGCCAAAGTATTGATACCTTGGCCTTAGCCCAGCAAACCTTGTTACAGTGTAAAGGCATTTCAACTTCTTAATGAACCACTCATAGGTACCCATTTTCCTCACCTTGATTGAGTGCAGCATAATGTGGATCGATAACTCGCTGAAAGAAATTACACCATGGCTTGGATTTGAACCCACGACCCTCTGTGCCAAAGTTTGGAAACTAATCCATTGGGCTGCAACGCGTAACAATGAATGTCTTTATATAAATAATAATATCACAATCATGAATATTGTCTCTATGTGCTTCCAAAGGACTTGGATATTATTACCCCAGCTGTAGCTTGGCAGCCGTAATTACTAAGATACAGCGCACAGGCATTGAAAGGAATAAATTCCTGCCAGGTACCCAGTCACCTCACCTGGATTGGGTGCAGCACAATGTGGATAAATTTCTTGCCGAAGGAAATTAAGCCAAGGCTGGGATTCGATCCCACGACCCTCTGTTTCAAAGTTCGGAGACTAATCCACTGGGCCACGACGCTCCACTATATATTCTAAGCCTGCTCTGAATCCTGAATATGATTATCAACAATGTTCCATTTTTTGACTCTGTCATGTCTTTTCAAAATGCTGCCACTTTCATGCTGCCTTGATCCCCTCCATCGTGGAACTGGTTTGAAGGATGGGTAATACAGGGAACGCTACAGCCCCAGGCGTGCAAGGTAGGGAAAATAAATCTTTAATTGGAACATTCGAGGGGGCGGGGTATGTAAGCATTATGAGGGCGAATCTGATCGATTTACAAGAGCTCTGCTAATGGGTAAATGTATCAAGTATTGGCCGATAAAACATTTGTAGATCGATGGATGAAAAGAAAGGTTCGCAAATGGATATAGCACATAAAAAGTTTTTAATATAAGAAATAAACATAAAGAAAATCATGATTTCATGGAAAGGGGGAAAAAGGGAAAGGAACAAAATGAAATGGGGGAGAAAAAGTTAGAAGTGCAAGAAAAGAGTACAGTATACTTTTCCACTGAATAGGCCATTAGATTATCAGCACTTTATGTAATACATTAATTAAGAATAAGTATCTAAATGGCATTTAAATACACACTAAAGATAAAAATTACTATATTATGTAATGATCACATCATTATGTTGAATTCTATGAAAACTTCTGCAACTGTGTAGCAAAATTAAAGAATTCCTTGACTTATGATAACATTAAAATAATACAATTCATATTGTACTATTTAACATGAAATGAAACATATGAAATATTTTTTAAAGAAAATTCTGATTCGACAATGATTTATCCTTAAAAGTACCCCCACAAAAATAGATTAAATAAATTTCAGATTAGTACAAGTAAAATTCGAAAGCCTTAATATTGTTTTTTCATGTGCTATTAAAGATAAAATACACAATCGCATTGCTCAATCAAGTTTTATATTTTTCAAAATGAATCCTTAAATAAGCAGACAACTCTATAACGACCATTCATCTACTAACTAACGACGAGGAAATTAATTTGATCAATGTGTAATGGCAACGGAACGTGTCGGCTAGTGGATAGCTTTGAATGCAAGGTTGATTTGAATGGGGATGCATTGAGTCCAATAAGCATTCTACCAATACAGACATCTCTACAAATATTACACTTCGTTAAACCCTGTCATATGCACAGATGTTGGCAGGAAGTGCGATTCCCATGGATTTCTATTCTGGTTTCATCATTACTGACCGGTTATCACTCTCAAGCATAGTCATTCCAATGATATTAGGTGGCATGCAAGAATAATAACAATTTGTAAGCGTGGTAACAACCATTCAGCTGCAATCAACAATAGAAATTATTGAATTCTATCTCTCATATTTTATTCTAACCCTCTCTCTTCCTCCCTCTCTTCCATATTAACATACATCAATCTCACCCACCCTATTCCCCCCTCCCTACTATCCCCCTCCATTTATTTTTTTCTCTCTCTCTTTTGTTCTTTCTATTTTTTATTTCATCTACTTTACTCTCCCTACCTCTGTGTATGTATAATGTATCTACAGTACTAATATTTTGTTTCTATCTATCTCCTCAGACTTTCTACCTCTTCATTTGTCAATTCAAAGTCCCATTTTTTTTCTAATTCCTTCTATGTTATAAGTCATATACAGTGGTGCTAAAAAGTTAGTGAACTGCACCAGAAAAGGAATATAATTTCAAGTGTTCACGTTTTGCCATGTTTACAAAATGAAGTCAGTTTATAAAATATTACATTCAATAAAGTTTGTATCTCTGGGCTCACAAAACATTGTAGCGCTGTTGTCTACATGCAACACTCAGCACGAAGGAGTGCATTTTGTGGCGGGGTTCACTAGCTTTTTGGCACACCAAATTGTAAGTAAACTTTATTTTTTCCTGATATGCTATGAACACTTTACTAGATGTATGCCAGTAACCGATGGTCACCTTTACTTTTTTGCATGAGTTAAACAGACACCATTGTGAAATAAATTGGTTTAATATCACTCAAATACCACAACTAGAAAAACTATTAAAAACCTATTAAAAAAAGAATAATATCGATTCCCCAGAATTTTCTATTCAACTGAGAGTTTGGTTATATGCTGTCCCATATATTAACATTTGTGTGCTGTAATACAGATACTCCTGAACAGGGGCAACAATGCAAAGTTAAGGTAAAAAGTGAAAGGAAACTTTTTTGAAAAAAAAATCAAGCTCAATCTTGTACTTCTCATAAAGATGTATGGATGTCAGTATCTTCATTTACAGTGGTTTCCGATGCGGGACACAAAACATAATTACCTCTTGGATTTCAGGAGACAAGGCAAACTATCAATTCCTCGGCAAGCTGGATGTAGCTATCTTTCCGAAGCAAAGAAAGTGATAATTTGCCCATTTATCACCTTCCCCAACTGTATTTATTGGCTTAATGAATAATAATACGGATGCCACATATGTTGGAGGATCAAGTGGAAATCCATTAAAACAACTCATTTAATCATAGGAATTCCAGTAAGATTTACTTGGATCAATAAAATATGTCACACCTTTATTTCACGAGTGCCTGCCTGCTTCTGATAAAATAAATTAACACACATTTTAGAGCTCCAGTATGATTTACTTGGATCAATCAAATGACATATTTCTTTGTTTAAATGAATGTCTGGTTCAGATTAAAATCATCAAAATCGATCTCACTTGTCTCACTCAAAATCTTCTTTTAATCAAAACACATGCTACGCCTGTATCAATAAATCTATATAATACAAGTAATACTTTGATCTTTCTTGAATCAGCTTTATCAGGTGTTGATTTGATTAATAATAGAATAAATGAATTTATTATTTATTGAGAAGGTAATAACAATTCAGAAATACAATTGTTGAATTATAATTTTCTATATATGACTTTGTCTGTTTTGGATTACATGCTTTGACAAACAAGTCTAATATGAAATCAGGGGATTATTAGTTATATTGGACACACACCTGCAGTAATGTGAACTTTCTTTTCTCAAATTCCAAAATGTTTGAATTCGAAAAAATTGTTTGCAAAAAAGAGTAAAACGCTGAAAATGGTTAATAACATTATTTTTGCATCGATACTGGTGAAGACTTAAAGGAAACCAAAACCCAAGAAGAGATTAATCTTATTGGAAAGAGTAAAATGAGAGGAACAATTAAAAAAAGTTTCATCAAAATCGGTTATGAAATAAGAAAGTTATGGACGATTAAAAAGTCTTGTTGTTCTTATTATGTGGATCCTCAAATTGGCAAACGTGCTTCAAAATGGCTGATTTTTTGGACAACTCTCCATTTGTTTTGTACACATATTTTCAGATTTTCTGCTTTATTTTACATTTTTCATATTATCTCCTCCTGACCTTGACATATATGGTGTGGATTATATTTTCCCATGACATATGTTGTGCTCAGTAGGAAGCAAGATGCAATTTAAAAGATGAGGAAAATCTGAAAATTTGTGTACAAAACAAATGGAGAGTTGTCCACAAAATCAGCTATTTTTAAGCACGTTTGCCAATTTGAGGATGCCCATATAGAAAGTACAAGAGTTATCAAACTCCCATAACTTGCTTATTTCATAACCGATTTTTGATGAAACTTTTTTTTTTAAATTGTTCCTCTCATTTTACATTTCCAATAAGATTGCTTCTAGTCTTGGGTTTTGCTTTTCTTTAAATGTTACAGCCACATCAAAAGAATTGACTCCAAACTGACCAATTTAAAGCCACTCAAAATAATATAATAGCTTTGATCGCTCTGGAGTCAGTTTCACAGGTGAGGCTGTGCGAGAAGAGTGGCAATGCAATTATAAAGCTTATTTTCTAGATCCTACTTATTTGTGTCCATGTAAATCAAGTAATATAGTTTGGGAACATCCACGTCAACCCCACCCTGGCCAAACAAGTTGACATTAGAATCTTGATGGAAAAGATAGAGAAAGTAAGTCAAGAGGCTGTCACGGAGACCGTCCTCAGAACTCTGAAGATGCAACCGAACCCCAGTGTTTTGGTCAGAACAGGAAAGGAAGACCATGGCCCTGTAACACGAACCCTAGCAATTGATCACGAGGCTGATATTTACAATTGATTGCATTGATTATTGTGTATGATCAATCGTCAAGATCAGCCCAACGGTTGATTGCTAAGCTTCGTGTAAGTGGGCCCTGGAGAAGTCATTAAGCTGACCCATCGAGATGGAGAGAGTCATGAAGAGCTAGGTTCCAGGAAATGTATCCTTTCTTGATCCATATATCAAAGAGATTTCATTTCAAAACCTGGCATGGTTTATAAACATCCTCAAACTAGAAAATGAAGTGAGAGGCATACTAACCCTGCCTCTGCTTGTCTATAATGCTAAAGATTTCAAGGATTTTAAAATAAATGAATCCATATTGGCTGTGAATAGTGACTAGCTGAATATTGAATTAATTTTTAATTGTAATTGTAATGTTTGTAGAGATGTCTGTATTGGTATTATACAATGCTTAATTTTATTGTAGTTACTTTATTCCAAATTCAAGGCGTACAGTTGCATGAACATGCAAGACGAATATGTAGCTCTTTGGGATTTATGTGAATTTTAGATGAAGCAAATTGAGATATTAGCACACAAAGGGTTAAAGATATATGCCAGTAGTGATAACGATTTCAAAGTGAGTTCACACTGAATCCAATAAAATGACCATCCAAGTGTCTGTTTGAATAAATAAGAAATGTGTGCCGAAAGATTTTGGAAGATATGTGTCCTGGCTGAGAAACTAATAAGAAAAGCAGGGAATCCAAACAGAATGTCAGGTATTTTTCCAAGCAATGATAATACACTGTCCCACATGCGCTTATCTGCCTTGGAAATCTTTATGAAAGCTCCCGGGGCATTCATACAGCCCATTTTCAGCTTAGATTTCATTATTTCACAAAGTTCAGTTTAAGTAACTGTTCCATACTAAGGCAAGATAATGTACTGACGTAGAGCGCCTGCCTCATGAACAGGAGGTTGTGGGTTTGATCCCCGGCCGAGTCATACCAAAGACTTATAAAAATGGGACCTTCTGCCTTCTTGCTAGGTGCTCAGCATTTAGATTGGAGAAGGGTAATAATAACATAATATTTCATGCAGAGCCCGCTGGAAGAGCAGGCTCATGATTGAAGTGGCTACCCTAGGTAAATAAACGTTATTAGTATTATTATTATTATCATTAAATCAGTGTTTACTGCAACAACTTTCATTTTTCTTTGATAGAGAATGTTTCCATCTTTGTACATGAAAGCTGAAGATATTCCTCCCAAAGAAGCCAACTCTAGCAAATTATGTGTTTCACTTTCATGCAAGCAGTCCGCTCATACCACCATTATGCATGAATGAGAGCAGAAACTAGACCAAATGTGAAGTTTACACCACAGGGCACTCTCGTGTGAAAGACCCCTCTGGTGGTTGGTATCAAATGACATAACAGGCTCTGGGAGCTTTCATACAGATATAATTCATGAATATCAACGCATTGAACTCACATACATATCAATGTCCTGAATCAAGTGTGAACAATTCCTATCTGACTCAATGGCCTGAATTCTCAAAGGGTGGCTAACCTAGACCAGGCTAAATTTGGCCCATGGACTATCGCCTGGGGGCTAAGTTAGCCTATTCTGCTGTGCAAACCCTTCAATCGAGTAAAGGGTCTTAAAGGGATGGTCCAGGCTGAAAATATTTATATCTAAATAAATAGAGTAAAATTCACAGAGTAAACTGCCGAAAACTTCATCAAAATTGGATAAGGAAATAAAATTATTGAATTTTAAAGTTTATCAATTTTTAGTGAAAACAGTTATATGCACATCATCATGAATATTCATTAAGTGGGCTGATGATGTCACATTTCTACTTTCCGTTTTCTGATGTATAAATGATGTGTCTCCATTATGATGAAATAAGTTGAGGCAATGAATAACTAATGCACTTAATCAGTTGTCAATCCAATTGTTTTAGTTCTTGGTAGAAAATATTTGAATATAAACCTAATTTCCTGTAATAAAATACAAAAGAACAAGTGGGGATATGATGTAATCAGCCCACCTATTGAATATTCATAAAGACATGCCTAAAACTGTTTCACAGGAATAATGCAAATCATTGGAATTCAATAACTTTGTTATTTGTTATCCGATTTTGATCAAAATTTCAGCATTTTGGTCTGTGAATTTTATTCTATTTATTGAGATATGAACATTTCTAGCCTGGACCATCCCTTTAATGTGCAGCCTACTCAAACAGCAAGTTTTGTATGTGCTAGTCTTTGTGTGGAGACAAAGTGTCAATCAAGGTCTGCGCCTGCAGACTAAAGTTAGCCCACCTTCAAGACTTTGGGCCAATGTGAATATTACAAATTGACAGACCAAAGTGTATTCATATCAGTGTTAGATGACACTGAAATCAAATGTGAAAATATGTGTACAGAATTATTTAAAAGTTTTGGTAATGTAAACTTACATTGTACAAATTAAAAGGTTATATAAACTTAATACGTTTTGATTTTTGCGTATTTCACATAAATGTAATGCATTGGCAACTCAAAGTGTGTTCACATCAAAGTAAGATAGCAGTCATAGCACTATCGCTGAATGAGAAATAGTGTAGGATGTAATATACAAGCATACACATTCAAACAAACTATTTAAATCCCAGGGTTTGATTATTCAAACATATGTGAGAAAGAAATAACATGAACAAAGTACACAGATTTTGCACAGCATTGTTCAAATCAAATGGAGATGAGAAAGGGTTTGAAATGACTTTTAAATATCAATGATAAGGAATATTCACATTTCTATTACCTTTCTTTTGTTAGGATTGACACATATTTTTCATATTTATCAAATTGATCAAATTGTTATCAGGATGATAGTTAGGAGATAAACAAATTTGGTAAACTTGAAACCCTTCATTTATACTTCTCCATATTTCACTTATTTTCAATTTTATTCAAAGTGACCAATCATTGGTCTGTTAATAGGTTTATCTTTTTAACTTAATTATTTTGTTCCTTGATCACATTCTCCCCTTCTGTGGCTTTCTCTCTTTAATTTAGCTCTCTCATTCACTTTATGTGCTTCCTTTTCTCCCCTCCTCTTTACTCTCTTCCTCTCTCTTTTCTTCTGTCTCTCCCTCCCTCTCCTCTTCTCTCTCTCTCACTCTCTATGTTTATCAAACATATCACCCGGACCTGGAATCATTTAAAGACCAGTCTACATGACAATCATCCAGTCACAAAAACAAATACAATGCATAATAGACTCCTCGATCAACACGGTGAGATTACTCTTCAATTACCATACCATTCCAGAGGTCAATGAACTGAAATTAGCCGCAGAAACAGCAGCTGCATGTCATTTTCACCATCTAAATTGGCAACACAAAGCACAGATAGAATGGCAGTCAGCTCGCCTTTATCATGAATGGGCAATTTATACATGTACATGTAGATAGTTCTGGGCAGCATTTCTTGATGAAATTCATATATGTGATTTTTATCGACATCTGTTATAAGCTACTGAAATACTTTTATCTGGTTGGCTGAAGTAGAATTTACTTGGTGAAATCACTGATAACTTGTTTCATTAGTACACATGCAATTGCACAAAAAATTTTATCAATATATGAAAATAACACTTTTTTAGTTCAATAGAATATCAGAAACTGGACAAATTCCCTGAGAAAATGAGTTAACATTCTATTAAAATGTTATAAACATTAGTAGAAGCAGATTGTCTTTAATTTTACATTTATATTCAAGATGGGCAAGCAAAGGATTACACTTATGTAACAAATCCAATACAACAAAAATTATTCCTTCCCTGGAAAATAATCAATAGAAACTGAGCAAAGATAAATTTTCTAAAGGTATAAATATGTGTTTACAACATATTAATGAGGTGTTATCTCCATTCAAAGGTGACCTGTGCAAATAAAGCAGCATTAATAATTCAATCATTTATAAAATAGCTTTTATGAAAGTTTACATATTTGCTGATGGCAAGATTTAAGAAAATGGATAACATTCCTAGTCTTGTTTCAACAAAACAGAATTCATCAATACAAAAATGCTTGGAATCTACATGTATAGTGCATACATCCTTGGCCAATCAAATTAGAAGATTTCAGTGGCTTATAACAGTATCTTGTAACTTAGCACAGGTAAAAGGCTCTGTGAAAGAGGGTCCGGCTCACAACACCAAATCATCAATGATGCCAAATGGTACATCCAAATTATGACATTTAAGACCCTCTCCAAATATTGATCCACAGGTTTCTGACCAGTTAATATTGAATATCACTAAAACTGGACTCCTGTAAAGTGCAATATCTTCACTTGGGATACAGGAAGGTAGTTGCATCTTCAGAAATCAGAGAGAGAACCTAATATATACCGATACTGGGATAAAACTTAAAAAGAATGAGTAAAAATCACCCAAAAAAATGTAGGAAACAAGATAAATCTTGTAATAAAATAGTAAAAAGGGTAATTACAAAAGTGAAAAGAATGGTGTGTTCAAGTTTATCAAATATCATTTGTCTTATTTTACACATTTATATTATGCAAATTAAAATGCTGCACATTGAGTATGTAAGCATTCTGCAATAATACACATCTTTTAAAAAGTAAAAAGGCAATATGACAATATCAATTGCACAAAACATTACCTAATACTCTTGCACAAAATGCAACCATGAGCAACCATATTTGTTATGGTATTAGCCATCCATTGCCATTTTACTTGCCGAAGGATGCTATTATTACCTTCATGGCTTTGCTGTATTTGAGCCGTTATAAATTCCACTGTTGAATAGGTACAGTTCTGCCATTCAATTCACCTACGGTTGAGTGCAGCTAAATGTGGTTGAATTTCTTGCAGAAGGAAATGAATTCCCTTGAGTATGATTCAAACCAAGAAGCCTCTTATTAAAAGATGGGTGTCAGAACCACAACACCCTGAGCTGCAAAAACTCCAGTGTTTATTTAACACCAGCCCGGAATCTGTCCACACCAGAGTAGTATTGAAATAACACCAGTTTGGAATCAAACCGATGCTGTTTTAATACTAATTGGTGTTGTATAAACACATATCTGGTGTTAGACCCAAACCAAACTGGTGTTGTTTAACACGTCTCTGGTGAGGACAGATATAGATTCCGGGCTGGTGTTAAATCAACACCAGAGTTCTTGCAGTGTGGTGCTTAGTTTAGCAATATCAAATTTAAGTGAGCTTTAGGGGGGTTCTCGCAGTAACAGATTGAAGACAAGTAACAACCAGCTATGTGCATCACATAAAGGTGCACATTCATCCCACATAAAAGTGCAGAAACATGAATAATACATTAAAAAAATCAGAAAAATTGAAGATGCTCTTTGCCGCTCGACACAAATTCAGAAATGTGACATTAATAGGGGCCAGGCGGTCAACCGTGATACATGAATTGGTTGAGGGATGTTGTTACGAGAGATAGAGAGTGAGAGGGGCAGGGTAGAAAGAGAGATAGAGATAGAAGACAAAGAGACAAGAATGAGGCAGAAAGACAGATGCAGAATGGTAGAGAGAAAGACAAAGATAGAAAGAAGAGAAAGCAACTAAAAGAGAGAAAAATGTAGTATAAGCATTGTAATTAACTTTGATATTTTGGCAGGTGGATAGAGCTAGGGAGAGAGAGTGGGTATGGAGAGAGAAAGAAACTGATGAAAAAATTAGACAGGAAAAATAGCATATTAAAGAATGAGACTTAAAAACTCAAAAGTAGATTAACAAATGAGCTAAAGTTGAGGATATGTTTCAAGTTTCCCCCCTTCAATCTCCCGAACGCCCCCCCCCCAAAAAAAAAAAACAAGTGGAATGCCTCTGGCCGTCTCACCTGCATCACGCGGTTCAATATAGCAGCAGTGCTGACTTTGAATACTACTCTAACTCGCACAAGATGTTCAGTGATACATGGTGACTCTTATGTCCACTTTTTATGAACTAGACCAATAAACTTACAGAGATATCATGGTTATTCAACAAAAAACCCCAACATGGCCAAAGTTCATTGACCTTACATGACCTTTGACCTTGATCATGTGACCTGAAACTCAAACAGGATGTTCAGTGACACTTGATTACTCTTATGTACAAGTTTCATGAATCAGATCCATAAACTTTCAAAGTTAGGATGGTAATTCAACAGATATACCCAATTCGGCCAAAGTTCATTGACCTTTGACCTTGGTATGTGACCTGAAACGCGCACAGGATGTTCAGTGATACTTGATTACTCTAATGTCCAAGTTTAATGAACTAGACCAATAAACTTTCAAAGTTATGATGGTAATTCAACAGATACCCCCGATTCGGCCAAAGTTCATTGACCCTAAATGACCTTTGACCTTAATCGTGAGACCTGAAACTTGCACAAAATGTTCAGTGATGCTTGATTACTATTATGTCCAAGTTTCATGAATCAGATCCATAAACTTTCAAAGTTATGATGGGAATTCAACAGATATCCCCAATTCGGCCAAAGTTCATTGACCCTAAATGACCTTTGACCTTGGTCATGTGACGTGAAACTCATGCAGGATGTTCAGTGATACTTGATGAACCTTATGTCCAAGTTTCATGAACTAGGTCCATATATTTTCTAAGTTATGATGACATTTCAAAAACTTAACCTCAGGTTAAGATTTTGATGTTGATTCCTCCAACATGGTCTAAGTTCATTGACCCTAAATGACCTTTGACCTTGGTCATGTGACATGAAACTCTAATAGGATGTTCAGTAATACTTGATTAACCTTATGGCCAAGTTTCATGAACTAGGTCCATATACTTTCTAAGTTATGATGTCATTTCAAAAACTTAACCTCAGGTTAAGATTTGATGTTGACGCCGCCGCCGCCGTCGGAAAAGCGGCGCCTATAGTCTCACTTTGCTTCGCAGGTGAGACAAAAATTCACAATAATTATAAAGAAGTAGGAATTCCACTTCAAAAAAAGGAGGTGTTAAATGAGAGAAAGTTTCAATGATAAAGAGCAAGAACAAGCATATATGATTATTAAAAAAAATATATAAAGAACAAAATGGTTATTGTGCAAAAGGGCTAAAAACGGTAAAAGGAGAGTGACAAATTGATGAATGCTTCCAAGTATTAGTTCAACAAGCTGGCTCCGCAAAAGACAGTGTAAATGTGAGGGGAAAATGCAAATTTAGAGAAAGACAGAAATTGGAAGGCTAGAGGTATCCTTTTTTATTGAAGGACAAAAAAGATCTACTGACAATATATTATATAAAAATGTGTCAAATAAAAATAAATATGAACAAGTGGAACACCTCTGGCAATCTCGCCTGCATTACGCGATTCGATATAGCAGCAGTGCTGACTTTGAAAACAGCTATTAAATAATTATTCACAAAAGAAAACACTCATATAATAATAAAATACTACACTATGTCCATTGACCCAACATGACCTTTGACCATGATCATGTGACCTAAGGCATGTGCAAAATGATAATTCACACTTGCTTACCCTTATGTCTATGTACTTTTTAAGCTTTGATGCCAATCCAACAAATACCCCCAACACGGCCAAAGTTCATTGACCCTAAATGACCTTTGATTTTGGTCATGTGACCAGAAACAAGCACAAGATATCAAGGGATACATGGTTACTCTTATGTCCAAAGTTTGATGAACTAGATCTATAAACTTTAAAGTTAAGACAATTCCACAAATACCCCCAACATTATCAAAAATGGCCTTTGACCTTTGTCATGTGACCTGAAAATCAGGCAGGATGTTCAGTAACACTTGATTACTCTTATGTCCAAGTTTAATCAACTAGGTCCATATAATTTCTAAGTTGTGATGACATTTCAAAAACTTAACCTTGGTCAAGATTTTGATGTTGATGATGCTGCCGCCGTCGGAGAAGCGGCGTCTAGTCTCGCTCATCTATGCAGGCAAGACAAAAATGAATCAAATAGGTAGAAATGTAATAAAAGAAAGTGTGCATTAGAGATGCCTCATGCAAATATCTTTTCCAACATTATTTACGAAACTAATTTTCATGTCCTTAACTTTTGCATGTACGTAAGTGAAATGAAATCCCAATGTTAAAATGTAATCATGAGCTCCTAATGAGCCAGTCCTTTCCTTATAAAGCAAATAAAAGCATTTTGGTTAATAATGTCACAGAATGTAGCATTGATGCACCTAATGTAATGGAAAATCCATCATACTTGAAGTCAAAGTATTTAATGGATATGAACGTCTGAACTTGGTTTATTGAACCTAACATTATTTGCCTTTCATGAACATAGAACTTCAGTTAATAGGAAAAATGTCATAACAACTTTTGGTAGGGGCCATAATCCTCTGCTCATATTTTTCCTTTCTGTCGTTATATCACTGATAATTTCAGGGAAAAGCTGTTTCCTTTTCCTTGATTTGAAATCCTTCCCAATTTTTCATTCTTTTCCTTTCTTTTAATTTGTTCTCTTTGTTTTACTTCTACTTCTTCATATCTTATCATCTTTGTTGTCATCCCCTCCTCTTTCTCTTCTTCTTCGCCATCTCCTTCTTTATTTTCTTCTTCCTCTTCCTCTTCTTCTTCTTCTTCTCCTCCTCCTCCTCCTACTTCTTTCTCCTCATCTTTTCCCCTTCCTTCTTCTTTTCACACCTCCTCCTCCTTCTCTGTCTCCTCCTTCTCCTTCTACTCCTCATCCTCCAACTCCTTCCTTCTTCCTATCTTACGTTTCCTTCTCCTTCATTCCTCCTTCTCTGAACTTGTTTTTCTTTTAAGAAATTATAAAACTGTTAATAAAAAAAATACTTCTAAGTTCTACACAGGTTCCCTCAAAATGATCACCTTATATCTTTAATCAGAAAAAGTTTCAGAATTGTAAATATTAGTTCCCTAAAGATGATTTTCTGAGACGTGGATAGACCTTCATTTCTTATGCATCTCCCTAACAGTGCCCATCAACAAACTTTTCCCTTTCTATCTACCCGAGGTTTGGACATGAATGTTACTTGCAAAATGCCTTACGAATGCGTGTATTCAAGAGGTCATACCCATACCTTCAGGCTAAGACTGATAACGGCATTCTCGCGAAGGATAAACAACCACCCCGACTGATGCAGGAGACAGATATAGCATGAGCAATGGCATGAATTTGTTTCAGATATCAATCCGAACGGAGCCTTTTGCCGCTTGCGTGAGTGCACTAAGCTGTCAGAAAATCTAATAACCACATTAGATGTTTGTAGAAACGCCTACCCTATGTCCGCTCCACAACCCATGAAGACAGATATCTCTTCATCATCATAAAGCACTAACTTACATCACTTTACAGAGTTAGAGACCTTCTGTATCAAGGACATGAAATGGATATTGAATTTGGTGCTTTTAAGAACAGTCAGGTACATTTGTCTGATAAGATCTTAGCATAATCAATCCCAGATAATCTACCAGGCAAAATGCACTCTTAAAAAACACAAGCGCATATTGCCCTGAATCCATCTCCTCATGTTGGCTGCCAAGAAGGTTGTTGTAGCCGAGAGCAAAGAAGCATTACGAGTCATGATCATCATCATCCTTGTCCTTGGTGAGGGACCGCATCACTCTTCTCCATCCTCTCTCTATACAATCTCATAGAAGCGCTTCCATTCCTGCTATATTACTCCCCAATTTGTCAGAAAATGTGGACGTGATCACTGTATAGATTACGGTTAGGCAGTAATCTCCTGCCTTAATGAACATTTAAATGGAAGAGCCCGATCTGGCCACCTTGCAATTAAAACGTTGTATCACTGATTACATCTAAAAGAGAAATCTCACGCTTTTTGCTGATAATTCTATCCTTTGATACGTGTCTTTCACATAAAATGGTCTGTATCCTGGCAAGATTCACAGTAGATTATTATCCTTGTAGTATGGTATGTTTTACCACCCTTCTACATAACTAGAAAGAAGATAAAAATAGTAATATTTAGCATTTATGAGGCACTGATTTATCTACTTTCCTAATTTCCACTCCCTGGGAGCATTTCTTGCATTCATCGCAGCCTCATTATGGCGCTGGCAAATTCAAACATACAATATCTTTTGTATCCTCCCAGGTACCCATTTAACACCTGGGTCGAGAGTGGCAAAGTGTAGATTAACACCTTGCCAAAGGACGCTAGACCGCGGTAGGATTCGAACACACGACCCTCTGTTTACAAAGCGAGAGTCAGAACCACTACACCACGGCTCTTCCACAATGAATGAAATCACACTTTGGCTGAGACTCGAACCAACGTCCCTTTCATGGAAAGACGAGATTTGTAACCACTAGACCACGATGCCCCAACACTACAGATACTACTGATTCCTATCTACATGTAATCAGGATCATAAGCAACCCTAAGATGTACATCGTCACCCTCTTCTTTCATATCTGACCATTTAATCTCCCATCCAACCCCACCCCCCCTCTCTAATTTGAAAAACACACTATAATCTCACTTTAAACATGCTTCATTCATGATACATGCATTCATTTGTAAAACACGCTTTAAAATACGCTTTACACAGTGTGTGGACTCCTCTGGAGCAATGTCTGGTTTGCAAACGTCATGTTAGAGAACCAAACAGCTTACCGATCTGACAAGATAAAACCATGGATGTTGTTTAAAGTTTTAGAAGGTATTATGTTGGTCTAAAAGATGTCCCTGATAGTTCCACATGATACAGGAGGATATATTTACCTGTATGTGAATGGAACTAAACCAAGAGATGTCAGGGGCATCGTGGTCTAGTGGTTAAGACTCTCGTCTTTCATTCTGAGGGACATGGGTTTGAACCCAGCGATGGCGTGTGTTCCTTCAGTAAGAAATGTACCCACATTGTGCTGCACTCAACCCAGGTGAGGTAAATGGGTACCAGCAGGAAATACTTCCTCCAAAAGCTGTGAGCACCGGAACTGGTAGACTAGCTTAGCCAGGGTAATATAGGAGCGCCTTGAGCACTTATAGCAAGGTGGATACTTGTGCTATACAAATCCTATATTATTTTGTTTTCAATTTCAAACGAAACACATCAATGAAAATTGTACATTTAATTTCTGTTATCTCTCTCTCTCTTTCTTTCTTTACGGACCCAGTTGTCAACTCAATTATCTATAGTTCATTAATTTATTCATCTGAAAATATCAACATTTTATTTTTCATATATTTGTAATAACTCACTAACATAATATTTGCAATAGCACAGTTTTATAAAATCTATAAAAAAACAAGCAGTCAATTATTGAATTTGGAAACTTAGACTCACAATTTCTAACAATAAAATGAGGGATATTTTATCTTGCACTCTGAAAGGAAAGGTAAGTCTAACTTAATTTGTAATTACCATCCCCTTAGGATCAGCTAAGATAGAAACTGTACCCTAATTCCCGATCGTGTAAATTGCTTCGAGTGAAACGTTCGTTTTGAAGTGATGATAATCAAAGAGCTCAATTTTGACTTATTTTGAAAATGACCCAAACCAGCCCAATCAGTAACCATTTTATACAGAAAAAGATTAAGTGCTGGGTAGTGTTTCATTATCCAAATAGTCAGTGATTTTCAGTGAAGAAATTCATTCTGAGCCAATCGGATACAAAGATTTCAGTAGCTTATAACAATGGTCATTTAAAATCAATGACTATTTGTTTCACAAGATGCTTTACTGGTCTTGAGAAAGATTGAAGATACGATATCAATCAATGTGGGAATGAGTCTAAATCCATATTACTATTTATAATTAATATCACTCCAAAGTGCCCTTTCTTTGACTTCACAATACTTTTAAAACAATAAAGTTTTATATTGTGTAGAGATATATTTATAAAGGTGAGAAAAACAGATTTATAATATAAGGCAACTTCATTGAGTCATTGCAGGAATGCCCTTAGCACCATACTTCTGTGCATTGTATGCACGCAAAAACGTCATTAGTTGCACCCCTAAGACATTGCATAAGGGCGTTTCTGCATCGGTGAGTTGAGTGGAAGTGTGCTGGTAAGGGCATTACTGCACTGACAGAACCACTTGATATTTGGATAAAACAATATCACCTTGAAAACAACCATACCCAGCTCTAAGCTTTGGTTTACACCCACTTGGGCCCGTATTCTGAACTCGGGTTTAATTTAGACCATGATCTAACTCTGTGCTGAAATTATGGGAAGCCAAACATTTCAAAATTTTGTTTACAGTGAATGCTTCTCATGTTTACTGTGCTCTTTACTAATTCTTTAATGGTGAAGGCAGTTGTCATACTTATCCTTCCCAGGCAGTTTTGGGAGTCAAATAAGCTGATTCATTAACAGCTACTGTTACATATTTAAGCAACAACTGGCTTTCCATGGTAAACTGCAACTTAAACCAGAGTTCAAATTAAACCTGACTTCAGAATACGGGCCTTGGTCTACAAGCAGATGGGATTCTTCTCAATTCATCTAACATCACATGGACTAAACCCACTGGCCTGTATTCTGAAGTCATGTTTCATTCAAACTCAGGTATATAAGCTTGTGGTCTAACTATGGATAGCCAATCGGGACATAAATCTCAATAACAGCAGAAGTTTAATTTACCAGCTTATATGACTCTCAAATTAACAAGTAGCATCCAATATTATATTATTTTGTACTGATCTTTCATATCACCTTCGGATGTTTTTCATGTATATTTATCTATATATGTATTATATGTATTTTTATGTTATGCAGGGCCTCCTAGTAGTATTTTAATTACTGATGGGGCTACCCTGTTGAATAAAGACGAAATAAATAAATAAAAATCATTCTTAACTGTCTGTGGAGGATAAAGAAGAAAGTTGCATTCACTGCTAGTGTTAGAAAAGAGCACAGTAAACATTACAAACATACAACATAAACAATTTTTAGAAAATTTTGGCTTTCCATAATATTATCAATGTTAGACCATGGTCTAAGTTAAACCTGACTACACTGGCCATATGGTCTTCTATCAATTCAATCTAATTGCAAGTTGGTCTACAATTATTTGTTCTAATAATCACTTGGGCTATCTGTCAATTAGTCTAATTCTCAGACGGTATATTTTCCACTTCATCTAATAACTTTTTTGAACAACATAAATATTTTTATTCATAAACAACTCATCTATTTAGACTAAGTAGTGTCATACCAAGTGTATTATTAACAGAATGGATATACTTTTATCCCAAATGGGAATTAGACTAAATGGTCAGACAGTCTGGTTGTAAATGAAATTTGATTAGACCATGTGGGATGTGATCACATGGTTAAAGACCATGTGATAATTTACCTAAATTGCCATGGCAATAATGGTGCAATGACTGATAACTGGGCTAAAAATGCAACAGATATCAATATCACATTTTTACTGTGGTTACATGCAATTCTAATAGGCAAATGGGATGCATTTTACATGGCATTGATAATTCATTACCTTCATGTGTGGTTTGCCATCTCATCTTTAAACACTCTTTTTCTCTTCCTTTCTCCCTCACTCTCTTTGTCTCTTTCCCGTCCCCTCTCTCTCTTCCTCTCTAAGTCAAATATCAGATTTCAAGCACAATTATCTGTTTAATTGTTTTGCTCTCAATATTTCATGAAATGTCAATTACATTAAAGTGGCTTGGATATTTTGCAAAATATAATGTAAATCTAGCATGATATTTATTAATTTACTTTATAAACAAATAAATTCATATTTTCATTTAGGGGAGACCTAAATTGAATTAATTATGAAACTTACAAAAGTTTAAATATCCAAGAAATCTTTATTAAACAGCTTTAAGAAACAAAGAAAATGTCATGAATTGATTTTTTTCAAAAATACTTCTGTATAACTCTGATGCCCTATTAATTCCTTTAAAAAAATAACACCAGATTCATGTGTAACGTAATATTATTATCGTCTCATACATTTAACAAGTGGAACGCCCCTGGCAGTCTCGCCTGCATAGGAGATTTGATATAGCAGCAGTGATGACTTTGAAAACAGATATTGAATAATTATTCACAAAAGAAAACACCCATATGATAATAAAATACTAAGTCCATTGACTCAACATGACCTTTTACCATGATCATGTGACTTAAGACATATGCAAAACATACTTGATTACCCTTATGTCTATGTTTCATGAATTACATGTGTAGATCCATAACTTTTTAAGTTATGCTAATTCAACAACTACCCCCAACACAGCCAAAGTTCATTTACCTTAAATGACCTTTGATCTCGGTCATGTGACCTGGAATGCGCACAGGAAATTCAGGGATACATGGTTACTCTTATGTCCAAGTTTCATGAACTAGAACCATAAACTTTTAAAGTTATGATGACAATTCCACAAATACCAGGCCCCAACATTATCAAAGTTTGATGACCCTAAATGACCTTTGACCTTAATCATGTGACCTGAAACTTGCACAGGATCTTTTGTGATACACTATTACTCTTATGTTTAGGTTTCATGAACTACGTCCATATACCTTCAAAGTTATGACAACATTTCAAAAACTTAACTTTGGTTAAGATTTTGATATTGATTCCCCCAACATGCTTCATTGACCCTAAATGACCTTTGACATTATTCATATGACCTGAAACTCAGGCAGGATATTTAGTAATACTTGATTACCTTTATGTTTAAGTTTCATAATCTAGATCCATATACTTTTTAAGTTATGATGACATTTCAAAAGCTTAACCTTGGTTAAGATTCAATGTTGAAGACGCCGCTGTCATCGGAAAAGCGACCCCCATAGTCTTGCTCTGCTATGCAGGCGAGACAAAAATGAAATTGTGAAATACTTCATTTGCTTTCTTTCATTCAAAAAACTCATCAAAATTTTCTCTCTGCTTAATAATTAGATACCAATGGAAGAGAATACCAATGATTTAGGATTTTGCTGTTTTACACCTAAAATGTTACATTGTCTCCAACACCTTTACATAAAAATATCCAATATAAAAAAGTCTAATAATAGCACTGTCATATCAACATCCACGGTGTTTTCCTGTCCTGTATATTGATGGTCAAGTAACGTCACAGATTTCTTTATATATGTGCTATCTAAACATCCTGGAAACAGAAGCGGGACATACAGTGGAGGCAACATTCCTATCGATTTCTTGTCAATTTGCCGAGCTACGTTCCAGACAGGTATGGGCCCTGCCAAGAGGACCTGCATGATATGAAGAATAAATATTTGGCCAACCCTCGAGATGGGACAAACAAATTAAATGGCAATTCACATTGGAATCACATTATTGCTGTAGAATATGGGCCAATCCAGCTATCCCCACGTTCTTCCTTCATTAATTCTAGCATCCGATGAATAGCAAAGCATCCTCCCTTTTTGTTATCAACATGTAATATTAAGACAATTGAATTCAAGAGCAGAAATGATTGTGTGAGCTATGCCTCACATACTATTGTAAGGGGTAGGAATGCTTGTTCAGCCTAAAAAAAGATGACAGAATTTACCACACTTCTGCCATGTGTTAAATCCTTTATAAATATCACCATAATTGATTTTTTACCCATTTAATGCTATTTCTAATTCCATTTATATTCCTGTAACTATGCACTAAGCTATTCTTATCCACAAATCAATTGTAAACATTAATTATTTAAAGTACACTTTCAAATAGATTTTTCCTTTAACATTCACAAATAAATGTACACATTGACTAATATGTTTTTAAACAGATGTGTCTTTCTAGGAAATGCTTCTCCACTCATCACATTCAACTTTTATGCTTAAAAGGTTTTTTTTTTTCAAATCTTTGGACTATGCTTTAAAGCATCTTGGATAAAATGTTGGGCTTTTTAAACCCAGAATTAGTACTTCAGTAATTCAAGCATAAACTTCTTTGCATTCAAGAGAACTTAGCTTAGACACTAAGTGAAATAATACATAGTATGATTCAAGCTGTGGTTTTGTTTGTCTATTGGAGAGGGGAAGAAATCGCAAGTGGGAAACCATCGACTCAAGATGATAAAACGTATATAGACACATTAAATGGAAAGGCCATGACCATCAAAATGATTCTTAGGCTATTAAGTCTAGTTTACTTTTTCACAAAAACAATTAGCTGGAACTGGGGGAAAATCTTGGCTGCCTTGACACGAGCTAGATGCATGACAGATACTAATAAAAGGCAGTGGAAACATTGACTTCATTTTGTACATTACTTGTGGTTTCAAGACTTGATGCTACCAGACATTTTGAGTCCTCAAACCAATAAAAATCCATTATACTTCATTAAAGAATGACAATCAATGAATCGTTCCCAAGGAATAGATAAGTTGTCGTCAGATAGTACATGCCAACTAAACAAGCTGCCTACAGTACCTCAAGTTAACCTTCTAAACAGAACATGAGTCACATAATCTGCAACGCTCATTGTACAGCAAGAAACTCAAATCACAAATTCCCCGCAGCTTAGATATTATTTGGATTAAGTAAAATGTTCACTTGTGGTCATAGGACAAATCGTAAACGAACAATTTCCAAACTATTAGTCTACCTGCCACTGCTGAAAATAAAAGAAAACCTCTAAGTCGAGAGTCTTCAAGTTTAATTCAAATTGGGATATTTCAATATGCACATCCACTAACAGACTGAAACACAAGTTGTATATAGCGTTATTTATGTTCATGGTATAATATATAGACATTTTTTCGGCATCACCAATTTTTCCAAAAGGGTAGATAGCTCTGGGGAACCTTGATTTAAGCTACGCCTACCATTGTTCTCTTCACCCATTTCTTTAGAATATATATATATATACGTATATAATTGGTGCAGTGAAGGATAGAGAGACATTGACCATGCCCATACTTGACTATGGGTGCCTAACATAGCAACTATTTTTGGCAATGACATAGATTTTCCCCTGCATGATGTCTTTCACCAGGAGAGTGGACAGGCCGTGTGTGCTTGCCCCTGCTCAGTGCAACGCAATTCGTTTGCGCCACCGACCTTTCATGCCGAGAGTATAATGCAGCCTTATACAATGTATATCTGTCCACTAGTGGACATGAAAATCAAAAAGCCCCTAATCATGCTACGTGAATATTAATTGCTATAGCATAAGTGCAGTTAGCTCATGATCAACTTTTCCCAAGTGACTTTTCAGATTTTCATTAAGGTGAGCATTAAAACTTTCAACTGAAAACGTTGCATAACCTTTCCTGACATAGCATCTCCTGTGGTATTCAAATCCTACAAAAGAGAGACACCGCATAGAACAGGTGACTAAATATGTCAGTGATCAAATTTGGAAACTGTTCTTGTTTTATCCAGTTTTAACACTGATTATTGTTTAGATTCTTGTAATTCCGTGCTAGAAAAATCAGTCATTTCCACAACTTTTTAAGCTGCTGTCAAAACAAAGGAGGAACTTCAATTTGCTTTGTGGTAATATTAAAGTACGACTGGTAAGTCATGTAAAAATATGACAACCAACAAAAATATGTTTTCCATGGGTGAATAAGGAGTGAAAATGTTGTATGTCGTAGGGGACAGTTCCGAGTCCCAAACGACACACAATATTTTCACCTTTAATTCGCCCATAACAGACGTTTCTTGTTGGTTACTAGTTTTTCACTTTATCACTGACAAAAAAGAAAATTCTACTGCTCAAGCATTCAGCTAAGAGACTATGCATTGTTGTCAAAATGTCCCAGATCGACGTGTATGGAATTGCCCATGACCTTTTACTGCTCATGTGCAGTTACAACTGTGAAAAAGACTTACTGGCCTGATACAGCAAAATGAAGTTTCTTCAGGCTTGATGAATAATCAATGATAATGACTTTTCCTTTGCAGGTTGAAGTATCATCTTGCATGAAATGAGAAACTCCCCCACTGATGGCACATGGGGGGAAACTAACCGTAAGGATCACTGAATCGAAAACAATAAAATATCAATTTCCTACAGAAGGTTAAGAAGTCAGCTCGGAAACAAACATGGATCAATCAAGAGAGTAAAAAAATATCATTGCCTGTGTAGAAATAATGACATGAGCCTACGTTATCAAAAGCATAATGGGTGAAAATAAAATAACATTTTTCTTAAATGCATTGGTGTGAAAACAAAATTAAGAGAAAACAGGTTTAGAAAGGGATTGCTTTGTTAAAAATTCTACAAATATATCTTGAAGGTGTCTGCACAAATTTTATATTTCTTTTTATTCCTGAGTGCATTTAATAAATATGAACAAATTAAATTCAACAAGAATAAAAGTTCAGAATGTTTTTAAAATGAGACCCTTGTCATGTTAACCTCTGCCTTTGAGTTTTAGTTTTGTCTGAAGTTGTGTGTAACTTACAGACAGCTTTTCTCAAACACCCCTGGTGGGTGTTTCATAAAGCTGTTTGTAAGATAAGAGCGACTTTAAGAATGATTGGTGATCCTTACTTGTGGTAAATGATATTCCCCATTAAATATTAACTGGTGATTATTTAGCGCCTATTGCCCGGCTGACACTTGCACGCACTGTGGTGTGTGGTGCCCGCACTGCTCCGCATTGATGCGTGCCAGTGCAGGACACTTTATGGCACGACTTTGCTATATCAGTTCACGCACTGTCCAGACACGTTCACGACATGTTTGCGCATAGTTCGCGTTTAGTTCATGCAGTGTTCACGCACTGTCCCGACGTGCTTTCAAGAAATATTCTTGGAAACCCTATTCTGTGATGTAACAAGCGAAAAAAATAAATATTCCAATGTTCTGGTGTTGACACCCTCTATGTTTGTTGATTAGGACGACTTACACTGATCACATGGTCTGCACTCAGGATTTTGCACATATCATTTGAAACTATACGTGAAGCATGCTTAGCCTATGCGCAAAATATGTGTGACCATCGTGAACTAGCCACAAATTTATAATGCATGCCAATTATTTGACATGTTGACAATTTTAGCACGCACTGGCACTCACTGCCACGCACCTATCCACAAGCTGGCACTCATAGTTCGCGAATTGGCCTGCATGAGTGCGTGCCCATGTGCAAAATATGCCGGAACACCAATGTGTGCAAGTGTCAACTGAGCTTAAGTTTCACCAGTCATTCTTAAAGTCGTTCTTAACTTACAGACAGCTTTATGAAACGGCCCCCTGGACCGTCCGAAACAGCAATGGAACATTGCTGATGAGGTTGACTTTGGTAATTGAAAACTGAAGATGAGATCAAATAGCCGTGGATAGATGGAAAAACTTCCTGGCGACACCTTTGATAAACAACCCTCTTGAGAGTCCTGGCAATGAAGTTTTTGAAGAGTCAGCGGAGTTGGAGTGTGGGTGACCTTTGATCCCCTTCGCGGAATCATCGGGCATTGCCCTGCAGGGTGAGGGGGCCCTGTTCTGCCTGGTAAACTGATTAATAAGAATAAGATGAATTGGTAATCAAAACAAAAAGTTGCTCTTAACTTAATTTTCCTCTTGGGTTTAACTTCCTTTACGATTCCATGCTACCACGATGATCAACATCTTCCGTACTAAGAATAAGATGCAGTTTAAGCATGCGTTGTCTTTCAGAGAACTGTATGTACTTACATGGAGCTGGGATTGACCTGTCGTGCCATGTTTAGGGGTCTATTGGCTGTCTTTTGTTTCATATATATTTTCTCATCAGGAAAAGGGGAGATTTTACAATAATACTAAGCAATATTTTCATAGCGCTTTGTGCAATGTTTCCTATCGCTGTATACAGGGGTGTGAGTGGTCGCAAATAAAAAGATCTGAAAAAAGCTGAAGAGTATTGAAAAAGTCTGAAAAAGAAAGAACTCCCATACATTTTGTACAGAGGAAAGCCAAATATAAGCTGAAATTCAGCTGAAAATCAAAACAAAAAAATCTGAAATCAGATAAAAATCATAACTCTCCCACCCCTGTGTATACTATTACCAAGGCTATAACATGATTACCCACTTGGGCAATTAAGGCATTCCTTCCCACCAGGTACCCATTTATTACACCTGTGTTGAGAGTTAAAAATATAGGTAAACTATGTAAAACGTCTAAACATGTAACTCATTAATTTGTGTTTGGTCCATAATTCATGCAAACATACAAAAAATCAATAATAATTATAAGTCTACAAAAAATGAAATAGTTGAATAGTTATAATAATCAGTTAAACCTTCTTTCAAACTACAATAAAAAAAGAGGAATATGAACTTGCTTTGTTATATTCTTGTCCTAGGACTTTATCAAATAGGCCTTTAAATTGCCGTTTCAAAACAGGTGTTTTATAAAACGCGATTATCCCTCAATGATTCAATCTAGTTCTTAAAGCTTGCCTGCAAAAGGCATACTTTGTGAAAAACAGGGTAAGACCTGACAGGAGGCGATATGTTTCCCCAGAAAGAGTAGGATAGTGAACTGCTTGATGGGAGAGGAAATCATTTAACGATGGTGGTCAAGCTTTGATGTTCATTGACAATCCACTGACCTCAAGGAAAAATCAATGTTCAGCATGGATACTTGTTCGTGGAGAGGGCAGGGACGAGGAAAACAGGTCGGTGATCGGTTTTCACTTCGCCCTACTTCGAGGAGTGATGGATACTATTATGGCTCTAGATTTATCTCCCCAGCCACCTTGACATACCTTTCTTGAACCATCATTTTGTGCTAACACCCCCCCCCACACACACACACACACACTCTCTCTCTCTCTCTTTCTGTCACTCTATTTCTGCCACCCCCTCTCTCTTTCAGTCACTCTTTCTCGCAATATATCTGATGTTCTCATCATTTCTTTCTCTCTCTTCCAACCTCTCTTTTAGTTTCTATCTTATATTTATATCATTTTCCTGTTATGTATTTTTCAAATGTAAACTCACATTGTTAGTCTTTGGACTTTTTGATGAGTATTGTTTAATAAAACTGAATTGAATTTGAATTTTGATTTGAATATGCTCTATATTCCTTTCTCTGCCTAAATAGATCTCTCTCTCACATACATACACAAACATTCTTGCACTTTTTTGTTCATCCTCACTTTTTTCACACTCTCTTCTAAATAAGATGTGTAAATTTTGAGATATTATTAGTACGAACTCACCTGTTATATGATAGCAAGGAGACACATGGAGAAGACCAGTATGTTCACATCAAAAGAAGATAGCATGAAAAGAGATAAAAAAAAGAAAGAAATTGAAAACATTAATAAAAATACATAGACTGTATACAAAGAATATTTATCTCTTAAGCTAGTGTTTTAACATTGTCTCATAGACCTTAGAATGTGCAAAAACACTTAAAAGTAGTTGACCAAAAAAAGAGGTTGCCAAAATTATGCAAGTAAGGGCAGGTACTCCAGGGTCCTGGCTTTGTATTGGGTAGCACAAATTAGTTTTACAATGATCAAGTTCAATGCTTTCTATAACACCCACTTTGTCGCTCCTTCACTAAACACTATTTGTTATCTTTATCTCCCCAAACCAACATCTTTTTTTTTTTCACCTGTTCTCCCCACTTTCCCTTTCTAATTTACTCCTTTTCAACCCATCTCTCCTTCCCCTCTGTCTCTTTCTTGTCTATATGCTCCCATTGGGGATAAATTGTTAACATTCAATCTCAGTGATATGCATGCAATTATATTTGAACATCCTTTCCTCTCTCCCCCTCTGTCTGTTTATCTCTCTCTCTCTCCAATACACTCACCCACCTACACACACTCACTCATACCATCTCTCCCTTCTCAGGTTCTCACTTCTATTTACTTCTATACCTTTCTCCCCTTTCTCTCTCCCATCTCTCGTCATCCTCTCTCCCACTCTCTTTTCCATCTTCTCTCTAACTCCTGGCTATGTTCTTGTTTTAGCATACAACACCCAAAGGGATGCCATGATAGCATTTCAAACCCAGTGATACTCATGCTGAAAACCCCAATGAAAGAATGAACTGATAGTAGAGGCAAACCTACGCTACCTCTATAATAACAATCCTCCGAGATCAATAAGTGTAAAATAAGTTGCATCAGAGACACCGTATCACAAGGTGGGAAATTTAGGCAAAACGGATGGGAAAAGGAAACTTGATCAAAAATTAACTGAGAAAGTGAGATCGCAAAAAGGGGTATGGATTAAACATGGACTCCATTCTCCTCTTCTTTCCTGAACATGTTTCCCTTATACTTTGCAAAACCTGTTAAAAAATTGCTTGCTAGAACTCTTATAAATATCTATCGAACTGTTTTACAAAACTACTTAAATTTTACCACGTAACTTGGTCTTGTTGCTATTAAAACACTGACAGTGGAGCCGCTTGTTTCATGCGAGATTTGAAACCATAGCTGACCGAGACCAAAGGAAAACAATACAAGAGTTGGATCGAAAAATGATATCGATATGGAAAATATGATATCCAAAAACTACTGCTGAACACAAACAGTGCATGCGCTAGCGGTATTTTGCATACAATTGCACCCTATGTACAGAGTAGCGCATCAAACATGCATAGAGTAAAGCACTTCCGGGTGAAGATCACTTGAAAAAAAAACAACTGAGTCCTGTTTAAATGCTTAAACCAAGTTCATGAGGACAAGCTAAAGCACTCTTGAAAACCTCATTGCAAGGTGGATTCCTAAACTGGTTAAGAAGATCTCTTAAGAACCGTTCAAGACAGTGTACTCATTAGACACTGGACTGGTTTCCATTAAACTGGTTTAAGAAATTAGATAAGAATGGGCTCTCAGACAGACCAACACTCCTTTCCCCGTCATTATTTCATCTTTCCTTCTCATTTTTCCATCCTCCTATTATTCTATCTGTCCTTGCGACTCCCACTATGAAATTTCTCCAAATTATATCTTCTCTTTCCATGCAATCTATATTGCAAGGTTCATACTTTCTAATGTGTTCCTTCTTGATTCTCACTCTTCATGTTGCACTCTCCCGATGCAGGTCAAGTTCGTAGTATTGGGGCTAAAAGGTTTGTAATTCAATATATCTTGCAGAGTTAACACCTTTTGACTCTCAAATGACAAGATCTCACTTATCATGATTTTCACCATGTTAATTACCATTACTGGTCTCATCTCATTCTCCCACTTTCTCTCTCTCTTCCGCTCTCTCCTTTCAGTCCTCTCCTTACACACCGGTGTAGGCTCAGTTGGTAGAGTATCCCTATCACAACTGGGAGGTTGAGAGTTCAAAGCCTGGCCGCATCAGACCAAACATGTAGAAAGAAGGGAGTTGCTGCTACCCTGTTTGGTGTTCAACAGTTCAAGGGATAGTGCTATGTCAATCTCACGCTGCACAGTGGCTGTCAGGCCCACCATCAATAGGGTAAAAATAATTTTTGAATTATTTCTATTTCAGATTTCATTTGGAACAATAAAATATGGATTTTTTTACTTTCCTATCACTCTCTCTCTCCTTCCTCTATTATCCACTCTCTCTCTCTCTCACTTTCTCTTTCTTATCCTTCTCTTACCTAATTCCCTCTATCTCTCTATCCAACTATCTCTCTGCTCTGTTGCTCATCCCCCACCTCATTTCTCCCCTCCTTTTGTCTCTTTCTCTCTCTCTCATTTGCTACTGTTTACCTAATCTAAGCCTTTTCCATAATACCACACCTAATAACCTTCCATAGCTTACTAATATCCATTCATATAAAGATTAGAGTAATATTTTTTTCTATAACAATTTCTTTTTTTCCAATTCCCTGTTTTGTTTTGCTTATTTTTTTCTGCTGTGATAATTGTAACAGTGTTTCCCAAAAGCATTATTCAAACAATGACAGCGTATGATGACATGCTTTTTTCAGTCAACAAGAAATGACAGAAGCTGAGACAAGAATGCACTTCTGACATACAAAAAAGAAGGGATCAGGCTGAAATTTGGGGCTCTTTTTGCGGAAACATCCAAACGTGTTAGCAAAGAGTTCGGTACCAGTAATGGTGATTGGAAACGAGAGACGGAATTAATTGTAAGTGAAGAATTGATGAATTAGAATGGACGCAGAGGGTTAGTGAAAGGTGAAAAGGGAGAGTGATCCATGGAACTGTGATATCAAGGCTAATAGCTATGGTAGCTTTAATATGCAGAAAAAGAAAGGTGATACTATGAGTAGGGCAGGGAAGAGAGACACATGTCATCTTCAAACAATATTTAATGACCAACAAGGTAATGATACAAAGAAGAGGAAAAATGGAGGAAAGACATGCTTAAAGAAATAAAATGAAATAAAGAGATAAGTTATGAGAAAAGGTCATGAACATTTAGATGCAAATATGTTTACACCAAAATAATGAAAAGGAAAATGAGTGGGAGGCACTAGGAAAAATTCAAACGGAAGAAGTTATGTGACAAAGTCAATGACTTACATAAATGTCATTAGTAATATTTTAAGAATACATAGTAAAGTGATGTATGAAAGTAAAAGTTTGGTAAAATCTGAAATGAAAGACTTCAACTCTCCATTTCATTGCCTCATACTAAAATAAAGAGAACTGAATGTACATTTGAAATGATGCAGGTTTTATTGGAATGTCTCAAAATAAATTTCTAGGTCCAAGTAAAGAGACGTAGAAATAACATTTAACAAGAATGAGAAAGAGAATAGATAGGGAAGGCTGAGAAAACTAGGGTTAAGGTCTGTCGGGAGTTTATTGACGAGGTGGTTAATTTGGGTGAATGTTCGGATGCATTTTCAATTCCAACCAACGGGCTTGTCTTTCCTTGTTGGGAGACTGTATGACGAAGTAGGAGAAACAGAAGACGATACTTGCTGGTGGGGATGCACTAAGAGCCTCCGATACTCACTGGATACAACCGGGCCGCGGGGCAATGCGCACTCAAAATGAGGGGAACGCAGGAGGGGGGTTGTTCCCCTTTAAAACCATCAGACTATAGGGCCTGCTAAGTGGGGTCATCTTATAGAAGAGTGGGACGACGTGAGCAAGCAGGTATAAAGAGGTGTCAATAAGGATCTATGTTAAAAATGTCTTCAAGTATGAGACATGTTTCATTGTTATTCCATTTTCTATTGCTCTCTTTTCCTTTTCTTCCCCCATTCTCCATTACAGAACTATCAAAACTTCGAATTCCCTTCAACCTTCTTGCCCCCTTTTATCTTTTTTTTTGTATTATCTATTTTAAGCTGTTAAAAGAAGGTGCATTCAATAACATTGATAAGATTGGCAACATCATGTGACATTACCAAATATTATAATTTTTATGATCTTTATAAAAATGAATATACATCCATTTTAATAATAATCCATTCCTTATATATTCCCTTCATCAAACAACTCAAAAAAAATCTTTTTCAATCTTTGCTAGCTTTCCATTTGAACTTTGAACTTCTTTCATTTTAATCGAGCTTTACCCACCCTTTAGATTTACTCTTGGGTGGTGTGACAATCGCACAAGGTGGTGTACTGCCAAACCGTATTGCTTCCAAAGAAGACTGCAAAATCAAGCTAGTTTGCTTCTACAAAACCATTTTTTCTGTTTTCTGCCCTTTGAATCGGCAAGCAATGAATCATGATGTAATGTGATAAAACACACTGAACTAGTAATCATGTCATCTCATTATATTAGTCAGAATAGGCCGACACAGCTATTAGGCTTACAATGTGCTTTTTAAACATTGGTTCTGTAACAGCAATTTATTCAACCAAACTATGCCACCAAAATACTCATTTATCAAATCATTCCACCATATTGTGTTCCATCATGTATTTTCATTACAGATACATAACAGTGTTATCTCTGTTTCTCCACTTTCAACTTCCTTTCTTTTCTGAAAATAGAGAGACAAGACTCTTCATCGGTATTCATCACTGCAAAGTTACCTTACACGTATATACACTAATTTTCTAAATCATCTGCATGTATATTACATGACTCCCAATTTGCTTATACATGTACTGCACATTTATGATTTATCAACTAATTTGGCATATCCACTGCAACAAAAATAGCCAGGTGAGGAAGCAGTTCTACTTTATATTCAAAGTCGTAACTCTTCCATAGTTAGCATCTTGCTATGTCACTATTACCCTTTTTACACACGCTAAAATTTCCTTTACCCCGTACTATAGGTGGGGCTATATTGCCATTTAGCCCCACCTATAGTACGGGTTTAAGCTTAGACCACTTTCTTTTTATACAGCATTTTTGCCAAGTGGGCTAACCCCACCGGGATGAGTATGGGATTATTTGGCCCTGCAAAAAGCAGGGTTATCCCAGCAATTGCGGTGTTAAGAGCGATAGTACAGGGTTAAGATCGCTAGTGTAAAACAAAAGTGGGCTAACCTTAACCCCATACTATAAATCGTAATTAAGCCCAACCTATAGTACGGGGTTAAGGAAATTTTAGCGTGTGTAAAAAGTGTACGAGTGAAGTACTTGTACTACGAATGATCGACAAATGTATCTAAATCATGAGCTACCACTAGTCCGGGGTTAGCGAGTTTCGTGTGTGAAAAGCAAGCATTCCTTATCCAGGGTTCGCAACAATGATTTGGCATGTGTGAAAAGGAAAAAAATAGTACGGGGTTAAGAATAGTACGGGTTAGCGATAGTCCGGGGCTAAGAAAATCCTGTGTAAAAAGGGTATATATGAGTTAATTTCCTTTCTTATTTGAAGAGTTAAGGAGAGGGATGTGTTTTTTTTAAGCTGAATAACGTTTTATTTCAATTGAGGTTCTCTTTGTAATAAAGGAAACACGAGAGGTTGTTGTTAAACTAGTATATTGCATGCAATACCCTTTTCAGCATTTTGTGTTTGTTGTATGAAAGAATACTTCAAGTGACAAAAAGTTTAACTACAGTTTTAGTTTACTGTATCTGAAAAGAAATCTTGTATCTGAGGTGAAAAAAAGAAGGCGTGAATAAATACAGCCCTAAATAGAGATGGGAAATCCCTAAATAGAGAAGGGGAAATCCCTATAAAAGTATTAATGCCACAGTTACACCAACCACATCCAAACCGAGTGGTGGTAAGCCATTGGGAATAAGATAATAGATCTAGTTGGTTTGGAATCAGTATCACCTGTGTGACTGTAACTCTTCATTTTATATTATTCTCTTCTCCCCTCCCTCTCTCTCCTTCCCTCAGTCCATTTTCCCCTCTCTTCCCCCTAACCTCCCCTCCCCTTGCTTACCCCCCCCCCCCTCTTAATCTTGTTAAGTCAAGCAACATATTTTGCCAAACTGGTGCAAAGTATAGGAATACTAGAGAGTCCCGCTCATATACTCCAGACCACTAATGCTGCACCACTGGCGTACAGACGGGAAGCCTAGCTTGGACACTCCTCCCAATTTTCACAACCAATAAAGGGGAAAAAAAGAAGGAAACAAAATGGTGAAACGTGATATTATTTTCTGAACAGTATATTGAAAATTGTCACAAAATTTGATTTTCGTTTCAAAAGGGTCTACATTTTTGCTTGCTCGCTCGCTGCGTTTTTATAGAAATTCCGTCCCATATGCCATGTCTAACCCCCTCAAAGTTTTTTCCTCGCTTTGCCATTGCATCGCAGTCCAAGTTGATTTGCAATCCACAAATGCAAGAGAGGAAATATTCCTTCAGTGGGCGCTTCTCATTCATCACACCTCGGGATACATTTTCATCCCATGTTATGTTGTAGGAAAAAAGAGGAAAGTTGGCAGCATGTGAAGTCGCTTAGCCTCATTCTCCTGCACATGAATGGAACATCATGGCTGAATTAAAGAAAGGGGTCTCTCATTCAAGCGACAGGTTGCACCGAGAGCGAGGTTTCCATAAAGAACTAATGAACGGTAACAGGATATACCAGGGACCTACGTTCCATCCTACTTCAAGCTCCGTTCACACAACGGAAAAACTGAATTTTTTTTCAAACAGAGGAGAACTTACAGAAAAACAGAAACAGAAGCCTGCAAAGGATGGTTGATGTTCTGTCACCACTTTCATTTAAATAATAATAATAATATGTCCATTTATATAGCGCAGTTACTATATGCATATACTCCACTGCGCTTTTGATATTTGGCATAATATTATTTCCCCGGCTGTAGCTGAGCCGCCATATTAATAGGCGCTAAAGTGTCTAAAGGAATAAATCCTACCAGGTACCCATTCACCTCACCTGGGTCGAGTGCAGCACAATGTGGATAAATTTCTTGCCGAAGTGAAATTACGCCATGGCTGAGATTCGAATCCATGACCTCTGTTTCAAAGTCCGAAGACTAATCCACTGGGCCACAATGCTCCACAATGAAAAGAAACTTCATGCTGTGTTGTGTTATGAATGCATTGATATGTAATTCAATTCAAAAGGTACATGTGACTGGATCACTTTTTTTACACTTTGCACATTTTTTTGTTGCTTTCCTTGCTTTTTTTTCAAATAGAGGAGAACCTACATAAAAAGATAACATAAGCCTACAACCGATGACTAATATTCTGTCACCACTTACATGAAATGAATTGAATTTGAATTTCAATTGGTTTATTTCAAGCATAAGTATAGGTCACTTGCTCACTTGTTTGCACAGTTTGTATTATTTTCTTTTGTTTTTCATTCTCCCTTGCTTGTAATTCTTGTGGACATTATCAAATCATCAATGCATTCACAGCACAGAACAGCATGAAGTTTCTTTTCATATGTTGCATCTATCTGTTCCATCATGTATTAAAACAGGAAATAGGGAGACACTGGCGGATGTAGGGGGAGGGAGGCAAAGCTGACCCTTACCACCCCCTTCCCCCTTTGAGAGGCACAATTGAAATTTGTAATGCGAAAATGCTGTTAAAACAGAACCCCTTTGAAAGTAAAGACCTTTTTTTCTTTTTTCTTTTTTTTTTTGGGGGGGGGTGTCGAATTCGTCCTCAGGAAAATGTGCCCCCTCCCCCCCCTTGGAATATCCTGGATCTGCTCCTTCTTTCAGACTTTGCACAATTTATATTCCTCCTCTATTGATCCAGCCTTCAATCATTACATTCCAGCGAGCACCACCTTAATATGTAATTCCTATGGGGGTGCAACATGAATAAGGGAGTAACATGGAGGTGCAACAAGAATAAGGGAATAACATGGAGGAAATAGGGGATAAAGGATGGGCAACCCCACCCCCCCTCCCCCTCCCCTTTTCCCCAGTTAATCCAAATTAAGTGATCGATATGCAAATTGATAATGTCTTGGTTGACAAAGACACTAATAATAGTTTGGGATATATTTTCAGAAAGTAGTTTATTGGTGTAGTAGTAATTGCCTAGCAATATAGAATGTATCTTTAACATCCTTTTTAGGGATGGTACTTCAATATTCCTAAGAGAAGAGGAAGTCTGCTTGGTAATGGTGCAATTTAACAGGCAACCGAGTACAGAGTACAGTGTACAGTGTTACAGTCACTTTAACATTACTGACTCCAGACTGACCAAAACTCATTCATTATTCTCAATGATACATCACAGAGTTTCCACCAAATCAGTATCAGGTAATTTTTGGGAAGTGGAAAAATTTGGGTAAATCAGAATATTACAACTAAACTACAATCAAACGTAGCAACTTTCAATATTCATGTTATATTTAAAGAATTGTTTGCATCATACTAGCTCAAAATTTTCTGCTCCCAGTCCGTGCTCGCATTTTGTTATTTGCTGATATTTTTAAAAAGTGCATTCAACAAAAATTGTTAAATTCCTTGATTTTTGTCACTTGGACCAAGTTTAGGCTTGCTTTGTTCTTGTTCAATTTTTTTAAAAACAGATTCAACAGTAAGACTGAAGCATGAGGGGCAAACCGATATTCTATCTTTTTTACACATTTTGTGCATTAGAACCTTCTTTTGTCCACAATAGGATAATTTATTGTATTCTGATTATATACTCAATACTTGATCTCAATCAGGTCATTTGTGACCAAAGGGTGTTAACAGATATTATCTGGTCATAGGCGAAAGAATATTACTACATTTTTATTCAATGCATAAAAAGCCTTCGGGCTCTCAGAGAGAAATACGATTAATTTCTATTTGGTTCGGTATCCGCCAGCCCGGAAATCAAATCAGATTATATAATTACTGCAATTACTTTGGCATGAACACTCTTTTCATGGAATTTGCAAATTATCAGGAAAACAGAATGGGCTGGAAAAAATCCCAGATGACAAATTAATAAAATCCTTAATTTGATTCATTTCTCGCAACACTTCAAGTCAGGGTTATTCAAAGTTCAGTTAGATTGACTGAGAAATATTTTTTATACCATTATTCAATTCTTTTATTTTCCATTCCATAATGCATGTGCCTCGGTTATATCAACTGTCAAACCGGGGCCCCGTCTTACAAAGAGTTGCGATTGATCCGATCAATCACAAGTATGGACGGCCAGCAATGTCAACTTCTATTATGCATGTTTGTTCAAAATATTTTCTAACTATAATGTATATTCATGCATTCATGTTTTCTTGAAAATTTTCTGTGCTTCTCTGTTTACAAATGACAAATGGTGACACTGACGGATTTCCATAGAATTACGATCGATTGGATCATTCGAAACTCTTTGTAGGATGGACCCCTGGTATTGGTTTTTTGAAGATGTCTAAAGCACTGTTCAAATATTATTGGATTTATGAGCTTATTAATATTGCAAGTGTATTTGATTTCTTATCTGTACTCCTTTTGTTGTTTCTAACACTATGGTTATCTTGTCACTACCTGTGGTATTATTTCATCATCATCATCATCTCTCTCACCCTCTCTCTCTTCAATTGTTCTTTTTGTTTGGCTCCTCTGCCGCTCTTTCTCCATCTACTTTACCCTCTCTTCCATATCATTTTATTGTTTCGTTTTTTTCATTCCTGTTCACTTGACAGAATATCTACTTGTGTATTTTCAATTGATCTGTTAACCCCCGTTCACTCACTCACCCCCCCCCTTTCTCTCTCTATTTTATCTTTCCCTCTTATCTCCAAATATGTCATGTTACATCCTATTATTTCTCATTCATTCTTATATATGCTTGCAACACAGAGTATACATAAATATATATATTTCCTTTTCAAACTAGACCATGTTTACGTTTGAGAGTGAAACTCTTTGCACTGAGATACCCCAAAAGAGGCAGCCTGAATGGTACGTCACTTTGGATACAAGTAGCAATCAATTAAATGCGTTGATTGTTGTCGAATGGTTCGGCCTTTTACTCCACACAACAGACACAAGACCCCCGAAGGGCGAAGATTTCAAGATCAACTTCAATGTTGAAACTCCATTAAACTGTTCGAGTCCATTTCAGGTTCATTCTATGTTGATATCCGAGGGATTTAAGAGAAGTTTCGGCCTGCTTACACTTTAATGAGCGAAGCTGTGTTGCCTGAATGAGTTTTTCAACTCATCAAAAAGGGCGATCTTGTTTTTGTTATGTGTTCATCAATATACTTCATAAACAATATCATATTACTAGAATGAATGCATGAACAGCATAATGCAGTAACTGAATTGCCAATTTGCAGATTGGCAAGAATGAGATTATGCCTGACATGTTACAAGTTTAATATTTCAAGTGTTCTTTATTTTGCAGACTGTATTTTTTCTATCATAACCCTTTGATACTAATCCAGCAAAAGCAATTGCAATTTCACTTGTTGTATTTCTTCATGTAAGCATGAATGCATATATCTATTTCCCCAATAGCTTGTCCAAGTTAACTAAATCTGAGCATTAAAGGTAATACCTCAGGGATGTTCCATGGGACCTACATTACTTTCTATTAATCAGATTTGAACCTCAAACATATTGGTTTGTTTTTTATGTTATTTTTATTCCACAAAATTCATTTCATGTCTTCAAATAAACTTTATATTGGATAAAACCTACTTTTGAACCGAGATAATTTAGCAATTCTACTGAATATCAATTCAATATGTTAACACTGGAAAGACCGGACACGTATTTGATCATTTGTTATCAAATACCTTATATCAATCAACTACAATGCAAGAATATGCACATTAATGTGCTGATAGTTCGATCATCAAACTGGAAAAATCAAGTCAATACTTCTTGATTAGCGAACATGACATTGAACACGAAGCCCTTGGAAAAGGAATAGACTCATCATGCTTCCAATTATAATGGCAAACACAGCTGATATCACGCTCCACGAGTCATTATACCAAGTGCTTTTCTTTGCCCAGTACAATACCAGTCGCTTGATTGATTAACTTTGAGCAAATTATGACAAGTGTAGGCTTAATGTGCTGAATTAACAGAGAGCCTGGCAAAGGCTAACAAAGCACGCAATGGAACTTCAATTTACGATGTTGATTGATGAATGGGATGAGATGAATTATTTAAGTAGGGACAGAGGAAGAGTTCAATTGCATGTAGGACGTTGATTAAGAGAGGAGGATCGTGGCAGCATTTTTCACCCTCTTTACCCGCATGTGTTGGTTTGGAAGCAATGGTTTGGTGGGGGGACTGGGAGGTTGAAGCCAAATAACAAAGGATGCAGGAAAAAAGTTATCAAAGGACCTAAAAAAATACCTAGAATAAGATACATTGGACATGAAAGCAGTCTTTCCTGTAGACTTTGTTTAAAAGACTTTTGCCAAAAAGTGTAAAGCTTCATGAAAGCAGAGCAAGGCAACTGACCCTGTAAAATGTCCATATAAACAATCCCTCCGTGCATCATCAAATCTTATAACCTTTACATAAACCTATCCTCCAATTAGCCGCCTAAGAGTAATGCGGATAATTCAATAAAAATTGCGTTCACAAATTCCGAAAATAAGCCGCATTATTTTTACGAGCACCCGTCCTGAAAAAGGCGGATAATCGTCATGACAACTGGACACGCCCCCTCCGATGCGGTTGTGTTGGAAAAGGGTGACCTTGTGACCGCACCATGACAATTATCCGCATTATTTGGAAATGCGTTCATAAACTCAAAAGTCAAAATCTTGTCCCGATGCTGCTATTATGCGGATAATAGCAGCATCAAAATAATGTGGATAACTGTTGTCCTCCAATTTTACGACCAAATTATGCTGCTATTAGCCGCATAATTGGGTTTATGAAAGGGGTATTGGTGAGGCAGATGGATTCTTACTTTTGCATGTTAGCAACATGAATTTCATAGCAAATAAATCTATGCTTATGAGTATGAATTATCATTGCATTTATTTTGCCAAGATTTCAAGGTGTTTCTCAGATTTGCCTATCCTACTACTGGGTATGTACATGAAGAAACACAATAAAATGAAACATAATATCTAAGGCCATACTGAAAAGTGAATTGCACTTAAATCTAAATTTTACCCCACTAGGCTTATCACTTTGTACAGAATGTACCATTGACCAAGAACCGTTGGTTGGAATCTAAAGGTAGATGAAATGATTGGTGACACTTCTTAGGTGTTGACTCTAAATAAATGAAGATTTGGTGTGTATCATTTAACACGAGAAAGGGTTACCAGTCATAAAGTTGCTTGTAACTTATGAACAGCTTTATAAAGCACCCACCAGGATCTAGATCTGTCAACCTCATTTAGCTCAATTAGTACTAGATCAAAATGGTGGATCGTCACTCACTTTCTCCTACTGCCTATATTGATTGGTGCAATGGTCTATGCCTAATTGATATACAACCAGGGGAACCTGTCACATAACTTGGTAACTGATTGTAAAATCAATCCTAAACATCAATCATACAATCTGTCACCTCTCTGTGCTACAGGATCTAATTCATATTAAACATATTTTGTTTGAATTGCTACTATGCAAGTATGTAAGCACTCCCCTGTTTTCCAGTATAAGGCATTGCCAACTTGGTCTAACACCTCCAAGGTTATGTGATAGTCGAAATTATACCATGGTGATATGGATCCTAACCACATGATTGGTTGGGATTGAACACGTGACCAGGCTCATCCATGTATTTCAAATAATAACCAGTTAATATATATTAGTATAATGAATAGTCATAGTTTGAGATGAGTGTAATTTTCAAATGTGCATTATCACTTCATACAAAAAGCTGTTACCCCTTATATTAGTTCTCCAGGCATATTATGGCTGAAATTATCACTACTACTATCACTGATGTGTATTATCTATTATTTGGAAGCAGCCAAGTATGGCAAGTTGGTTTAATTTCGAAAGGAATTTCAAATATACAAGCAAACATGAAATAAAGACTTCTTTCAATTTGCCATAAAGTTGTCCCCTCATAAAGATTAACGGCAAAATGATACCAGCAATGACACTGTATCACTGTAATTATCTGTCATGGATCCCCCTGCTTTTCAAGCCTCTGGCTTTCTTAGGGTGCTTGATCCTCACATTTTACAATGTACAGTAGGGGAAGGCAGGGTAAGCTGTGACAGTTTTTGCTTTTTGCATGTTAGAATTGATGTGATTAAATCTTGTCGAAATAAGTACCTTGCCTTGAAATTTAATTCTGATGAAATATTTTCCACCTATATATAACTTTCTATCCCCACACTGAAAGTCATCGTGACCTTTGAAAAAAACGATGTCAAATGGTTCAACTTGCCCCATATATGGGGTAAGTTTGAGCCACCTTCTGGGGTAAGTTGAGCCACAAAAACTATGTACAAAATGTATGAGGGGAGAACCAGCATGTCAATTTTTTGTTTGAAGTCTTTTCACTTGCTAATTCTCTATTAATACTAACATCCTTTAAAAGGAAAAGAGCAGTCATGTAAATTTGCTCCTTTCAGCCAGCATTTCAATCGATTTTTATGGTTTGTTTGTTTGTGCCCCATGCTGTTTGGCTCAACTTACCCCAGTCAGAACTTAGTGCGATAATTTTGTATCCACACATTTATTATGCATCCATCATATAAAAGACTAGGACAAGAATGAAGATCCATACCTGGACTAATAATGGTGTTATCATGTCTTTATTATATTTACAGACGTGTGTGTTTATAAAGCACTTATCTATTTCACACTCTCTTTTACTTTTTTGGCTGAAATTCATATTTTTCCCTCTAAAAAACTACTTTTTGTTTCAAAGTTGAAAACAATGTGGTGGGGTTAGGGGTTATGCTATGGGTCATCAATACATGACACCACCACAATATCTGACTCATTCATTATTGGCCTGGGGCTGGTGGCTCAACTTGCCCCTATGCTCAACTTACCCTGCCTTCCCCTATATATCTACTCATGTGAATTTTTTTACCTAATGAATAAATTGAACTGAAATTTACAAATTTGACAACATGGGCCAATTAAAAAAAAGAAATGATAAAATCTGGCAAGCAAGAGAAAAACCCTTGAAAAACAACTTAAATTGGAAATATTCCTCCAGGCATACTGAAAGGGAAAAATTGATTTCTGCAAGACTGCAGCTTGCCCCCGAGGTATCTGTGATCCTCTGGCCTCCTGATGACCACCAGGAGATGAAGTATCTAGGGACTCCCTTTTCAGGCCAAGATGGAATGCAAATGGCATAATCAACAGATTGGAAAAGATTTTCATTATGATTCAGTCTCACCAGGATACTGTAACACAAATGTTAGCGACTGATCGTACGCTTGATTTTCACGATTGATTGTAAATTGTAGTCAATGCAATCAATCGTAGAAAAAGGTTCTATGATCATTGCTAAGCTTCAGGATATGGGCACCTGGGCTCCGTAACACAAAGATTAGCGATCAATCGCTAAATGAACTGACCAATCAATATCAATGTTACACGCGCATTTGGTTTAAAATACTGACCAAGGACCAATCAGTGCGGTTCTTTCATATTTGCGATTCATCGCAAACCTTTGTGTTACGGAGCCCAGTAGTCTCTTAGGTTCAAACCGAAGTTATCCACTTGTGTTTGCGTGGTTGGAATAGTTTTTGCAAATACTCGAAATCAGAAAAGAAAACAAATTTTTTAGACTTATTTACTACATGTACTGACATGTATCTGGGTCCCGTAACATAATTTTTAACGCTTAATTTTGAAGATTGATTGTACATTGTAGTCAATGGAATTAATTGCAGAAAAATGTTCTACGATCATTGCTAAGCTTTGTGTTACGGGCCCCTGGGTGTTGAGAATCTCGAGCAAATTATCATCCAAAATAACAGAGAACTGTCTAATAAGATAACTTAGATCTAACGTTAACGAATAATGGAAGAACATATGACTAAAACTTCAAATGATACTTGAGCCATGTACATGTAAATGAACAAAAATATTCAATACTAATCTTCTAGGCACGTTGTTTTTCTTGGAAAGAAAAATTATCAAATCAACAACTTTTTTTGATAGGAAATATCAGATCTCATTTACATATGTTATCTACATCTTTTGTGATTCCTTTGGGGGGAAAAGAAAAAGAGGAATATTTCAATAACATCCTTGGAGCTCAAGTGATCTTTTTCATCGTACTTAAGCCTGAGAATTTGCATAAAACTTGTATCAGTTCCACCTTTAAGTGCACATCAATCCCACTGGGATACGACGACCTTGTCGTTGACCTTCTCCTATGGAACATCTTTGTCTTACAGTCTCCAGATTTCATTTGTATCACCTAACCCCCGGGGAACTGACATTGATGCATAATTTGGCATAGCAAACCAGCCGAGACATATTCATGCTCTGGGCACCAATCCACGGCTGGACCATTTCCGAGCTTCACAAGCAACTCTGTTTTTTGTTCCCTTGTGCAAAAGCCCACGCAGCCTGAAGTGGCGCTGATGTGAGATTATATACTATACCTCCCCTGAAGAAAAGCTATTTTTAAAACAGTGTTATCAAACACAGGAGTTTGGGGTTATCACTGGATAATGAAGAAGATTCTCATAGGTTACATTAGTGGCAGATCTAAGATTTTAAAATAAAGGGGGCACAAATAGCAGAAGAGGTGAATTTGGTGAGAATTTTCTTGGATATAGCAATTTCAATTTCTAGGATCAATGGACAATTTTTAAATTATACAGGGGGATGCCCCTTCTATAATGCAGCCCTGAATAATGATAAAATGCAAAAGGAATGAACAAAACATTAAAAATCATGCCCATTGCATTCGTTTCAAAGTATACAAGAAAATCATCTAATTTGTCCGCCTTTGTCTGCTTTTCATATAAGCTGTGTGGGAATTCTGTGTTAGATTTTTTATTTCTGACATAGAATGAAAAATAAATCTGAATTACACGGAGCATTCACAGTACATGGAAAGCTGTATTAGACAAGGGTTTAAATGATTCGGCACACTCATCTGACTGGAGGACTAATGCCTGGAAAATAGATTTTTACAGAATAATTCACAAAAGATCTAGAAGCATGGCTTGCCCTCCTCCAAACCCCATCCCCATCATGCATTGGAGCATTCCACATGAAAACATTTTACAGCACAAAAGAGCAATAATAATACTAATAAATATAATGCTATGTACTAGGCACAATATCCATCTCATAAGAGATTCTCAAGGCGCACAAGAGAAAGGGGAAACAAAACAAAATAACAAACAGAAAATCATCAATGATAAAATGAGTAAGTTTTAGAAGTAAGTTTTTAGCATGAACAGATATCTATGCAGTTGTTCCTTTACCCCTATCAACTTTAAATGCAGAAACACTTGCGAAAGTGAACAAAAACTGCTGTGATTTTTTATTTACATTTCAAATAATGATTTTAGTTAGTGCAGAAACACAAGCAATACTTTTTAAAGTAATTGTATTGAAAATAAGGATTTTTTCCAATATTCCAACCCAGATCGAATGAATAAGAATTCATGCCAGATAATTTCTGTCCACTGTAAAAACTGTGGTGTTTAAAATGACACCAGTTGGTGTTAATAGAGGACCACACCCTGAGGTGTTAAAATTACACCCAAAAGATTGAACATAATACCAAAGAGTGTAAATGTAACAACCAGAGGTGTTGTAATAACACCTATTGGTGTAAAACTAACACCACCAATTTAACACCGGTGTAAAACAACTGGTGTGGTCCTCTATGTACACCGGTTAACACCACAGTTTTTGCTGTGTCTCAAGGAACAGTCGCTTCTGGATATTCTAGCCAGCATATGTCAGTATACCTGGGGAAAGCCATTTTCTCATCTAATCTTATTTATTGATATCAAGCATCCCATTCTCAATACCAAGCGTTTTGTTTACAAGACAAAATATTAACAAATCAATTTCTTCAAATTGATAAATCATTATGTGTTGTTAAAAAAGACCATTCTTAATATTGAGAAATAGGATTGAATGAGAAAATGGCTTGCTATACATATGCAGGCATATGCTGACTAAAACCACCAGGGGCCTGTAACACAAAGCATAGCAATGATCGTCAAAAATTTTTAACGATTGATTGCATTGACTACACTGTACAATCTATTTGAAAATGAGAAATGATTAATGAAAAGCGAATGATTGAAAAGCGAATGATTAATCGCTAATTTTTGTGTTAAGGGACCAAGGTGTGACAACCCCTTCATGTACATCCCATATACGAAGGGGAATGTTCACTGTAGATCTATAAAGCTCAAGGATTCTTTATCTAATCATCCAGCTCATCTTAGAAATCCACTGATTCACCTGTTCATGACCCATGACTACGTCAATTCGATCATCTCCCGGCAAAAATTCTCTTACACTAACAACCGATGTCACTCTGGGATGCAGCCACAAATAAACATCCATGGTTTCAGGGAAAGCATCCAACATCCCCGCTTGCTTCTGTTTTCTTGCCGTTTCTATCCAGTCTGGCAAGGTTATTGTGTGGCAACTGGGGAATCTTCATTTGGTTTGAGTCACTATGAGTTATGCAAGTAACGTAGTGTTTTATTGCCATTTCTATCGAGTTTGGCAAGGTGAGATTGAAGGGCGATTGAAGAATCTTCATAAGGGGGTTAGTCACTGCTAGTTACGCAAGGAAAGTTCAGGTTTTCTAGCCACTTCTATCAAGTTATAGGTAAGATTGTGGGACAATTGAAGAATCTTCATTTAGTTTGAGTCACTACTCATTATGCAAGGAACATAGTGCTTTCTTACCAATTTTGTTGAGTCTCGTAAGGTTAGATTCTGTGGCAGTTGAAAAATATTTATTTGGTATGAGTCACTATTAATAGAAATGTACATGGTTTCTTGCCGTTTCTATTGAGTATTGGAAGATTTAGATTGCAGGGCGAATGGAGAATCTTCATGGAGTTTGAGTCATTACAAGTTTTGCAAGGAACATACAAGTTTTCTTGCCAATTCTATCGAATGCCACTGCCACAAGGTTAGATTGTGAAATAATTTAAGAATCTATGTTTGGTTTGAGTCACTATTTTTTATCGAGTTACAGGCTAGATCAAGGGGCAATTGAAGAATCTTCATTTGGTCTGAGTCAATACTAGTTATGCATGGAGCGTAAGATTTTCTTGATGCTAAAATCGAGTCTCGCAAGGTTGGATTGCTGGGAGATTAATGAATCTTCATTTGGATTGAGTCACTTCTAGTTATGCAAGGAACGTACATGTCTTCCCTGACTCGCATTCTAAATTTAAAGTAATTTCCTTTGAGGACACCATAGTCTGATCAAGCTCCAACTTGAGACTTGACTAAGAGTAGGATTAATGTATTAAAACTGATGAGATTCTGCTCTCTTTAAAGTGGAATGGTGTGTTAACATTTCAGCTCTGGAAAATTGGTAATTAATGTATCTTGATGAAAGTTTAACAATACTGAAAGCAATAAATCATTGTAATAAGTGTGCCTCGACTGGATTTTATTGATTGAATGATGAAAGGGAGAAAGGGGGTGAAGGTTATGGGTGGAAAAGATATCAGTACTGAATTCATAATAGAACAGAAAAGAAAACTTTTACCTCCAAAATAAAGGAGTGATAATTTGTATAAGAAATGTTTGTACAGCCTAAACATCCCTATGGAGTAAATCATTCAATAAATATTTTTCTATGAACTTTCTGTTTAACACACCCTCTTTAAGAAATTTCCTACATGATCCCAGATGTCTAATTTTACAGAGGGGAAAAGATTTTAAAAAGATGATAAATTAATTTTTTCTTCAAAGAGCGATCTCCTCTAAAACAATATTCACTACAAAAATACTAAAAACAAGCACTCTTTAACAAATAAAGAGTTCTATTTCATTCACTTTAATTCAGTTTGTAATTTAATTTCTCACACTCCATGAAAGGAAGTACAAACAGAAACTTAGAAATGAGAAAAAAATATTTTGCGAATGTCTAAATCATCCATCTTCCCTTTTCTATTTATAAGTGTTATCTACCACAGATACAGTCGTCCTCAAAATTATTCATACCCTTGTTGATATTTGTGATTTTTCATGTTTGTGATGAAATGAATGCATTTTATCAAGTTTCTCTATGATTTATGTGTGACCTACTAGTGAAAGAATAACAACAATGCACAATTCAAGAAATTTCTCTTTTCAGGGGTATTTTATTCATAGATATTCAAACAATGTCATGTTCAAAATTATTCATACCCTAGGTTTTCTGAGTCCAATGTCTTTCATTAATAGTCAATAGCATAGCCTTTGTTCTTTACGACTGCTTCTAGACGATTCCTGTAAGTGTCCACAAGCTTCCTGCACGTCTCCTGCGGGATGTTGGCCCATTCTTCCTTGGCGTAGGCCTCAAGCTTGGTCGGGTTCCTAGCCATCACTCTGACTTTCAGGTCTCGCCACAAGTTCTCGATCGGATTCAGGTCAGGACTCTGACTTGGCCATTCTAGGACGTTGACATCATGGTCCTTGAACCATTTCTTCACCAGCTTGGCGGTATGCTTTGGGTCATTGTCTTGTTGGTACTTCCAGTTGGGGCCAAGCTGGAGTTTTTCGGCAGATTCCTTCAAGTTATCATCAAGGATCTGGATGTAATCCTCCTTTTTCATGATTCCTTTGACTCTAACGAGGTTCCCTGTGCCACTGGAAGAGAAACATCCCCATAGCATTATGTGCCCACCACCATGCTTGACGGTTGGCACAGTGTTCTTTGGATTGTATGCTTCCCCTTTCTTCCTCCAGACGTATTCAACATCCATATGGCCAAATAACTCCAACTTCGTCTCATCAGACCACAGGATGGTTGACCAAAAGCTTGGATTTTGCTTCAGATGACCTCTAGCAAAGGCCAGTCGAGCCTTCAGGTGTTTCTTCCTGAGCAACGGTGTCTTCCGAGGCCTTCGTCCATGGAGACCTCCTTTGTGCAAGACTCGCTCGATGGTGGACCGGGACACCTTTGTCCCTGACCGGTCAAGCGTTTCAAGTAGGGCCTGGATTGTGGTACGGGGGTTGTTGTTGACCTCTCTGCAGATTTTCCTGGCAAGTTTAGGGGACACCTTGCACTTCCTGCCACGCCCACTAAGGTTCTTCACAGTGTTGTACCTCTTGTGCTTCTTGATTACGCTCTGGACTGTTGCCACAGGGACGTCATACTGCTTTGAAATGGCCTTGTAACCTTTTCCCTCAATGTGGGCATTCACAAGACGTTGCCGTAGGTCCTCACTGAGCTCCTTCTTGGCCATGATTATCAGAGACTGAGAATAACCAGAATGCTTTCCTCTATTTATACCCTTTTAGAAAGATGCTATTTTCCATCATTGTTTAATGGCTTGTTTAACAAAGAGGGTATTTAATTCATTGGAACATCTTGAAATAACTATAGAACAAAGAATAGCACATTCCCAGACAGTGAAAATAATGCGCATTGTCATAAAAGGACATTTTTGTTGAGGTATTGGCAAGGGTATGAATAATTCTGAACAAGTGCAAAAAATAACTTTCGACCCTATCTATTATTATGCTAATGAGACTTGCCAGCTCATATGTCAAATCATGCATAGCAACAAGCAGACAAAAGATACAAAGAAAGTTACATCATAATAGCTTTTACTTGTAAAGAATCTACCAAAGAATGTTTTTCCACAAGGGGTATGAATAATTTTGAGGACAACTGTATGAAATAAGTGGAGGTTCATTCAGACATGGCACAAACAAAAATAAAGTAGCTCAGCCACGTTTTACATACAAAGCAAATGATAAGAAATTTCAACAATAAGAGGGAAACAATTTATTTCTGGTTGCTTTAAACATCTGGCAGCCAATCAGATATTGTTTCTTATGAGTTGGTGTAAGGTATGATCTCATGAACTCTACCTCAGAAATATACACTAAAAATTTGAGAGATGTTTATGATGCAAAGTTATGACCTGTGACTATTGTATTTTGTAGTTCTCACAGCTTTTGTAAAGAAACAGTTTTCTGGTTATTATCAACTTGTTAACTTCAGTAGGGAGTGAAACAAGCGTTGTTTTATCCTTTCTGAATACTGAAAAATATCAGTGAGCTTTGTTACTGACCTCCTTTTTGCATTTTCTGAATTGTAACCAAGTTAAAAAAAAGTTATATATATATATATATAGCGATCTATACAGACGTACTGCAACAAGAGGAATGCAAAATATACATATACTACAGTTTTACCTATCTAAAATATTTACTTACTTATTTAATTATTTATTATATTTTATTATTCAATACTGCGAGGTTGGCAGAGAAAGGGCATCTAATTAAAAAAAACTCCACGCATGACTTAAGTAATTGAAAAACGATCAGTGATCCATTTGTGAATCATCATTCTAAAATCAGTAAGAGGTTAAAGAGAAATTCCAGTAGTTGCAGTAAACACTGATTTCTTGAGAAAGTCTGTAAAACAAGGGTTAATTGTCAGTATATCATCGAGGATCTAGATCTGGTACAGTTACATTAACTAAACTTTGTGAAATCTTGAAATCTACGCTGAAAAATGTTCACGACGAAGATCCCCAACACGTGCACGTGGGACAATGTATAATTATTGCTTAGAGCGTCGGGCCCGACGCTCTGCCCGAATCCTGTGCTTATTTGCTGATTTCTCAGCAATTACACAATTTCTTCCAGAATCCTTTGGGACATGCGTTTTATTTATACAGACACTTTGGTGGTCATTTCATTGGATTCTGTACGAACTCATTTTGATATCGTTACCAAAACTAGCATTTACCTTTAAAAAAATAATAATTGAAGTGGGTCAGGGGTAATTTCCATTATGCAAGAGATAAATAATTTACATGAAACCGTCAAACTGAAAGTTTGTCATTCATTCCATGCTTCACTGCACAGTGCAAAAGTTGAAGGGGAAAAAACATCAATAATTCATCATGCTTTATTAGCCATTATAAAAGGGCTATTCAATTCATCCAGGAAGGGCTATGAAGTGAAACACTCATTTGTTTTTCAATTACAATTCAAATTAAATGAGGCGTCTTACCTCTGCCTCTATCCCCTTCCTCTCTCTCTCTCTCTTTCTTTTCTGGTCCCCTTATCTCTGTGTCTCTTCTGTTTGCACTGTCTTGCCCTTTTGCTCACTTTCCTACCTTTTTCTTTGTTATTTATCTTTCATAATACTTCAATTTTTTAAAGAATATTGTCACTCACATTCCCTATTGATTCCAGCCAATTATATTCTCTATCATCTCCCTCTTCCTTCTATCTCTCTCTTTCTTCTCTCATTATTTGTCTCTCTCTCTCCATCCTCCTTTTCCTGTCACTTCCTATCAATCTATCTTCTCCTTCAAATTATCCTCCTGAATGTTCTCCCATGAAATATACCAGAGTCATTAAAATCATGAAATTAAAACCCTTAACATTCAATTCAGACATCCCTGCAGATGAGATCTAAGCAGACATTGTGGGCTCCCATCAATATATCAGATTGCTTCCTCTTTCAAATAAGTCATTCTTATCAAAAGTCATTGTTTTCAAAAAAAAATTGCATCTTCTATCGAGTTACTCCACTCAGGGGTAGAATAACTATTTGACAATAAAAGGCAAAAGTAAAAAAAAACAGGAATTAAACAGGGGCTTGGGGTAAATTCGACCCCCCTGCACCAAATTTTAAAAAAGGAATCCTGGAAAAGTAGAAAAGTGCCCATGAAACAACTATAGGATCTAGTGTAACTTATGATGTAGCAGACCATGGCTGGCAAGGTCAATAGAAGCCTTGAATCAAATTGTAACTTTTTTCTCTCTCTCTAAATAATGGGGATGAGGAATTTATACAAAGGGCATGTAAATGAAACTGAAGAGTGAAAAAAATGGTATTAAGACAGAGACAGAAAGATAGACAGGTGGAGAGGTATAGAGTAATATAGAAACAGAGAGATCAGGTATATAGAAAGAGGGCATGTAAACGAAACTGAAGATAGAGTAAAAAAAAACAATGGTATTAAGACAGGATACAGAAAGATAGTCAGATGGCGAGAGAAATAGATCAATAGAGAAAGAAACTGAGAGACAGAAATCTTCTGTCATTTCCATGGTTTACTCATTTTCTCCAAACAATGACAGCCCATTTCTTAAACACACATGCTGTCGGCGCAGTAGCAGCGAGCTTTCACGACCTTACTCAACAAACCTCCCTTGCACTCACGCTCTCTCACGTGAGTTGCTCAAAAAGCCTAGGTTTAGAAGCTCCGTGCCAAAACTTGGCAATTCCTGGTTTTGTCATGCACAGGGTGATGCTCAAGTTTGTCAATGGGTATCGAGTTTCCCCGGGGGGCGATCTGGATAATTCAATAAGAACCATTATTCATTGGACCGGTCATTACGCAACCTGTGCACGCTACCAATATCGAACTAATGCCGACTGTTTGCCTTCTATGTTTGTGAAAAACAACAGTGTCTATGTAATAGGAGACACCAAATATAGGAGAAAAATGTTGTAGACATTGATTGGCTGGATGCTAACAAAATCTTAGTTTTCACTGACAGAGGGCGATATGGTATTTGCAAATGATTTTAGCAACTGGGACGGGGTGCTGAGTAGAAAACAAATAAAATATTGTTTCATATTGCACTTACAAGACTGTAATTACCATGGTTGATTACCCAAGTATATTAGACAGTGAGAATGATGCCTTTATATTTTCTAATGGTCATACAGGCAAAATATCATAAGCAAACGTTGCTGAAGTGATATAACAATCATATGTGCTCCATGAATCTTTGATACGGTCTCTGATCAAAGATTTAACAAAGTTATGCTCAATGGAGGGCATATGGCACTTGCCCCCCCCCCCCCCCTTCCTGGATTCTAGCATGTTTCAAAGTCCCTATCCTATCTCTGGGACATCAAAGTAGAAATATTACTTAATGCAAATATGAACACATGCAATTACCACAGTGAACATGATCACAGCACAAGTAAATTACCATATAATAATAATAGGCATTTATTTAGTGCCATCTATCTAGAAATATTCTATTCCAAGGCACGTTGTTATTACCATTGTTACCCCAGCTTTAGATCAATTTGCATTTCAGTGCTCATGCATTCAAGGAATTAATCCTGCTGGGTACCCATTCACCTCACCTGGGTTGGGTGCAGCACAATGTGGATAAATTTCTTGCTGAAGGAAATTACGTCATGGCTGGGATTCGAACCCACGACCCTCAAAGTTTCAAAGTCAGAAGACTAATCCACTGGGTCACAACGCTCCACATGATATAAATGCATCCAACACCAAACAACATGACCATGCCTAAATCAATTCCAATAAGAACACGGTCACCAACAACGTGAATACAATCACACTGCAAGCAAGTAATATGAATACATCCAATACCAGTGAATATGACAACTGGATAGACAAGCACCATTAGATTATTATTGCAGTGGAAACCAAACCATTAATTCTGTAATTTCAGCCTCAAAGCCAATCATTACACGTGTGACTGTAACTAATACCCACAGGGAGAAATTGCTATTCATTGATTGCAATAAAATTTAAATAATGACCAAAATGAGCAATGATTTGTTTTAAAGAGAATACTCTGAATCTTCCAAAATCTGCAAATGTTTGGTGGCAAAAGATATGGACGTGCACCACTTGTGTGATACATTTATAGATTTTGCAAGAGATCTGGAAAATTTCTGAAAAGATTACATAAAAAATAATAGATTCATCATGATAAAAGACAATGAATTATGCTACTACAGGATTCTGAATTCTTTTCTTTTTTATACTAAATTTCAAAAGTTTTAAATTAGTTTAAATCCATTGTAAAGAAAAAAATATGTTTTTTGATAATTGATTACATTGTTCAAATGACTGTTTCTGGAATATTCAGTTCTGTGTTACTGTTAAATGACAAAAACAAAAATCTGACAACCTTATTAAACAAGGGTTGAGCTTTATATTTAAGTACAAGATGTAATAACAGGATGTATTTGGTAATATAGCATGCCTTTGTTGCATGGCAGTCTTTCATAAATGTTATTTCTGTAAAAAGGATTTTTAGAATGAAATAAAAAAAAAACTCTGTCACAATTATTGAATACAACACACCTAAATATTCCCTTCATTCTGAAATTCAAGAACTTGACTTCTAGCATGAAAATAACCGTTTTTTGCTTCTGTGATGGGGGGAAATATCTCATTACACTTTGTAGTAGTAATAATGATGTTAGGGAATATGAACAAACTAAAAAAAAGGACAACCCGTAATATATTTCTCACTTGCATGAATGAAGTCAACTATTCATAAATATAAAGGATTGTTGTTGTTGGATTGTGTTGCGTATGTGTATAAAGTAAACTAAATTATATTTTAATTGACTGATGACATTTTGTTGAAATAAAAGAAAATGAATTAATTATTCAAAGGGGAAGTAGATAGGTTACTCAATGACAGGTAAAAACAAAAAAAATAGGGGGAAAGGTCAATGATTTTCAGATAGTAGTTTTGACAACAATAAATTAAGTAACTAACAAACTTACATCACTAGATGATTTGTAAATAAAATGTTTAATATTGAATAAATGAATGAATGACAGAAAGGGGAAATGCTTCCTAATAAGACAAAACAGTAATAAATGTAGAAGTGATTTGGTTATAAGGTTTTCTCAAACAATACTAAAAGAAAACAAATTCTTATATCATTGGATTTGGAAAAAAAATCTAAAACTGAAAAAAAAATCATGCTTGTCCACATAGTTTTCTTTCAAAGTCTTATGAATTAGCCACATGAAAATTCAATTAATGAAAGATATAACTGAAATTATTCTAAAAATCAATGATCGAAGATGGGATATTCAATATCAAATGATAAAGAACTTTTGCTTGCAAACTTCATATCATTCTTTTCCATGTAAACATAAAATGTAAACACACTATGCCCAGGTATGTTTAATAAAGATCTAAGGCTACAATTGAAGAAAATGTTACAGTACGATTCAACCCCAGAATATCTAATATGATGAAATATTGGCTACTGAAGCATTTCATGCCATCTTATCTGCTCAGGTTGTATGATGAAGATGTTTGATAAAGATCTGTATCCACAATTCAAGCAAAATAATGTTACTATAACCTCAATCTGATGAACCAGTATGTGTTCCACTATGTATACTACCACATATATCCTATTTCTCTATACTTGCCCTTCTATATTTACATATACATTAAGAAAGAGTTATATTACTGTGGAGTCGACACTCCAAATATGGTATCTGTAAAGAGACAAATTTATCATTTCAAATACATGCAAAGAGATAACAAATACAAATTTTAGAGTGATTGAGTTGAAATTTTTTATCTTAATTTGGATAAATGGTAACAGCTTTGTCAGAGGAGCAGGGAGTAGGTAAATGACAGAAGAATGAATTTTAAGTGAGATAGAGTCAATTTTACATGCTTTGATCAGTATATATATAATAATGATAATAATAATAACTAGCATTTACTATCATAATAATGATAATAATAATAACAACAAGCAATTACTATCATAATACTGATAATAATAAGAATAACTAGCATTTAGTACGCTCTCCGTAGTTAACTACATCACAGCGTTGACAAACGATTTAAAACAAAAGTATATAATAATTACAATACAAATACATGCAAAAGAGATTAATCGGAAAAAGGGTTATGTTTTTAGAAGTTTCTTAAATTGATCTAAAGAGTTTGATGATTAAATGAAAGTGGGGATGTTGTTCCATTCTTTAGAAGCAGTAACACTAAATGTGCGATCACCTGTTTTACGAGTTTTGGGTATGGCAAGCAAATATGGATCTTTATATCATGGACTGTATATCATGGACCTATAGGTACATGTTTAGATGAATGAAGATAAGGGCGAGTTGGTCTATGGGAAGCAAAGCTATCTTTGATATATTTTGGCATCTGGTTATTAAAGGCTTTGAAAACAAAAAGAAGTAATTTAAAGACAATTCTCTTCTTTATATATATATATACATATATATTCAAGAAATAAGGAAGCCAGAATTCCCACATCTTTTTTCTTTAAACTGTGGACAACTGTGGACAACTGTACAGTGTGAATGTTCAGTGTGTTCACTTAGTGGACAATGAACAGTGAATGAAATTGAGTGTTGAATTTTAACAGTGTGAAGGTGATATTACATAGCGTTCAACATTGTGAACACACTGTGTAAGTACACTGTGGGGAAACACTGTGGAACACTGTGATATTTCCAGTAGGATTACTACATTATGATAGGTTTTGCTGTAATCATATATGCAGCATTATCATGGATCACTATCTGTCAAATGGTACTCTGGATTTGAACGCCCATAAGGCATTGCACAGGATTCTGAATCCCACGGACCTCTTTGAATGACAGTACTGCAACGCTGCCCTCGTGATTGTTTTCATGCAGTCCATCCGATGATGGAGTTTACAGCATGCATCCCCCATCTCAGAAACGCTCTTGGGATATCAATACTTAAAAGAGGGTTCTACTGAATATTAGATGGGGTGCCGAAGGGTCAATCAATTAGCGTCATGGCTACAGATCGACGGGGAACCGTTTGACCATGTGGGTCCGCTTTAATTAACGCAGCTCTCTCGATATTTGAATTCCAATTAGGTCACATCCTAGTTATACAAGTGGCTGAAAATTGAAAGGCATTAGATTTAGATGTGGGCTTGTAGGGTTGAGCAAACACAGGGTCTAATTGGGCAGAAGACATACATGCTACATTTATCCTCAATGCCATTGATGAACCCATGAACCTATTACTGTCACATGAGTTTATATCATCAAGTCTCAACTTTATGTCGGCGACCTGTAAGCATTTGCTTTCCCTTCTGATATGTTATATATATGTGCATATACATGTAATATTTTCTCTCCAAATCTCTTTTGCTCCATTTATTCGATCAGTTGTAAGTATTCTTATACCCCTGCAATGGATGGGTCGATAAAGATGCCTACATACACTCTAAATTTCAAGGCTTTAAAATAAATCATTTGATGTGAATAGTGACCTGCCGATTAAGTTGTAAATATCAAAAGATTTCAATTTAAATGTGTGAGCTTTAAATTTAAATTCTCGAGTTTTAAGTCTAATTTCAATGTTCAGCTGGTGAATATTCAGGCATTTAGAGTGTACAGCTTATAATTATTTAAAACAAAGGCAAATTTCATAATTTTGTTATTAATGATATAGGCCTATAGTCCTTGGTCAGTTTTAAGCCTGGTTTGTATTAAGAGAATTTACTGTAGATACCATTGCCCAATTCCCTAAAAAAGATTTGACTATTTTGTGAACAAGATTTGTATAAATACTTGTATACCAATTTTTAAACAAAAGTGAATGTGCTTTAAAATTCTATTCTTATTTTAATTGAATGCTGTATGATGTTCCTGGATTAATAAACTTATCTTCCATTAAAAATTTATCATTTATTTCAATACCAACTTGTAAAATGAAAAATTTAAAATGTCACTTAATCATTGTTAGTCCAATTCACAAGTTCATAATGCATCCTAGGGCATAAACAACCACATACAATGTACACAAAATTTGATTTATGGGCAATATTCATAGTTAATTCTGGTCCGGGTATCGCTTTGAGCAATAACATATATCGCCAAGCAGCGCTATTTATGTTCTGTTATGCCATGCAAAGGACAAAGGTCATAAAACATTTGGCGCCCAATAATCCCCATTAGAGGAGAGTTAGCAGTAAATTGCCCCCTTAACCCCATAATAGTCCCTTTGTTTCCCAATCATTTGAAAGAATGGTGTGTTCACACTACAATATTAAACATGATATCTACGGAACGAGTTAGAATGTGTAATGCAGTGATGACTTTTCAAATAAGACATACTACAAATGTTCCTAGACATTGAATTACATGCATGAATCAAAACAATATTCAATATATTTTCAACAGCCAATGGAGTCATAATTACATTCATAATAGATGTCCAAAGATCACCATCATTTCTTTTGGCAACTTGAATAAAGTGTCTTTAAAGGGGTACTCTGGGCTGAAAAATATTTATATCTAGAAAAATAGATTTGAATTCACCAAGCAAAATGCTTAAAATTTCATCAAAATCTGATGACAAACAACAGTTATTGAATTTTAAAATCCTGCAATATTTTATGAAAACAGTTATAAGCACATCATAAATATCCATGAGGTGAGCTGATGATATCACACCCCACTTTCCATTTTCTTATGTTACTACATTAAATCATAATTATTTCTTATACAAGTGTGAATGATGTGTGTTTCTCACAATAAAATATGTTGCAGCAATGAATATCTAATGCACTAAATCATTTTTCAACCTAAATTTGTTAGTTCTTGGGGGGGATTTGAATAAACATAATTTCATATAATAAAATAAAAAAAGAAAAAGTAGGGGATGTGACATCAGTTTGCTCATCGAATATTCATGAGGACATGCACCAAACTGTTTCATCGAAATAATGAAAACCTTAAAATGTCATAACTTTGTTATTCCATATCCGATTTTCATCAAATTTTCTATGTTTTAATTATCTGATTTTTCTTTTTCTGTTTAAATCATATTATTTTAAGCCTGGAGTATCCCTTCCAAATGTTACTTCATCTTCTTTTTAACTTGTTTACCCAGGAAGACGTACATCTTTTGCGCATTAAAAAACAGGTTCATATCTACCTTAGATGACAAAATAAAAGTTCAGTTTTTATTCAATTTTCATTTCTACATATCTTTTTCAGAACAATCCACAACCTTACCAGGGGCCCTTGCAGAAAGAGTTGCGATCAATCGCAACTCTAAAAATCATGCGCAACTTGATTTTCAACCAATCAACAGCGCGCATTTGGGACTTGCGATTGATTTTTTGACTTGCGTTCAAATGCAACTCTTTCTGCAACGGGCCCCAGGACTTGCTTAAGACGATTAATCATTAAAGGAAAGATATGCAAGCGGATTAAAAGACACATAATTAATCTTGATATAAAAGTAGTACTATGCCCTGAATGGGTTCATTAACATGAATCATAGAAGTTGATCCTATGTTATTTCACTATCGATTGTAAATTGTGAGCAATGTAATCCATTTTAAATGTGTTTTGAAATCAGCTTTCCGTTACACTTAATAGAAGGCTCTGGTTTTAGTCATATGAGTTGTCCATAACTACAAATTGCCCAAGTTTAACAAATTGATTTCAAACTAAATTCAATATAAAGTTTCACCATTAAATCCTCTTATTAGTTTGTTAATACATGATGGAACCACAATACATGGATCACAAAAGCTTAATTCTTTGAGCAATTACTAAATACTGCATATCATATTGTAATCATAATGTTGAATTTATTATATGTTACAAGTAAGTAAAGAGTCTGCAGAGTGTAATGGGGTGTGTGTGTGGGTTTGGGTGCTTCTGCGTGTTTGTGTGTTTCTGATGAGGATTGGGATTTTTAAAGGTTTATTTCTTGTATATATTTTGCTGCAAACCAGCTTTTTATCTTTGTTAATGTTTTTTTATCGTTATATTCTTAATGTTTTTTTATCGTGGTTACCCTGTATAAAGATGTGAAATAAATAAATAAAAATAAAAAACATTCCTGATGCATCCACATCCCACATGCAAAACAAATCATGGTGCATCAAACATGCACATCCACTAGTATGGAAAGCAAAACAAATCATCAAGTGCATCAAACATGCACATCCACTAGTATGGATATCGACCCTGCTAGAACATTATTAAGTTGGTCAATGCCAGCTCAACTTGGAGAAAAAACAGGGGAAAGGAGAGCTCCAAGAAGAGTTCAGCATCGCCCTGGACGACCATGTTGCCATCACGCATGTCCATGACCGTCGATCAGAGGACAATCATATTTAATATTTCGCAAATTTAGATGCTTAGCGAGAGCTCAAGCCCATGCAATTAAGCTAGAAGGACAGAGAGATGCACAGGAAGCAACAGCGAAGGACACTGCAAGCAGTACATTGATGACATCTTAATGTTCAGGTATTCACCTCACATACGTATAAATGGGTGGGACTGAAAGGAGTGATTTGAAAATAATGGAAAAAACGTGAAGGTTGTTTGCATGATGGGCAAAGAATTTCAAAGGGAATTTGATCATTTTTATTTACAATCTGAAGTGGGGAGGTGTGTCATTCTATAACAAATATCAAACATAAATTCCCTTAAATTCCAAGGCATAACATATTTCATTAGTTGTGTATTGAACGTTGATGCCGAAGCATGATCTTAAGTCATGAAATGAAAAATTTCCTTTTTTTTCTGGATAGGGTATGTATGTTTTTGTACCAAATTGTTGAAGAAATATACTGCTAATGTTAGTCACATATTATTGGCCCATGACTTAAAAATACCCAAAATATACATCCAGACAGGCCTACTATTGTAAGCATATGTGAATTCAAATTCTGGTGATAAATGAATTTTATCATTAAAATAAATTTGATTCAATTTCAAAAGAGATTTATCTCAGGAAACATGTATCACAGCCAAAAGCTGATCAAAAATATGAAAGAATTTCATGTTGCAGAGTTCTAAGAGTACAAATAAATTACTACCAATATTACAGAGAGTATTAAAATGGATACCTTGGAACAAGTAGGCTTGTGTCAAAACAGAAAAATCAAAGAATAAGAAAGTTTGAGAAAAATCAGACAAATAATGAAAAAGTTATGAGCATTTGAAAATTGCAATCACTAATGCTATGGAGATCCTCCTATTGGCAATTTGACAAGGATGTGTGATGTCACATGTGAACAACTTTCCCTTTGATGGACTATAAAATACCCTCAAAATGTCTCTTTCTGCATTTTCTTATGGTGATACAAACTCTTCATCCATGATGTATTCTTTAGAAATATGTATTACATGCACTCCTATAGAAAAACACATGATCTACTGTTAGATGTGATAAAAGAGGCATTTTAAGTGAAATATATACTAAAGTAATGGGGAGAGTTGTTCACAAGTGACATCACACATCTTTGTCACATTGCCAATATGACGATCTCCATAGCATTAGTGATTGCAATATTCATATGCTCATAACCTTTTCATTATTTGTCAGATTTTTCTCAAACTTTCGTTGAACTGTTCCTTTGATTTTTCTGTTTTCACACAAGCTATCTTGTTCCAAATGTTTCATTCTCCTTTAATTAACAAACAATGTTTCATATAGGCCATAGGTAGATTTGTGAAGAACATTTTAGTATCAATAGTACCTTTAAACAGCTTAAAACCGAATGTCTAAGTGCTCCAGGGTCGTCGGTACTTGCCCGTTTTTAGAAAAAGAAATGGCAGGCGGAATGACAGGAGGATTGGCGCATAATCCCTTTCAGGATACAATTTCAGCTGCAGTTTGATTCCCATGCATGGATTTAATACAAGAAAGAGAGGATCCGCATGCATTTGGGGTACACGCTGCCGGTACATGGGAAATTATATATATAGGGTTGTAATAATGTCTGTGAAACATGATTTCCGCTCTCCTGCCATGAAAGGATGTGTTGCAACGAAAGTGTTGCTGCTGCAGTCGATTGGTTTCATGAAAAAAGGTTAAAAACGTGATTAGTTGATTCATGGTTACATAACCACTTCTGCTAAAAATAATAATGATGATTACACAAACAATAATGTTATGCATTGGCATTTGAACAAAAAAAGAGGAATCTATCTATAAGATTGAATTGAACTGATCACCCAAATACATCACATATGAACAAACAACTGACTTTGAAAACTACTAAGAAATAATTATTCACAAAAAACACCATTCATATGATAATACAACGTTCATTGACCCTAAATGACATTTGACCTTGATCATGAGACCTAAGGCTTGTCAGATATACTTGATTACCCCTATGTCCACAATTCATAAACTCTATCCATAAACTTTGAAAGTTATGACAGCAATTTAATAATTAAAGTTCATGGACCTTATATGACCTTTGACCTTGTTCATGTGACCTGAAACCCTGCACAGGATGTTTAGTGATACTTGATTACTCTCATGTCCAAGTTTTATGAATCAGATTAAAGTTATGACGGTAATTCAACAAATACCCCAACTTCGCAAAAGTTCATGGACCTTAAATGACCTTTTACCTTGGTCATGTGACCTGAAACTTGCACAGGATGTTAAGTAATACTTGAATATTAAACTTCATTTCCAAGTTTCATGAAATAGGTCTATATACTTTAAAAGTATTTCAAAAACTTAACCAATTAAGATTTGATGTTGACGCCGCCGCCGTTGAAACAACAAATGGCAAAAGGAGCCAAGATGCCTTAAAGATGGACATAAAGACAATGTTAGCCACTGAGCACTGAAGTTTTAAATCCACACACAAAAAAGAAAATGGGGATGAATTTTCAATGCATTTCACAGGCCACATGTGCCATCACATAGGAAAAGCTCTATATTTCAAGATGTCATATAACCCATGTAGAACCTATTACAAGTTCATCAATCATTCAACACCCCAGACCAATGGCTTGCTGGGAGAGTTGTACTTTCATGATGACGAAACAGTACCCAGAATGCAATATTATGCGTATCCATTTTGTGAATTAACTTGGTCTTCTGTAAGTGTGACTGAAGAGCTATATGAATTGACTATTTGATGGAAAATGCATAAGTATTCACATAGTGGGTGACTCCAGAATCAACTGGGATCAAAAAATAACTAGGCCATTTTAAAAAATGATTATATTGGTGACTTGGGACTCATATACTCTCATACACTGAAATAAAACATCATGAAAATGAAAAATTCAATATCATCTAGTCATTTTTCACAAAAAAATAGAAATATGAATTACATTCTGAATTTTCTAACTAGTTTCATTCCCTTTTCCCATATGTAGATTTGCTATGCTTGATCAGTCATGACTAGGTGCCTAATGCAAATAAAAGTTTTGAAAGTCAAATGGGATAAAGATCAAATCCCCTTTCAATAAAATGGTTCAATAAAATACTTTTCCCTTTGTAAACTACTTATATTTCAGATTGGTCAAAACTACAGATTTAAATCAATTGAAAGTCAACTTTTTAATGAGTTTTATTCTGTGTATTTTCATTTTTTATCCCTGTTGACAAATGAACTAAGATAACTTATTATCTTGAGAATTAGACAATGCAAAAAAAATGAAATTAAAAAGGAAATACAGTAATTTCCACAAACACAATAATTCCCTTTTAATGAGATTTTAACAAAAACCTAAGCTCATAAAGATGATAAAGATCTGTGTAATCCCTTTTTTTAAATAAGATAATTTTTTCATTAAATAGGATCATTTAGAAAAAACAAGTTGTTTGAATCGAGAAAGGAGTGATTCGATGGATTATCCCTAAACATTATCAAAATTTCGAACTTATTTGCTTTCAAAGTACAATAAGGGGATTATGCAGAAATTAAAAATAAAACAATTATCATCTTTAGTTTGTTCTATAATGTCTCTTTTTAAGATTACAGAACATTCTATCCTATATAATATATACATATTATGCAGTTTCATGTGAAAATATATTAAATTCTGTTCAATTATATTATCTAAACCATTAAAACTTTTGAGATTTCATAATAAAATGCTTACCTGATACAATCTGGGTAATTATCAATTCTTGCCATTTGTTTCAATAACCATGACTGTCAGTATAAATGCTACAACAAAAGCATAACCTCATTTACATAAAATCATTTACCATAATAAAAGTGTTGGCATTCAGTCTAAACTATAACTGATGACATAATCAAATTTCAGAAGGCTAAATATTGCTTTTCTTAGGGTGCACTTCTTAATATGGCACTCATATTATGTTGACACGAAATAAATAGAGTTGAATAATAATAAATTAAAAAAATATATAATTGCACAATCTTATACAGTAAAACCAAGTCGTGTGAACAGATACGAAACACTGTCACATCTTCAGGATGATTCCAAGCCTACAAAATGTGTTTGCATAGTAACCAAGATATGGTGCACGGTTCATTTACCAGACGCTATACTCATATCTTATCATCAAGGGCCAGCCAGAATACTACATAACTGGCCATCTACAAGGGTTACTGAACGTAAACATTGTCACTATTATTGCATAGGCTGAATGCTTGGCCTATGTTCGTATCGAATGCACTAATTGGGGAAGGGAGGTATATAAAATAATATATGCCCATAGGTATCATCATCATTGAGAAAGATCAAAATCAATGTATGATTATCATCATAAAGAATTGGAGATAATATATAATATATACCAATCATAATCACTGAGAAGGGAGAAATAAAACAATATATGATTATTATCAATATCATCATAAGGGCTATTCCACGGTTACTCACGTTACATTTGGAGACAATTTGACTCATACTTGGAGCTGTAACTCCATTATTATTGATAGGAACTAAACATCTCCTTATCACAACAAAGTACACAGTCTGACTATCCTTTGTATAAAATAAACTTGAGAAATTTTATTATGCTCCTGGCAAATCTTTGAAATGTGTTGGTTACTCATGCTACATGATTTGGACATGCACAAAATGAAAAGTCGATATAAGTGAAAAGTCTCCTCATACAAGGCTTTTATGAAAGTTGATTATATCCATTTCAAAGAAGTATATTGGGGAGACAAACTTTGTATATAATTAAAAAATAATGAACACATGGTTTTTACTTGGGGTGCAGATAATATGGTTACTCACGTTACGGTTACTCATATGAGGTTAAAGATATTCTGGGGTTTATGATAGTATGGGGTTCAGAAAACCCGGCAAAAAATAATTTGGCGATAAGACAGAAACAACAGAGAAAATATATATGAGGTTAAATATATTCTGGGCTTTATGATATGGGGTTCAGAAAAAAAATAATGTAGTGTGAAAAGCATATAAGTGACATAGCTTCTTGGCATCTTGATGGAATTTGTTAAACTTGATTCCGACAGATTTGTGACACTCTTGAGATACACTATCATATCGATTATCACATTAATAAAAGATTACAGAATGCTACAGGGAAAAATAGCAAAAACATGACATCCATAAGAAAGAACATTAGTGTTGAGAGTACGTTCATGTAGCAGATTGTAAGATATAATATCTCTAGTGGGGGAAAGATCTAAGTTATGACTCTCATGTGAACTATTAATCAAATTGGATAAAATTACTTCAAGAATTATTGAACCTAACATGAGAGGAAGATGAAAGGAAAAGTAGCCTTTATACAGATATTGAGAAAAAAATGGTAACTTGAAATAATGAATTATTGACAACAGACATAATGTTGCTGGTAGGGTTGTTGTGGCTGCTGCTCCTGCTGTCAATGGTTATTATGAATGTGAAATGGACATTAAAAAGAATGAGGGGGACGGAATGGTATCAAATCAATACAAAGCTACCAAGGATGATGAGGATGATGATGGTGATGATGGTGGTGGTGATGGTGATGGTGATGGTAATGATGATGATGGTGATGATGATGATGATGATGGTGATGATGATGGTGATGATGATGATGAGTAACTGTGTGATTAGAGATGATGGTGATGATGATGATGGTGATGATGGTGATGATGATGATGGTGATGATGATGGTGATGATGATGATGATGGTGATGATGTAAAGTATGTTGATATTGTGATGACATCAGTGCATGTAAAAATATCTCATCCTTGGCATCAATGATTCCTAACAACAGTGTTATACATGTAGCTACAGTGGATGACAGTGGTTAAGCCGAACCGGCACAAAAGATTTCTGACCATCACTCATCATGAAAAACACTGCTCTATTCACAACTAATAAAGAAAAGTGTTTCAAGACTAACTCCTTACAAAGGGGAATTGTACTTGCATTCATTTCTACCTTTAATCTTGCTTTATTTGCATAATTTACATCAAACATTTATATATTGGATAAAAATTTGTTTATTTTTGAAGATTTGCTAATGTCAGATTGCTATTACCGATTACATTGATATTCCTTCACTTTTGACTTTAAGACCACTATACTTGGCCTGAAGAAAACTTTATAATGCCATGGAACAAGGCCACCAATAAATGGGTCTACATGTAGCTAGAACACTGACCATTAGGATTTTTTCATACAGAGGTTTAAATTCAATATGGTAATAAACTTTACCATTCTCGACCAATTTATTTACAATGAAAATATATCTATGTAATAATAATGCATAACCATCAATTATCAAGCTCTAATGTACTTAATGTGAACCACTTAGCTAATATCCAACTCTGAAACTTTCAGCGATGACAGATTTCACCTGTTAAGTATTATCGTTCTTTAGCGTCAACAATCCTCCATTTACCAGCCTCCTGAATTAGTTAGCAGTTTATGAATTAATAATGCCCTCCGAGGGCGATATTTTTCACAAACCCCAGACTTCCAGACAGGTAAAAGGTATTTTGCATCGCTTAACTGCAAAGGTTAAGGTGCATCGGCTTTATCTAGTCTTCAAAAACAAGTTCGTCCATGTCACATGGATTAGGAAAACTCAATGAATCATTTCAAAACATGTTTTGGGGACGTTTCCAGACAAAAGAACTCATCATGCTACTCTAAAAAACCTCCGAGACAAAATTTCTCAAATCAGTACTAAATCCCTTATTACAAGACTTCAGGTGTGAAAAAAATGCTTTAAATTTTTTTTTCAAATAAAATAAAAAAGCCAATTAATATGCACAATGAGGTACACTAGTTGACTGGATACTCTCTTCAATTGCATGTATAGCATTCATTTGTTTTGCTTTAATTTTTATATAACTTTTTTTCAAGATAATAAACCACCATTGCATTCAAGTGAGTTTTCAGCATTACTTGAATTAAACGTCACTCAAAACTAAAACACCATACATGTACACAAGGAATGTGTGTTTTCCAAGAAGCATGGTAGCATGGTGATTTAAAGGGCAATGAAGATCTCAATTTCAATTCTATGTTCTACATGTCAAGGTAGTCATCTGCTTAAGGTTCACACAAACTATATATATATATATATATATATGTGTGTAAAGTTATACATGTACAACAAGAAATGGATGAAGAGAACAATGGTAGGCGTAGCTTAAATCAAGGTTCCCCAGAGCTATCTACCCTTTGGAAAAATTGGTGATGCCGAAAAAATGTCTCTGCCGGGAATCGAACCTGGGCCCCCTGCTTTGAACGCCGGTGCCTTAACCACTAGACCACAGAGACAGGTTAGTGGCTAGATTGGTATAATGTCGAAAATCTGTCTATCTGACGGTCAATCGGATCGGTCTCAGTCTAGCCACTAACCTGTCTCTAGGTGGTTTCAGACCGCCTCGAAGTTCGCCAGTTCCAGGTATTCTCTGATCGGGAAATTTACCCCGATCAGAAAATACCAGGTATTTTGGTAATGTGAAAGCAAACTACGCGTAATTTCCCCGAAAGAAAATACCCGCTAAATAGTAGGTACTTGGCGAAATTACGAGAACTTTCGTGGGGATTTTTCCAAGGTCGCAGGTATTTTGGCGATGTGAAAGCAAATTACGGGAACTTTTAGCCCAGCGTGTCGTTGGGCGCGGCGGCGTGGGTGGCTGCTGGGCTAGTGATTTTGAATCTCGCGCCTTGCCTGCTTATCAGACCACACTGCGCATGCTCGTAACTTCGGGAACTTATCCCGAAGGATGTGTTTCGGGGCGGTGTGAGTGCAGGAATAATTAACAGGTATTTTTTAGCCTTAAAAAGTTCTCGTAATTTAACAGGGAATCTTGTGATCGAGGCGGTTTGAAACCACCTTCCGTGGTCTAGTGGTTAAGGCACCGGCATTCAAAGCTGGGGGCCCGGGTTCAATTCCCGGCAGAGACATTTATTTCTTCGGCATCACCAATTTTTCCAAAGGGTAGATAGCTCTGGGGAACCTTGATTTAAGCTACGCCTACCATTGTTCTCTTCATCCATTTCTTTACAATATTTAAATAAAAAAGAGTTGCCAAAAAGCTGTTGTACATGTAAAGCTTTACACATATATATATATATATATATATATAAAAATATAATTTTCCTACATGTCAAATATTTTTTTCTGATATACAAAAGAAACCTAATACAATAAACACGAGTTGTATGGGTTTTCTTTTGCTTCTTGTTATGATTCACATATTGTAGCTTAAAAAGTTTATTTGAACACACACTGATATAGTCAGCTTTGAGTTGGTTCTTATGTTGGAATATTCTTTGACATTCCATGAACTCATATTTCAAAGTCCAAGGATATTGTAATATAATTTTCATATGTCTCAATTTTTTTTTCCTGATAAAAATCTAAAACAGACACCTAAGGCATTCAACAGGTGTTTTATAGTTCAACAAGGAACATCAGTCAAGTTCAAAGTGTGAATTTGAATAGATAAGCTATGCCATCACTATATGAGTCACACTAATATAAAAACAATAAAATCAATCATAGAGCAAAGTAACAGTACCACAGGGTACACTGTAAGAACTGTGGTGTTAAAACTGACACCACTTGGTGTTAATAGAGGACCACACCCTGAGGTGTTAAAATTACACCCTAGAGATTGAACATAACACCAAAGAGTGTAAATGTAACAACCATAGGTGTTGTAATAACACCTATGGGTGTAAAACTAACACCATCAATTTAACACTGGTGTAAAACAACTGGCGTGGTCCTCTATGTACACCGGTTGACACCACAGTTTTTGCTATGAAGTAGCATGAGATCATTTGAAACTTGCTTAACCTTTTGACTACGGTACGAAATTTAGAAAATTCTGTACACTTAGTGTAGGGTCAACCACAATCCACATTTCACAAAGGGTTAATTTTGCTCACAAAACAAAGCTACAGTTTTATTTCCATTCTATATAACAGCAAAAAAATGACCTATAGGTTTATGTATGTTCAAAACATACAGATGTTGCCAATGACTTTTCCCCTGTTCAAACACATGCCAATGGTGATATTGTCCCAACATGTTGTTCTCGATCCGTGTGTACCAAAACCAGGAGATAAAACAAACAGTAGAAATGCTCGGCACAATTCCGCCAAGCCAATTCACAAAGTCTACCATTGTCTGGAGGTAAATATCAACGGCAAACAGACTCGATCTTGTCTGGGACCTTGATCTGTATGACAATCATTAGTACAGTAAATTGGCAACCTTGAAAATGCAATGAGATCTCATCTTCTGAAAATCATTATGTGATAATCAATTAAGACTAAGACCTAGTATGACATTGAAGGGGAATACAAGAAATGGTACTTTTAATATATGTGACACCGCCACAGGGAGAAATTATATACAAGTGGATGCAATATTTAGAGCCTGGCATGGCAAACTGGAAAGCTTGGAAAGCATTTTGATTTCATCTTATGAAGATTAAACATAATTATCCATAGATACCATTTCATAATATTTATATGCATCTTCAAAGCAAATTATAAGAAATTAGATCACCCAAGTTGGTGGATTAAGTGGGTGTATCATAAAGCTGTTCGTAAGTTAAGAGCGACTTTAAGAACGACTGTTGATCCTTTCTTGTAAATGGTATACCTCCACCAAAAGGTTCATTGGCGATGGTTTAGTAAGAAAGGTTTACCGGTCATTCTTAAAGTCGCTCTTAACTTACAAACAGCTTTATGAAACGGCCCCCTGGTGGGTGTTTCATAAAGATGTTTGTACATGAAAGTTTCAAACATCTTTATGAGCAACTGGTGATACCTTCTTTGGTTATGTAATGTTAAAGAATGATGCCGTTTTCAGTAACTCATGATTTCTTGGTCCGTACCAGGCCCGCGCTAAAATAGTCCGCACCAAGCGATAAAAAATGCTTTCAGTAACTATAGCAGAGCTGCGCCACTTTTACGATCACCCATTTAAAAACTCGGGCACGTAAGGGCAAAGTGTCATGGTAACTGAACACGCCATTTACAGAGCGGAAGTGCTCCGTATTCGCTGAATATTCGCGCAGTAAATTTGATGTACACGCGATGCGGAGGCACAGCCAGAATTGTGTGACCTTTGACCGTGTGAGGAATTTTGGCCGGGGCCTGGTGCTGCTATCCGTTCATAAACTCTTTGGTCGGCACCTGGTGCGGGCCTGGCACTGGTCTGGTGCTGATAAAAGTAGCACCAAAATAGCCCGGGCCTGGCGCAGGCTATTTTGGCCGCGCCATTCATAAACTCAAAATTTTACGACTTAGCCCGGGCCTGGCCCGGGCCAGCGAGTTACTGAAAGGGGTATGAGAAACAGATCACAGCACCCAAAAACATATCACCAGCTGTTTGTAAAGTCATTCGTTGCTTACGAACGGCTTTATGAAACAAACCACAGGGTTCATATCACGAAATTACAGCCCAGTAGAAAAATATCAAAACCTAATCAAAATGCACAGATATTTTGTCCTTTTATTGAGGTTATATCCCATTATCACCCGTATCAGACATCTGAGCTGGTCATTTACAAAACCGTATTGCCTTACATTTTCTTAATATCGGGAAGGGTAGGTATATCATGTATATTGTTTGTATTTTCCCCGGTCTCAATGTGCGCATTTACTTTGCATGCAGAGACGACGCAAAATATACCTTTGTATTTTCCCTGGTCTCACATCCGGGCATTTGTGGATGCGTATAAAGAGATACGCTTCATAAGGATCCGCGCACCAACAATATACGTCATAATAAAGACAACGCTGGATCCGAGAGCTTGCAAGTACGTCATAATGGTAAAGTGCAGAGCCTAGACCGATATTAACATGACACAATCATGACAATAGAACTCTATTTTTAAAAGAAATATCCCCATTATCATGATTTTTGCTCTAGATATCTGATTTGGATGATAATAAAAATATTGACTGGCTCTTCTTTCGGGGAACATCAAATATATTGCCCTTAAAAGACCCATATTGCCCTCGTCTAAAGACTCGGGCCAATATGATTCTTTTGCTGGCAATATATTTGATGTTCCCCTCAAGGCCAGTCAACATTATATTATATCATTAATTAAAATAAAATGGCCATTGCACATTTCACATATATATAGTGTATTGACACCGATATTATTAAAGACATCATCAATGAAAGTCAAATATAGGTACAATCAAATTCACAGTATTTGATCACAGGCTCATATGGTAAAACAGGAACCTTGATATTGCATCAATAGAAATTTTAACCTGTGAAGGTCATTATACAATTATCTATGGAGACTAGACACAATGTCATATCATGATGTCATTAATTAAAGGGAAATGGTAGCTAAACATGTGCATTCTCCATGCCTGACAAATCAGCTAGGTGTTATTATAAAGATCATTACACCATTACATTAAATGAGTCATATTATGACATCATCAATTAAAGTATAATCAAAATAGTGTTTCACAAAGATTTAGGTAATGGTTAATACACAGAAATGTGTGCCCTTTTAGCATGATCTGACCAATGCGGTCATGCCTTTTATAACACACTAAACTAGGCATTATATACCCTTTTTACACAGGCTAAAATTTCCTTAACCCCGTACTATAGGTGGGGCTAAATTGCCATTTAGCCCCACCTATAGTACGGGGCTAAGCTTAGCCCACTTTCTTTTTACACAGCATTTTTGCAAAGTGGGCTAACCCCACCTATAGTACGGGATTATTTGGCCCTGCAAAAAAGCAGGGTTATCCAAGCAATTGCGGTGCTAAGAGCGATAGTACGGGGTTAAGATCACTAGTGTAAAACGATAGTGAGCTAACCTTAACCCCGTACTATAGGTAGGGCTAAATGGCAATTTAGCCCCACCTATAGTACGGGGTTAAGGAAATTTCAGCATGTGTAAAAAATGTACGAGTGAAGTACTCGTACTACGAATGATCGACAAAAACCACTAGTCCAGGGTTAGCGAGTTTCGTGTGTAAAAAGCAAGCATTCCTTATCCTGGGTTAGCAATAACAATTTGTCATGTGTGAAAAGGAAAAGAAATATTACGGGGTTAAGGATAGTACGGGGTTAGCGATAGTCCGGGGTTAAGAAAATCCTGTGTAAAAAGGGTATGAGTGTGACTCCAAGCCATACTTAAATCTTTGTGAAACACCCCCCCCCCCCTCTCATGTGCTATGCATCAGATTAGGTTGCCCCACAATCATTTGAGAAACTATTAAATTAATTAACTAACTGTCATTAATTTTTGACCACCGATCAGTCTTGTTCAAATGTGGACATTATTTTGTCATAGGAAGCAGAGCAGAGGATTGTCTTTTGTGTTTGGGGGGGACGCAACAATAGCCGCCCCCCCCCCCCCAAACACAAAAGATAATCCTCTGCTCCGCCGCCAATGATTTTCGTTTAACATTACTCTAACCCAACATATATTATCCAAATTCATTAAGATTCTATGATGTAAATAGAGAGGTAATCAAGGGACTTGTGTCTCCAGCATTCAACAATGCACATACTTTCAACAAAAATAATCACTAGAATTTGTATATATTTTAACCAAATTATCACTATATTGCATCTTTTTTATAATTATTTTCAGTGAACAGTTGTTAGTGTTGTATATCATGTAACACACCATTTAATCTTTGATTTGTGTTTCTTGTTGGAATGCACATAAAACAAAATCAAACGAACATTAATGTATAGACATTAACAAGTTGACAGCCATCTGGGTGAAATAGTTGATATATGCCCCCATGCATGTTATTCAATATTACATTATGACATAAACATCATTCGCATGCAGGAGGAGCAACGTGACGAAAGATGTGTTTTGGAAAGAGATGGATCAAGCTAATGGTAGGAGACAAGAGTTGGATAGAAAAGGAGAGAAATTGTATTATTAAGTAACCATGGTTTCTTAATTTTACAAATTTTCCATTAGAGAGGGAAGAAAGGAGATAGTTAGAATATTAATAACCATACACTTTTTGCCACCACCCTCTTATTTCAAATGGGTAGTGATGTTAATGGGTACATAATGGACTATATATACTCTAAATATAGGTTACCAGATAGAGTACATATACATCTCAGCGTTCAATAGTCATTCACAGCATGGACTGAAATTGTAAACGAAAGGGAGGAGAGAGGGAGGGAGAGAGGGGAGAAAAGGGAGGAGAGAGGTGGAGAGAGGGGAGAAAAGGGAGGAGAGAGGGGGAGAGAGGGGAGAGAGAGAGAGAGATTTGGAAGAGGATAGAATAGCATGAGAGAAATAACTCTGAGGAAAAGGACAATGAAGGACAATGAAGGACATAGTGGCAATAGGGATAACAGAAGGGTAAAACAAAGCATGCATGCGAAGTGTGAGATGCAAGGCCAAAATTTAAAGGGATGAGAAGGCAATGTATGAGATTAAAAAATAGAAAAAGACAATTGAGGTGGAGGGGGAAAATAGAGTTTGGGAGATAATACTGAGTGCTGAATTTAAGCAGGGAGATACACTCTTGATTTCAATGATTTGAAATAAATACAGATGTGAATAGTTACCAGCTGAATAATGGATTCATTCTTAATTCCAAAGGATAAACTTTCAAAGCTAAAATTATCAAAATTTTTATCTTTTAGCTTCAAATTCCAATCTTCAAGGTTTAAATCTAGATCTGATAATTGGTTGGTCACCATTCACTGCCGATTCAGATTTATTAATAAAAATTTAGTGTAAAAGACCTCCATGATATAAAGGAGAGCGCATAAAATCAAAGGATTGGAAATGACTGAGAAAGAAAAGGTGACAGGGATAGAATGAGAGAGAAGAGAAGGATGAAGAAAAGAAGAGAGAGGGATAGAAAGGGAGATTATGAGAGGGAAAACCAGCACTGTTTATTGTCCATGTAAATTTGATGCCGGCCGGTGTAACCGTAGAAGGGAAACGTGACATGCTCTGTTCATTTCACTCCCTCAAACACACACCCATCCGTCCATCCTAGATGACAGTCCGAATCCAGCCATCTCCCACGACAACTGACCTCCTTTAAACTACTATACGCTCTTTCTAAACATGGAGGGGGGAGCAAAAAAAAAATCTGAATGCTATCTTCGGACGACGGATGACAGGCACACACGACTGCACACAGACGGTGGCGGGGTAAGCCGATACACATAAAATGAGCTATGCTCGTTCATGTATACTCTCGCCTTACACTGGTACATCACTACTATTCAATGTAGAGAAGGCTCTACCGGCATATAACAGCCCAAATTATGTTCGTAGGATATAGGCAGTGCTAAGGATGAGGAAGGCTCCTTGCTTCTGCATTTTTGTCAATGGCAACAAGATCGGCTGAATAAATTACCCCCTTTGCATGATAATTATCTACATCTAAGATATTCTTAACATGCACGGTTGCTGTATATAAGTTTTCATTAAAGAACAATTTTTTTTCTCTATCGGGTATCTGTAACATTGAAGTACATGTGGACTGACCTTGACATTTTCAGATATAATGGATATTATTTTACATGATTTGATGGATAATGACATAGACATAGAGACAGGTTTATAAATGAATGACATTTTGTTAAGCCTCTTTACCATTTGCATCAATTTCTCCATCATATTTTAGGCCTAATATTGCCAATAAAACATTGGAAATATGGTTTTGATTGCAGTAAAATTGTCAAACAAATATATATTAAGTTAGTATATTACATCCAATATCATTATCATTGTTATCGAAAATGAAAAGAAAATTGATGTTTTGTCTTTATTCATCCCATAGGCTCTGTACAGGAATTTGGTTAAATTACAAGATGTATGCTATTTGTTAAAAATACATATATGTGTACAAAATATGTGCCAAAATATCCAATGTTAAATTCAAATTTTGATACATTTTAAAACACAGCTTTGAATCAACTCCAAACATTATCTTGGTCCAAAGGTACCTGGGATTTGTATTACAAAGATTGAGCAAATAAAAACAATATATTTAATTATGCAGAATCATAAGTTTTGAGTTTTTAAATGGATTATACAAGTTGTATTTTATTCTACTATTGTATCTATTATATCTACTATTGTATGGGTCTCTGGCCAGGACACCCCCCCCCCCCAAAAAAAAAAAAAAAAAAAAAACCTAAGTGTAACCCCGCTCTGGATTAAAAGGACTTTTTTACCAAATATGAAATATGGAATATGACATGAAGATAACAATTCACAAATAAAGATGCAATCATCTCAGATATTAGAGTAAATCTGAAATATCATCTGAGATATTAGAATCATCTGATATACTAGAATAATTAATGTTAATTATCTTTATAAAATATATGGTTCCAGTACCAGAGTCAGAACAGAGGGGGGGGGGGGTGGGGAGGCAGACAGGTGTTAATCATGATAAGCCAATACCTTTTTTGCTCCCAACAGACAAAACATTCCCAGGCTTATATTGTCGAGAACATTCGATGCAAGAAGGGTAGTGGGCCCTTTAATCAAGCTGTGTAAAGATTGAACGGTACATCATACGTTCACTACTGGTATGTCTCCTACGAGTATGTCACATACCGATCATTCGTGTTTCCAGCACACAGTCGCACAGGAGGGCCTCGGCTCCTGTCACACTACAGGACCAAGTTACCAACCACTGTCAAAAGCTGTTTTTAGTGAAATGAAATTTGCTGATCAAGAGTAAAAAAGAGTGGAAGCATTTTTACTGGCAAAGAGAATATATGATAAGCTATACCAAACTAAGCAAAATGATGAGTGATATTGCACCTGCAACCCAATCTTGGTCTAACAGCCATATTTGGTCATCACAACTCTAAAATCAGTCCATTCACGTACCCTGATAAGATGATCTAACTTCAAATTAGCCCATGTCCAATTTTAAATAATTTATACAGACAAGATAATGAAACCTAGCTATCAACCTGTCTATGGTCTACAACAACTTTAATTTATTTGATTTCAAATACCACATGACAAAAAAAAATTGAGGATTGATCTACTTCATAAGGTAGTAATAATGAGATCACATCATGATCATAAACCAAGAAATTTGAATTTAGCAATGAATAATGAAGAGGCTATATTCAAATCACATGCATTTAACCATTTCACACAGGCCCACAAAATATAAACGAATATGACACATGTCAAGAAATAAATCACGCCTGCGTTACAAAATCAAGAAGCATTAGGCCCCCATATTACATTACACGTAGACCAACTAAACTAAGATTCAAAAAGACCAAATTGATTGTGGACCAACAGAATTAGCTTTAAATGGCCCTGAAAATCCTCACCTTAACACAAGAAAATTTCATACCGGCCTTAAATGTTAGTTCACTCACTCTAATGAAATATGCTTGTGACACCATACAATAAAGCTACCATGGATTTGCTTACACCATTCAAAATTACACAAGATTGGTCCCCTTTATGGTTAAGATTGGTCTCCTTTATGGTTAAGATTGTGTCGGTCATCGGTCAGCTCAGAGGTGGTCAATAGCGGTGTGACCGAGGTACTTGGTGAATAGGCCATCACCATTTTGAGGAATCTTCTGTCGGGCGGGCGCAAAGAGACTTGCATTGCACTATTGGGTTCATCGCTTCTTGGCCTTGTAACAGGGATTTAAATTACGTTGTGTTCAGGGGCAAATTACCTTTATAGAAGACATACATGAACACTGAAAGGGCAAACTTCATGTTGTGTCTTGTAATGGGTAGTTATTACAACATGTTATGATAATAATAATGCATCTTTCTCTCCAGAGACATTTAAAGATCACCAATAAAATGTACTTTTCAAAAATATTGATATATTGTTCAATATGATATTATTATACCATATAATGTTAATTAAAAATGGTCATTCTAGTGAAAAGACCAGGGGGGTGTTTCACAAAGATTTAAGCATGACTTAAGTCGCACTTAAATGCCGACACCTACATGATATGCAACGTGCGATCTTATTGATAGATACGCATTAGTGCGCGTCCTCATGACACGATCTGACCAATGCGGTCACGCCTTTCATACCGTACCCAACTCTGTATTTAAGTGCGACTCTAAGTCATACTTAAATCTTTGTGAAACGCCCCCTGATGTACTTCCATTCTGCGCATGATCATCAAAAGGTCATTTGAACTCAAATAGCATGATAGTATAATATTCAATGAGATAAGCACAAATCTTGATGTCTGAATTATTCAGAATATTCTTTTATTCATTAATTTGTATCTCGTTTATTTATTCATTTATTTATTTATTTATTCATTTATCAAAACATTTTTACACAAGATAACATGTTCAGATAATATAAATGCTCTTTTTAAACATGGTCCTGTTTCTTCAGTATTGTGATTTTCATGAGGTCCAATGAAAGCAACAATGTATCCATTAGCAACTGGTATTTAATAATTGACCAAGTATATTGTAAAAGGGACATGCTTAACAGTAGAAATGCTACAAATACCTTCAAAAAGTGCTGGGCTTACGGTCACCTGGTCTATGCAACTTCTGCATCTTGCTATGCCAGGCATGCTTCCATAATATCTTGCTTTGAAAGAAGGGAAAGGTCAATTGAACAAACTTGCCCATGAGGTAATGAATTTGTGTACAGGGGTGTTATAAAGTTTGTGAGCCCCACCACAAAATGCACTCCTTAAAGGTAAATGCTAGTTTTGGTAACGATATCAAAATGAGTTCGTACAGAATCCAATGAAATGACCACCAAAGTGTCTGTTTGTATAAATAAAACGCATGTGCCAAAGGATTCTGGAAGAAATTGTGTAATTGCTGAGAAATCAGCAAATAAGCGCAGGATTCGGATAGAGCGTCGGGCCCGACGCTCTAAGCAATAATTATACATTGTCCCACGTGAGCTTATCTGTGTTGGGGATCTTCGGTGTGAACATTTTTCAGTGTAGATTTCAAGATTTCACAAAGTTCAGTTAATGTAACTGTACCAGATCTAGATCCTCGATGATATACGACAATTAAGGCTTGTTTTACAGACTTTCTCATGAAAAAAGTGTTTACTGCAACTACTGGAATTTATCTTTAATGCTGAGTGTTGAATTGGGACAACAACACAATATGTCTGGCGAGCTCAGAGAAACAAACTTTATTGAATGTAGCATTTTATCACTTGACTTTACAACTGATTATCTGTAACATGGCAGAGATCGAACTTGAATACTTTTAAATATGTTCATTTTCTGGTGGAGTTCACTAACTTTTAAGCACCACTATATATCACTCTTTTTTTGTTTACTTTACATTGTGAATTTCTGTTGAATTTCAAATGAAAAATACTAATGCAATCAATCAAACAAACCAGTCTGTAGTATTAGTAGTAGTAGTAGTAGTAGTAGTATAGAAGTAGAAATAGTAGTAGAAGTAGAAGCAGTAGTAGTAGTAGTAGTAGTAGTAGTAGTAGTAGTACTAGTACTAGTAGTAGTAATAGGAGGAGTAGTAGTAGTAGTAGTAGTAGTAGTAGTAGTAGTAGTAGTAGTAGTAGTAGTAGTAGCGGTAGTAGCAGCAGCAGCAGCAGCAGCAGCAGCAGCAGCAGCAGTAGTAGTAGTAGTAGTAGTAGTAGTAGTAGTAGTAGCAGTAGTAGTAGCAGCAGCAGCAGTAGTAGTAGTAGTACCGGAAGTAGTAATAGTAATAGATTTAAAAGAAATAAAGAATAGAGAGATAATCATTCTCATAACTCAATTATCATATTTCAATTTTACCCAATACTTTTATTGAAACTATTTTTATTGTACCTTAATTGTCCAGCTGTTTGGGTTCAATCAACTGACAATCTCCAGTAATAATATAATTATCAACTTTCTTTAAAAACAAATTATCAGCAAGATGTGGTAAAATTTATCTTTGTCCTCATTTCTTGACCATTCACACAGTCAACCACTTTAGCTGCCAGGAGATATCCTTCATTATATATGCACACCAAAGTCAAGTGCCAGCCTGTCGAACTTAGTCAATCAAACATTGATCAAAGTTCATAATTCTGTTTTCATTTTACTGCTTCAATTTTTCAGATGTTATGCTATTAGTAGTTAGTGAAGTATAATAGATTTGCAATTTATATTCAATCAAGTGAGTGTACATTGAGAAAGCACATGACTCTTCTATAAAATGTGAGATGAATTTCTCAAAGAAAGGTTTAATAATGTTCATGATTCTCCCAATTCCCTCCTATTACATGTCTTTGAAAGGATTGAATAATAAAGAAATCCTGAGACAGTTGAAGGATGAGCGATTGGATTGACAAGAACACAAAGTGAATAACAAGAATTACTACAATGCAGGGTGTTAAAATAATATAAAGAGTCAGTGAGGCTCAAGTCCCTTCTTGAATAATGGCAAATCAGCCCAAACCATTCACACTCATTAAAGTACAGTCTCCTTAATAAAAAAATAACTTCCCTTTTCACAAAACTCAATGAAAGAGAAATAACAAGATTGGGAAAGAACATTTTTCCAATCTACAAAATGAATCCCATATAGTGTGATGTTTTTCCCTTGCCAAATCATTACGGAAAGAAATGACTGAAGCAAATGATTTGGACTTCCTCGTTCTAACTAAGGGAGGTCAAGTTTTATATTCAAATACTGAAATAATTCTATCCCGTATAGCTAAATGCAGTAATTTGGGAATGTGTATCCATGGTAACATGTTATTAATTTGTAGTCCTTAAGTACACCAGATTGTATCTGGGTCATGCTTCAGAAGAAAATGAAAGGCAGGTTACAAACTAGTGTTATAAGCTACTGGAATTGTGCAATTTGATATGCTTTGAGCATAATTTGCAAAGGATTTGATATTGATAAGAAGTTTTGTGAAACAGGTCCTAACCTTGATTACTATTAATATGGATTCATGCACAATTAATATCAATTAACCTATGGTAGATGAAGACTGGTCCCAATGAAATTAATACCTGGCTAACTAACCATGTAAAGGATTTCTATGTAGATGAAATCGGTAATTCAACAATTTTCTATATTGTATATCTTATTTCTACAGAATACAGATCATTTAATAACAAAAAACTTGTTTGGACAACTAATGCAATGAAAAAAACTGATGTAAACAACTGGCTGTTCATTGAATAAACTAGCTTCCACAGTACTTATTAAAATATATTTTTTTCTGTGAAAAACTAAACCTCTGTGTACTTGAAATGTATAATTTACCCATAATCTTCATTACCATTTAAATGACAGAATATAATCCTTCATTATTAACACAAAAGCATTTTACAAGTTTATGAATAAAAGAAAAGAACATTATTAAAACATTCATTTGTTACAACTTATTTAATCCAGATTCAGAAATGTGTGTTTTTATTTCATCAATGGGCCATTAATTTTATTAAAATCATATATTTGTGTGTTTTTCATTACTTTTTGATTTCTGTTGCACTATATAAATATGGTTTTAGTTTGAGAGGGGGTAGAAAAGTAGGCCAATATGAAACATGATGATTCAGGTCTGCAACCTCTCTTGAAAATTTGACCTACAATTGTAATAATACCATAATGCTTTAAAGTGACTGGTTAACATCGGTTTGACTTTTAAAAAATCTGAGCTAGAAGGTCATACTTGTCACCTGTGTCTGTGATATGTTCCGAAAATGAAGCCCAGAAAAAATTGCGTTCGAAAATGATTATGTAGTGCTTCAAAAATTGAAATATAAAGTGACCAGAAACACCATCTTAATTTCATCCCATACACTTATGTGTACTATTTAGGTGTCTTTAAGATGCCTATTTACAAAATAGGGGTTTGCCTTGTAGTTTTAGCTTTTCATTCTCAATAATGGTTGTTTTCAGGGTTTATTAGTTCTAATACATGCACTTGTACACATGTTTCATCTTGGTTTGAGAATTTTTTAAATCGCTGCTCACAAAGTTAAACAATACCTTTAATTATATATGTTATAATGTAAAATGGCTCCTGATGGGAGAGCATCTATGTTATGAATATTGAGCAGCACAGCCACTTTATTCTTTTCACAGAGCAAAGTTCACAAGCGGCCCCAAATCAATCAAATTAGAGACAGAGTGACAAAGATCACTGCCTGAACAACTTGGGTCCAAAAGGATGCAAACGCTATCTACCTCCACAGAGACCATAAACAGGTCAACTGGAACTGCCGTTTTCCTACAAACCAAAGTGCATAGGCCTTGTTTGTTGTGGAGTGTAACCAATACAGAGTGCCCAAGATACAGGGTTTCTCACTTATTTGTTGCCTTCAATGGCAAATCATTTTTTTCATATTTTATTTAGGCCTACATCATTATAAAAATTTGGTCTTTCTTCTGTATTTTGATGCCTAATAAGGCCATTATGATATAAAAGGTTTATGTATCAGTTTACAAGATCTTGAAATTTCAATTCCAAAATCAAGTTGTAGAGAATAACTGGTCACAATTTATTAATGAATATGAAAATTAATTTGATATCTTATTTCGTTTTTTTTTTTTTCTTGACTAAATCTCAAACAGATTTGATACAAAGGCAAACATACATGTGCCTTTCTGAAAGGCCTCTATTCTTATGTTCATGTTCAAACCATTCACTGACTCCACTGAGTTTATGGTCTAAAAATCAAAGAAATGTTTACTCTTTAATACTATTGTCGTCAAATCTTAGATTAAAACATGTCCAATGATGGGTATCTATTTTTTGTCAGACACATTGTATGTCACTGACTGTGCAATGAACTTGACATTGAATGATAAGGGTGGGAGGGAGTCATATTTAGTCCCATACAAGCTTTTTGCTATCTCTTCAGACAAAAGAGGGTTAGTATCAGGGGCCGCGGAACGGTTTTCAAAGTGGGGGGCTGAGCAAAAAGTGGGGGGGGCTGACCATGCTAAAAATCACAATCATATGGTCAATTTTTACATTTTTGTACATGGTTTTGGAAAAAAGTGGGGGGACTGAAGCCCCCCCCAGCCCCCCTGTTCTGCGGCCCCTGAGTATAATTCTATGGTGAAGAGTGGGGTTATACCATTCTATATGCATACGGACCAAGAATATCTATGCCTTGATATTTTTCTTCAAATCTGTAATAGCTAGAAATAGTTTTTGATGAAATTTATTCAAACAAAGATAAATCTGATAGTGTGGTGTAAACTAATTATCATTAAAGTTTCCTTCTTTCTAAATTATGCATTTTAGTTTTGCAAACATTGCGCGACACACAATAAATACTATCCTTTCCAAGGGAATCCTTCAAATATTTCATTTTTTATCAAGTCCACCCCAGAAAATTGTTGATTTAAATCAATAGAGAAAAATCAAACAAACATAGCGCTGCAAATTTCGTCGAAATCGTATGTAAAATAAGAAAGTTATGACATTTTAAAGTTTCGCTTATTTGTCACAAAATAGTTCAATGCCCAACTCAGTGATATACAAATGAGAGAATCGATGATGTCCATCACTCACTATTTCTTTTGTTTTTTAGTGTTAGAATAATACAATATTTCAATTTTTACAGATTTGATAAGGACCAACTTAACTTAACCATAAACTGCTAAAATAATGGTAATTCCACATGTTCAGGGAGAAATAAAACTTTGTTTCACTTGACAAGGAGGAGAAAATTAGAATATTTCATATTTCATATAATGAAATACAAAAGAAATAGTGAGTGGGTGACATCATCAGTCTGCCAATTTGCATACCGACCAGCATGTTCATATAACTGTTTTGTGAAATTAAGCGAAACTTTTAAAATGTCATAACTTTCTAATTTTACATTCGATTTTGATGAAATTTTCAGTGTTTTGCATGTTGGATTTTTCTTTTTTTCAAATCAACTTTTTGTTGGGATGGACTTGTCCTTTAAAAACTCTACCACAGTATTTAAACGTTTATTTGCATTTAAAGATCAAGGCTTAAGAGTGAATTAGATTTTCAACCATTGCCTTGATTTAGATTGTTAAGGCTATATCTTAGCCAACATATGAACAGAAAACAATGCAGAGAAGAGAACAAAAAAGCATGATTTGCTGTTGCCTTTGTACCAAAGTAGCACTGTGTATTATGCTGGGGAAAAGGTACTGCTAGGGAATCCGCCATAAAAATTTGCAAGCCATTACCATCCACATTTTACAAAAGTACGAAAACTACAACGGTTTAAGGAAAATATGAGAGTCAATAAAAGCAACAGGACTTCACACCATGCACAAAGACAATATAACCTTGAACATCTGTACTCTAGGCATGAAATATGGATACTTTGTTTATATGGACAGCTGCTTGCACAGACCTTGGAAAATAAAAACAGAAGACCATACAGAGATGGGCTTATTTTCAACACGCTTGAACAATAGACTGAATAAATACTATATGAGAATCCCAAATGATAGCGACTGTATATAGGGGAACTTGCAGGTACATGTATTGTGACGTAATGGAATAAGCTCTCGGGATTCAATCCAATTCAATTTCCATGTTTGCAATGCTCATATCAATGTTGGATCGATCAATACCATTGGAATGGTATCCCTTTTTTACCCATTCAGCACGTTTTTGAATGGAGCTATAAACATGAAAGCATAAAACTGTAAAAGATTTTCATGAATGATGACTTACATCATACAATCATGTTAATTGACAGATAGGACGCTAATTGTCAAACCAAATCAGCATATTTTTGGGTGATGTGTATCCAATTGCCATTGTAACCTCTCCCCAAAAAAATTAATTAATGAATAAAAAAATTAAATAATTAAAAAAGTATAAACCTTGTTTTGTTACATACTAAATAAGGCCTCAAGTATAAGAGCCAATGGTTGATTGTAATTTCCACAAATCACATTCACTGTGCAGAACTTCCATGCTGTTAAAAGAATAATACCTACAAGACTTGATGAAGAAAGACTACTGGGTCCTGAATTACGATTGATCCAATCAACAGTAACTCTAGAAATCCATCGGTGTCATCTTTTTTTCTACAGGAAATTTGCACAATGTGCTTTGTAAACAAAGAGAAGTGCAGTGAATTTTCAAGTAAACAATGAATGCATGAATATACATCATAGCTAGAAAAATATTTTGATCAAACATGCATAATAGATGTTGACGTTGCTGGCCGTCCATAGTTGTCATTGATCGGATCAATTGTAACTCTTTGTAAGACGGGGCCCTGGTGTATCAAAAATCTGTATGTACAGTGGTGCTAAAAAGCTGGTACACCCCACCAGAAAATGCACTCCTTCATGCTGAGTGTTGAACAGAGACGACCACACTACAATGTTCGGCTGTCCCAGAGAAACAAGCTTTCTTAAATGAAATATTTTATCACCTGACCTCACTACTTCATATCTAAAATATGGCAGAACTTGAACGCTTGACATATGTTCATTTTCTCATGGGGTTCACTAACTTTTTAGCACCACTATAATTCTATAATTAAGTATCTTGAGTTCATATAAATGGCTGTTTCTCCTTTGATTTCCAGTCCCCTCCACCCCCCCCCCCCCCCCTCCTCGTAGCTCAAATTTCTTTCTCATCTCATATCATTTTATATTTGTTGTAGACAAAACAACTAGAGACATGAACATATTGTTTGTTATGTTGATCATAAAATCAATAAAAGATTTTAATTATAAAAAAAAAACAACCCTTGATCTCAGATCAGGACCTCGTCTTACAAAGAGTTACGATTGATCCAATCAATTGTAACTATGGAAGGCCAGCAACGTCAACATGTATTCTGCATTTTTGTTCAAAATACTTTCCAACTATGATGTATATTCATGCATTCATTTTTTTTTATTCATTGTGCTTCTCCTTTTGACAAAGGACATTGTGCTAATTTCCTGTAGAAAAAATTAAGACACTTATGGATTTTCATAGAGTTACGATTGATTGGATCAATCGTAACTCTTTCTAAGACGGGGCCCAGACCTCTTTACTTCATTCTCTCTTCCTAACTCCCCTCTTCTTCTTTCTATCTCTCTCTTTCTTTTTCTCTCTCTAACTCTTGCCCTTCTCCCTCTTTATGTAAGTAATTAATTCATTTTTGGAAGCTAGAATCAAATCATATTCCAATCAAATCTTCCACAAACATTGAATGTATCACTTAAAAGAAATCACTTTTCATGATATTCATTTCAAATGTCTTTAAATCAAAAGACTTACCTAAATCACCCTTTTTTTCAAAAAAAAACTTTGACAAATCTTGAAAATGTTATTTTGTTCTGAAATGTGTTAAAACAGTTTTACATATCCTTCAGCTTCTGCCAAGTTGCCTCAAGCAAAAGTCCTTAATGCCACTAATGATTACTTGTCAATTGTATCTGAACATTTAAATTTTCAATTTCCTCTCCTTCTTTCTAACAGTGTTCTATTATGATCACTAATCTAAACAAAGAAGGCAATTCATTAGAAACTGGAGTTAATCGTAATTACACACTGATCCACAAGTAATGGTTGTTCTTCTTGGATCACAGAACAAAAGCGCCATATTTAACTTGGGAGTATGGTGAGACTAAAGCAGGTGTACCTCAAGAGAGGGTTCCAGTTGGCATTTTGAGAACCGGTGACAGCGGAGGCACATTTCCGCACTGACAAATGATACATGATGGGTCATTCCAATTCACTTGGGAAGCTCATTAACAAACCACTTAGGTAATGAATATGAGGATGGAAAGAACAAAAAATGAAGCTATTCTAGATACTTGAAGAAAAATAGGGGTGGAGCGACCCATTCTCATCCACCTTAAGGAAAACTGTTCTGTGACATATGCAGTGCACTATACAGTGCGTATAAAAAAAAACGGTACAGATTTGAAAAGTCTATAAAATTTTTGTTTCAAATTATGATCTCTATATTTTGATGTCAATACGTGCTTTGGAGTCTTATCCTTCAAATATCATTAAAAAAATTTAGTTTCGTTCATGCTTGAGCGAGTTTCGTTCATGCTTGAGCGAACACGGTATATTTTTGCCAAAATGGCATAAAATGATAAATATGATGGTCGGACTTCTTGCTAATCAGCAGACTTCCTCTTAACCTTTTCACTATCTTTGCCATAATGTTTGAATTATGCGGTCAAAATTCATTTCCAAATATACTTATTTGCTTGAATAGTTCTGTTGTTGTTCCTTTTTAATATGTTCTCTTTTAGCTTCGAATATTCCTTCTTTAGGCAAGAACATTTTTTTCAACCGAAGTATGGGAGAGCGTGTTTTTTTTTCAAATCCTTTCATTGTGTGCTTCAAAGGTTGTGGTGCCTTTGAACAGTGGCATACTGAGGGTGGGGGCTCGGGGTGCTTCCCCCCCAAATAAAAAATTATGACCAAGGAAAAAAGTGGAAAGAAAATAACAGAAAACATAGAAAGTGAAATGTGATATCATTTTCTGAATATTATGTCAAAATCACAAGATTGGATATTTTAATAAAAAAGTGGAAATTTTTGCTTGCTCGCTTCACAACTTTTTAATACATTTTACCCGACCTGCCATATCTTGCTCCTTCAAAATTGACTCAATACACCATTGCCATTGAAAGACATGAATCCTTTCCTGTTTGTCCTGTCAAGCACATAATTAAACTTGGTGAAGGATTCAATAACCCCTTGAAAATAGAATTCATGTCTTTTATAGGTACCATAACATAATTTGTTTTACATAATAAAAGGATTTGAATAATTACAAATTCTCCCAATTAATAATGCTAATCTTCTTACTTGGGTTGACAAAAAGTCTCTTCTTTTCTTATACTTATGAAGGAAAATTCAAAGGTAAAAGAAGTTTAAATGAAAAACAATATAATTCAGGTAAATAAATAAATTTGTAAAAGAAATTTGACAGCATAATTCGAAAATTATGGCAAAGATAATGAAGAGATTAAGAGGAAGTCTGCTGATTAGCCAAAAGTCTAATCATCAAATTTCTCATTTCTGCCATTTTGGCGCAAGCCTCTTTTTGAACCCCGACAAAAACGTCCCGTGTTCGCTCAAGCATGAACAAAATTTATTATTATAAATGGCATTTCAAAGATAAGATCTTAGAGCATCTATTAACATCAAAATATAGATATAATAATTTGAAAAAAAAAATTATATACTTTTCAAAACTGTCCTGTTTTTTTTTATATGCACTGTAGTTACAAAATGTATGTACAGACTACAGAGTAGGCCTATGTCTGATCATGGAGCAAGAATTAAAGTGTGCCTCTTTGACCTAGCTGCATTTACATAATTCGTCTTGCCAAACACACAATCCATTTCATTATTTCCCATTTCCATCCTTTATTTTAATCACACTACATTGCTTATTAATTTGAAAGATTTGGTTTTGTACTGGTGAAAGAGGGATAATACAGATTGCAGTCTCTTTTCTTCAAAGATAGAGAAGGAATGATGTAAATCGTGCATCCCATCTCTTTTTTAATGCATAAATATTTTTAAAGGCACTTCGGGTAACTAATGAATATCAAATCTACATGCAAGACTTTCTTTTTAATCCCAGTTCAAAAGAGAAAGATGAGTAAAATGAGGTTTGTAAATTGTATGTTTTTTATTCCAATATTTTCCACTGACAAAAAAATATCCCAGATTTGATCTGGTTTCGTTTTTCTCAAATGTTTTATTCTTTAACCCTTCTAAGCAGAGTATTTATTCATTTTTTCCAATAATAACCTTTTTAAGATAGGTTACTCTATTTTTTTTTAAATATCATTATGTTTACAAGGTAATCATATATTTCCTCCTTTCAACAACAACCTTTTTAATTTATGTTTAATAGTTTCTTTTTCAAATAGTACAATCTTTATCAAGCATAAAATTCATTTCCTGTTTCAACAATAAGCTTTACAAGGTAGTTTATCCCAGCTGACCAAAATTTGAAGAAATTCTTCAATGCCTTAAAAAGGAACACATTAAGAAAATTGCCCACAAATACTTTATTCACTGGAGATGGGTTTTTTTTCTCAGGGTGATGAATAGTGTTCCATGAGGCATCAATGTTTGTTGATCTCCAAGGTGTACTTAGTCAAATGAGGATAGGAATCTGTTTTTCAATACTGAACTGTAATATAACTAATATTGTCCATGATACAACAAGGAACATGGAGACTGGTAAATTCAATTTTTTTTTATCTTTCCCAGAGATTGCAGTGCGAGCATAAAATGGTTTGAATGATACAAAAAGATGTGGCTTCTTAAAATAATAAATTAGATTGTGAATAATGATGGTGATGTGATGGTCATGATAGCAATGATGGTGATAGTGATGATGGTGATGATGACGATGATGATGATGACAATGATGATGATGATGATGATGATAATGATGATGGTGGTGATGAAGATAATGTGGTTGTGATAGTGATGATAGTGATGGTGATGATGGTGGTGGTGATGGTGTTGATGATGGTGGTGGTGGTGGTGATGATGATGATGGTGGTGGTGGTGATGATGATGATGGTGGTGGTGGTGGTGGTGATAAGGATGGTGATGATTTTGGAGATGATATGGTAGTGATGTCATGGTGGTGATTATAGTGTTGATTGTGGTGTGGTGGTAAAGGTATTAGGGTGGTGGTGGAGGTGATTTTGGTGGTAGTGAGGGTGGTGCTGCTGGTAGTGGTGGTGGTTATTATAGTGGTGGTAATGTTTTGTGTAATAGTAGTGATGTCAGTAAGATGTAATATCTGGCCCACTAGACATCCATCAACCTTTTTTGGTTGACAAATCGTTCATTTCAAAGACTGCATCATTACATAACTTACACTATACTGCTCGTGATGGTATTTTTTTTAATAATCATCAATCCCTCACCCCCCTCATATCTGTCTCCCTAACTCACCATTGCCTTCTTTCTTTTTCACCCCTCCTCATTTATCCCTCTTTCTCATCCCAAACTTCTATTTTGCTATCCTTGATCAGAAACCTGCTACCCTCAATCTCCCTCATACTGTCCACTGAATCGTTGGTTGAAAAGGACATGAAGTACGTGTATCTGTATTCACTTTTCTCCACCTTTTTTCCCCTTCTGACCTCTACTTACTAATCTTTCTTTCTCATTACTAAACTCACTTCTATCCTTGAAGAGAGCCCTACCCCTACAATGACCATGGGCAAAAATCTCTCCCCAAAGGTAGGGGGATGAGGGGCTGATCCAGGATTTTCCAACTTTCAACGGGGGCCACACTTGGCAAAAAACAATTTTTTTTCTATTACTAATTTTTATTATGGCTCTCAAAAGGGGGGGGAGCACGAGCCAGCTTGTTTCCATCATGAAAGACCACAAATAGTACGAGGGACATTTTATATTGTGCCCCCCCCCTTTCCAAATAGTAGCGCGTCCCTCCCCCCCTGGAATTTCCGCCCATGACTATGACCTAGCTTCATACTGGGAAAAGGACATATTTTATGAAGTATCCGTAGTCACCCTTCCACCACCTTCTTCCATCTCTACTCCTGAACCAAGATGGAGAGATTGGTGTGAGGTTAATCTCCCATGCACTGATCTTATTAACCTCCATCAATCCCTTTTCCCAATCACACTTCAGTTGGACCGACCTCATCCGGCTAGAAAAAGATTTGCACAAGAAGATGCTGTGCACACAACATATCAAACCTGATAAATGTTCTGGTGGCGACAGACAGGATTTCTGTCTTTCCACTGCTCCCAATCTAATTGGATTGCCTTCTAAAAGCCGTCCTTTTACCCCTCTTTATCTTTTCACTAAAGGCATCCTGATCTCATATAAATCATCAAGTAAAATGATTACTCAAATGAAAGCGACATGGTCTGGTTTACTTCCCGATTTAATGAAATCAAACCCAGTTCTGCATTTATAAACTTGTTTGTGTATCTCAGAATAACACTTTTATAGGTTTGACCTTGCCCTTAAAGAGGGTGTGAAACATCAATTTCTTCAACTGCACCATTTTGAAGACTTCAAATGATGTTTTGGGGTTTTGCATAATTCTCAGATTAATCAATCTAAAAATACATTACAGATTATAATAATTATCTTATAAAAAATGTATTGTTCAATATCTTGTGCATCTCATGAATATTATTATTGTGTATCTCAGCGTACCACTTTCAAACAAAAAACCTTGCCCTTAAAAAAGGTGTGAATCATCAATTTCTTCAACTGCACCATTTTGAAGACTTCAAATGATGTTTTGGGGTTTGCATAATTCTCAGTGTTATTAATTTCAAAATGTATCAAAGATTATAATAATCATCTTATAAAATAAAAAATGTACAGCTGAATTTATTGAGTATCTCAAGATTATTAATATTGAGTACTTATTGTGTATCTTAGCGTAACACTTCCATACAAAAAACCTTGCCCTTAAAAAAGGTGACATATACCAATTTCTTCAACTGCACCATTTTGAAAACTTCAAATGATGTTTTGGGGTGTTGGGCAATTCTCAGTGTTATAAATTTCAAAATATATCATAGATCATAGTAATCATCACATAAAAAATTAATCATTTTCTTCCCATGTGATGGCAATTTTTTTTAAATGCAGGCTCACAGCTCAAGGGCCTAATTATTTTTAATCTAGAAAAAATGTAAATCTCTACATGAATATATTCATTTTTCAGTATAGACCTACATAGACAGTAGGCCTATATAATGCTTTAAAACAGTGAAGGACTTAAGGACAATTACTTGTGATACTTAACCTGAATTTTTAAAATAAAAGTCTTCAATAGTAAATTACATTGCAGATCAAGTTTTCTCTTCACTTTCACTTTGTGAGGGAATTTGACAGGTGCAATTACTGATAGATATAGCTTATAAGTTACATGGTATGTTGGCTCAATCGGTAGAGCTTCTACATCAGGAAAGGGAGGTCATAGGTTTGTGATACCTCGGATGCTGTCTCATTGGACCCTGCAGACAATGCATTTAAAAAATGGGGCTCTCTGCCTTCAATTCAAGCCTAACATTAAATGAGTACAATAATATGCCAACGGCAGTCTGTACTTTACAGGAAGAAGAAGGGTTGTGATTATGTTATGAAGCAAGTGTCTAGTGGCAGAAAAGTTCATACAAGCTGAAGTCAATGAATAAGGAAATGATCATTTGATGAAACATTTTTTTAAGACAGATTGAATGGTATCTGATGGAAAACAGGGACCAGGTGGGTGTTTCATAAAGTTGTTCGTAAGTCAAGAGCGACTTTAAGAACGACTGGTGAATCTTTCTTATGTGCTAAATAATAACCAAGGAACATTAAATGGTGAATATCATTTACCACAGAAAGTATCACCAGTCTTTCTTTAAGTCACTATTAACTTACGAACAGCTTTATGAAACGGCCCCCTGGCCATCTACTGGGGGTGCTGAGCATTGTCAGGTAGTCACAGCACCCCAATATCTTACAGAATGACAACAGATAATTATTGATGGCCAGTTACATGATGGGAAATTTATTTTTGGTTAAATAGATCTAATTAATTTCACTTTTTCAGTGTAACTTACCATGCTGTCGTTCCAGAGCATCCTAAGATTATAACCAGGGAGGATATCTGTCCTGTTGTTGACATCATCTAGACCCAACATGGTGGCGGGGAGACATCCCTGTCCCCCATCCCACGTCCCACCTCGCATTGGGAATATACCCCCAAAGTAAAGATCCTTCAGGCCAGAGGCCGCCTGCGAAGCCTCAATATCCGCTGGGCTGGGGTGCACCTGCGATGCATATTGGCTCGTTTCATTGTAAATGAAAGTGGCCTGTCCGGTGCCCAGAGCCAGCAGCAGAACAAGCAAGACCAGTCGCACTGAAATTACCGAGGAAAAATCACATTTATGCTTCGCCATTTTCGATTCGAGATCATAAATTTCCGTGTGTGAGCGGTGATACTTGTATTTATGCAAAGGTCGATAGATGCTTGCGTGGATCGAATGAAATATGACAGGACATCGGAGATGAAATGCTTGCTTTGGCAGAGGTCAGTTTGTATCGATCGTCAACGAGCCCGAATGGTTTCCTATCTTCAGTAGACGAAGACAGACTTGACAAGAAACTGAGAAGGGTTTGGCGATTGCCGCTATTTAGCGCACAACAGTAATATCCTTGCTTACCCGTGCGTGGAATATGAATATAGTCTGCGAGTATATGCCAGAATCTTCTCGATAACATTCGTCTTTACGAGGCAATATTGTAGTTGAAATTGAAATTACAAGCAAATCGACCGAAAAGACACGCTGTTCACCCGGCGCCTGTCCCCGCTGCAGCTTAGAGCGGTGGAGGGATACCAAAGATTGAGCTTGATATCAAATTGGAGCGTGCGAACAAACAGGTGAATCGGTGGCATTCCACGAGAAGAGTATTAGATTTATATCAGAGTAAAATAGTCTCTCCGATCCGAGGGCATCTGCCGATGTATCCAACATGAACGTGAGAGATAAAATGACTGAGAATCGAAATGAGGGCAAGTCTGGTGCACGCAAAGAGAATACCGGTATTAACAGCGGTTTGCACACAATGCTACAAACGCAAGTGATGCACTGTAAACTGGCGTCACGTCACACAAATTAGATGCACGTACGATCGTCGAATACTGCGATCGCGCGCAAGATCTTCCAGCTGCACTGGTCTTCGCACTGGTTTTTTACCCCCGGGTTTTACCCCTTTTCCATTGGCGCACACGTTTCGTCCCCAGGGAGAGCGGTTTTGATCGCCATTCGGCTATTTACTCGCCTCGGGCGTTACACATGCAAGTCGGATGCAAGTATTTATGAAAACTTACGAGATTCTGATTGACACAAATTCCGAAAATATTCGAGATTTGCATTTTGTTTATTTTGTTCCATGCATGCTGATTTAAATACTCTAAGTAAATCAACAAAAGTCATTTTAATAAATCGTTGTAAACCAAAGGATACCGCCTACATCAACGTACCTTATTTTGATTTTTAAGTATTAATGTCATCAAGCAAGTGTGGGGAAAATTGCATATAAAGTGATATAGGCGAATCCAGGATTTGCCGGCGGATGGGGGCGGGGGGGGCTTGCTGTTGAGCGACGCATATTCATCTATAAATGGCGACACCATAATGACCTACCAGGGGCCGATTGCATACAAATTCTGCCGTAAAAAATCTAGCAAATAAACAAATACTCTGCCCTTTAAAAAAATAAAATAAAATGAAAAAAAATTAACTATAAAAAATAGGAAAAAAATAAATGAATAAATATGCAATTGACAATAACACATTGAAAAATTCTGGCAAAAAAATAAAATTCTCAGAGTTTTTCTTTTTATATGCAACAGGCCCCAGATCGACGTCAATCTTGAGAGAGCCGGGTCGTTGAATAATGTTCAATGATACATTTTTTGACATCATTATTGATTTAAAAAGAAATGAAAACAAAAAGTTTGAAACGTGAGCACAAATAGCAAGTTTGACTTTATATTGACATACTGGTATGGAATTAAATTTACATTTTGCAATAGACAAGTTCGTAGTTACTTTATTGACAATTTTGGTCAAATGACCTTTCATTTCTTTCATTATGATAGGCAGATTTCAAAGCAAGATATTACGTAAGCTTGCCTTACATAGCAGGATGAACACCAGGTGGGTGTTTCATAAAGCTGTTCGTAAGTTAAGAGCGACTTTAAGAACGACTGGTGATCCCTTCTTGTGGTAAATGGTATATTCATTGGCGATGGTTTAGCGCGTAAGAAATGATCACCAGTCGTTCTTAAAGTCGCTCTTAACTTACGAACAGCTTTATGAAACGGCCCCCAGGTGACTAGAATAGCACACCAATGAACACTTTATGAAGGTATTTGGTGCATTCCTATTTTGAATGCATATCATGCTATGTAAACATGTTGCACAATGTACTTGGCAAAAAGTGAAATACCATTCGTTCGTGGACGCATTGTTGTTTTTTGTGGGTGTAAATGAAAACCACTATTAAAAAGAATATATGAATGATTAAGACATCAAACTTGGTGCTTATCTCATTAGATTTTAAACCACCATGTCACTTTAGTACAATGACCTTCCTCTGATCATGCGTAGAATATTTTGATCATGCGCAGAAAGGAATTACGAACTGGCTTATTCGATTATAAATGAAATTTGTCCAATGCGGAGCGTATAGCGGTATGATATAAGGATCATTTTTTAAGTCATTACTGAACAAGGCATAGGCCTGTCTCACTAATATTTTTTTAGGTTAGTTTAATTGTATGTTATTAGTTTTTATTCATTTATCTAGTCATTTCTATTGGGGCTATACAGACACAAGCACCATGCTATTGATTACAGAAATCATTCATTCTTTACTCCGCTCTCGTATTAGCTCGTATTAGGTATTAAAAGGGTATATTTAAATGTTCCTTTTTCAGGTCTGAATATAAAATACTTTTAGCTCGCGCTTCGCGCTCGCATTATTTGATCAGTAAGATACACATCCTTTTAATTGCAAAGTTCTCAAAATATCTCTATTTAATGTCAGTATACCTCGCCGCTCACTAAGTGATTCAAATTTTTGGCTGGTGCCCCCCAATGCCGTGACCCAAGGTACGCCACTGACGACCCCAGATCTCGATGTGCATTTTGTGTTCATCTTGTAATTCTTGTTCTAAGCATGATGATTAATTTTCAATAATCTTAATAAATAATCAAGAAATCGTTGCACACCAAAGAATACTAAAGTCTACATCAGTGTATTTTACTGTGGTTTATATTTATTAATGTCATCAAGCAAGAGCAGGGAAAATTGAATAAGTGATATAGGCGAATCCAGAATTTGCCGGAGGGGGGGGGGCTTGCTGCTGAGCGTCGCATATTCATCTATCGCTGAAGGAAAACACGCTATGGTTTGGAATCGAATCCACGTCCCTCAGATTTAAAGACGAGAGTCGTAATCACTAGACCACGACATCCCATATTATGCGTACATAATTACGTACACTGGCGGATCCATGTGGGGGGCACATCCGGCTCATGCCCCCCCCCCATTTGAGAGCCATAATTAAACTTTTTAATGTAAATATGCAGTTTTACACAAGTGCGCCTCCCCCTTTGAAAGTCGCGGCATATATTTTAATGGGAAAATGCCCTTCATACACAAGTGAGCACCTCCTTTTTCTCCCTGTCAAATTTTACGTGGACGAAATGACCTTCATTTTTTTGCTGAAAACCCTTTCTTTTTGGGGGTGTTGTCAAATTTTCTTCGGGAAACTTAGCCCCCCCCCTTCCTCCTTTTGCAAAATCTTGAATCCGCCCCTGATTATATATTTAAATAATGCAGTATTCCATTCATGTCCTCAAATGCTGGCGAAGCTTTTGTTATTCAAATTGCCTCGCAAACAGGGGTGTCGATACATTTTTCAGATTGGGGGGGAAAATCATGAATCAATTTTCCAAAGGCGCTCGATCACACAAAACAAACACACACACACACGCCTATATATATGTGTGTACATATATATATATGTATATACACACACACACACACGTATTCACCAGCAGATTAATGCGAGCGCGAAGCGCGAGCTGAAAATTTTGATATTTCGATATGAAAAAAAAATTGAGTTTAATGGACGTTTTTAATAAAGAACAAGATATATATCCAACAAAAGATTATTGCAAATCGAAGTGGGAGTTCTTTTGAGGTTTAGAACTGAAAACGGGACCATAATCACCTATTTAATCATGGAAAGTATGGGTTTTTGTTTCAGAAATGATGCGAGCGCGAAGCGCGAGCTGAAATTTTTTGATATTCCAATCTGAAAAGTGGACATTTTGAGCACGATTTTAGACGAAGAACGAGTTGTGTATCTCAATCTCGCTTGCTGATTTCTGTGTAACATTACAATCTTATTTTATTTTTAGCACATACGGAATTATTGGGGGGGGGGCAAAACGGTATGTTTGCCCCCCAATATTTTCATTGGTGGGGCGATCGCCCCCCTGCCCTCCCATAATCGACGCCTCTGCTCGCAAAATAACATCTATACGAAGGATGCTCTCTTAAAGTGCGAGTAGAGGAAGTCAATGGTCTCCTGCAAAAGACCAGTTCGTATTTACTTCATAGACAATTTTAGTCAAATGATCTTTCATTTCTTTCATTGAGATGGGCAGATTTCAAAGCGAGATATTATGTAAGGATGCCTTACATAGCAGGATGAAGAAATTGAATAGACCAGGTGACTAGAATAGCACACCATACACTCTAGGTATTTGTTGCATTTCTACAATGAATGCATATTATAGCATGTTGTACAATGAACTTGGCAAACTGTGAAATACCAGTCGTTCGTGTACGCATTGTGTTTTTTTTTGTGGATGTAAATGAAAAAACACAATTCAAAAGAATATATGAATAATCAAGACATCAAAGATGGTGCTTATCTCATTAAATTTCAAATCACCATGCCACTTAAAGTACAAATGACCTTCCTCTGATCATGCGCAGAATCTTCTAATCATAGCGTAGAGTGGAACGACGAACTGGCTTATACAATAGACTACCTTGCAACTTTTTTTTTTATTAACGTCACTATATACTTCACCCGCCACGAATATAACTGATGCTTTAAAATGGAAGTTTTAACTCTAAACCTGTAAATACTGCTCTGTTGCTATATTCACCCTTACCTAGGCTAAAGTTATCTTATAAATTTAGAGCCAGAATGTCGATCCATGTTTCAGATTGGGAGAGGGGTAAAAACAATGTCCAACATTTCCGCCTCGCTCTGCGCGCCAAATTATGATCCAGAACTTTGCACGCGAAGCACACCGACAATTTCACAGTTTTGTATGTTTAAAGGGATTTTTAGATCAAGTCTGATGGCTTTATAGCGTTTTCAGCTGCTTTTTCAAACACCCTTTTTCATTGGATGTTATTCTTTCTATCAATTTGTCAAAATTATTGGACAGTGCTAATCGATATGTTTGCCACATCCCCAATATTTTCATGGCGATAGACGCAACAGATTTGACTCTGTTCTCTATAATACTCTATTATTGTGTAATACAGGGCAATGATTATTCTTTTGCAGCCCATTATCTGCAAGTCAAGTATCCCATTCAGTAATTCAATGATGTTGCGTATGTATATTATTCTATTTTGAAGTTAATAATAAAGTGTTCCAAATACTAGGTTTTACTTCGAAATGTTCTCCCTGGTCACCACATTCCCTCCTATTATCTTAAAGGGGTGTTATTGGCATTAAAAATCATTCCTTTGTTTGGTCAGTTTAAGGCTACTCATGCACGATAGGCCATTTTCATTGAATTGAATAAACCAAAGCCTAAAAATGTTCAAGCCCTCAGACCCCCCCCCCAAAAAAAAAAAAAGAGAGAGAGAGAGTCTAGAATGGACTCTGGGACTTTGGGGGCTGAGAAATTGGACTTACTGTATGTAGAATATAATAAATTTTTTTAGAAGTTTCAAAACAACCAAAATGTGTGGTATTCTATTAGCCACTTAGTAAACCCTTCACCATTTTATTTAGGTCCAATTTTCAGCATATTCACCAATTAAAAATTCTTTTTTTTTTACTGCAGAAAAGTTGTCAAAATTTTCATGGAGTTGTGTAATGGGAATTGATACCTCATAATTGAATAATGAATATGAAGAAATATTATGAATTCCAGCATTCTACAAAAAAAATTGGTTTAAAAATTCGAGTTTAGACTAGGGTGAAACGTAGTTTAGTGATCATAATACCACTCGGTCTTTACATTTTTCAAAGAAAGGCATGTAAAAACGTAAAATTGTCTCAATTAACTTTCTCATTATAAAACCAGTTTCGATGAAAGTATTACTGTTATGTTACTCTTACTTTTATAGACTTCGTTCTAGTGAAGACACTACAATTTTACACATTCCTCGAGTTGTTTCAAAGGGGGGGGAGCTAGTTTTTATTTTTGCGGTCCCAAATCATGGAATAGTTTACCAATTCACCTTCGATCATGTACTTATGTTGAATCTTTTAAAAGAAATTTGAAATCATATTTATTTTTATTGTAGTGTAACTGTAATATTAAAGAGCAATTTGTACAAAGCGATAGAGCAATTTCAATTGATTATGCGCTATATAAGTACCAATTTATTATTATTTTTATTATTATTATTATTAGTAGTAGTAGTAGTATGTTTATTTTCTCTTTCTTTTTTCTCTCTCTCTATTCAGACCAACATGATTTTGGAGTGGATTCGGGTTTTTAATTCATTCTGTTATATATTGATAAGTGCAATGATCCACTGAATATCTTTCCCGGGTATCATTCTGAAAAAAGGGTCATCAAATCAAACTGAAAGGTCCTTTGGCCTGTAGAAAAGTTTTACAAGCCCCCCAAACAGTACCCCCAACGGTGAATAATGAGAGGTTGGCAAATTCCGAACCAAAACAATTCAAATCCAAACAGAATAAAAACAACAAACTTACATAAACGACCCTGATTGCCACTGAAAATGCATGTACAGTGTTCATGTTGTATTCCTTGAATAAAACCAAATCATTTCATATCGTAATCATATATACTTCATAATTATGAAAGATAAGATAAACATAAGAGCAGTGCGCCCTCTATTACAGGAGTATTACATGCGAAAACGTAAAAAATGTCCAAACTGTATCCCTGTTAGATACTCCTTTGTTTTATTCTTATTAGCAACGGCGGCAAATGTAGAGGTACTTTTACAGGACCCTAAAAGGAAAAATAAAGTTGTGGGAGGGAGCAAAGGGACCAATCTCCATAAAATCACGGAAATTTACTTCCCCGTAGCTTTATTTATAATGCATTACGTAGTGAAATAAAAATATAAATAAAAAAGAATTTGGTTTTTCTCAACTCCCCTTTATCCCTTTCGCTTTTGGGCCATCCCGGCCGTTAAGGTTACATTTCTTTCAAACTGATATTTAAATATTTAATGCAGCAAGGAACTTGACCAGATCATGCTTGTATAAAAGTAGTTTCGGACTCTATCAGGGCATAGAAACCATTTTTTGAAAAAGGGGTGCTGGTTTAAAAAAAAATGACTTACAATAAAAGGGGGTTTCCGCTCTAAAATGATGGTGCATTTAATTTGGTCAAAGTTATACACAACTACTACTAAGATAGGATGGACATAAGAGCAGTGCATGCGCCCTCTGTGATTTCATTCATGCAAACATGTAACAATTACAGGAGTATTATATGTGAAAACGTAAAAATGTCCAAACTGTATCCTTGTTAGCTACTCCTTTGTTTTATTCTTATTACAGGACCCTGAAAGGAAAAAAAGTTGTGGGACGGAGCAAAGCAACCAATCTCCAGAAAATCACGGAATTTCACATCCCCGTAGCTTTATTTATAATGCATTACCTAGTGAAATAAAAAGAATTGGCTTTTCTCAACTCCCCTCCATCCTTTTCGCTTTTAGGCCACCCCGGCCGTTAAGGTTGCATTTCTTTCAAATAAATATTTAACTTTTACTGCAGCAAGGAACTGGACCAGATCATGCTTGTATAAAAGTGGTTTCGGACTCTATCAGGGCATAGAAACCATTTTTTGAAAAAGGGGTGCTGGTTTAAAAAAAAATGACTTACAATAAAAGGGGGTTTCCGCTCTAAAATGAAGGTGCATTTAATTTGGTCAAAGTTATACACTACAAGAATTCAAATACCAACCTAATTTCTAGGGCCTGCTGCTCATGGTGTATATGCAGCACCTCAGAAAAAATCCCAGAAAAAAAAACACTCCCACATGGATTATAACAGGGGCGCAAAATTTGATTGTTAGAAGAATGATGCAAGGAAGCTGGTGCTAGAGCTTGCTCAGCTATGGCAAACAAAATTTGCCCTCAGTACAGGGGCGTACCTATGGGGGGAGGGGTGCGTTCCCCTTTAAAAATATTCTGCTGGAAAAAATTATAGGGCCTAAGTTACATCATCATATACATTTCTTGCTTAAGTGTTATACATATTTATCTGACAATGAGAGCACAGATTTTAAACGGGAAATTCATAGCAATCACTATGCCTAAATTTTTATGTTTTTCACACTAAGGCGGATCCAGGGGGCCGACAGGCCCGCCCCCTCTATTGGTGGAGCCAAAAATACGAAGGAGAAGAGCATAGGAAAATGATGAAAATAAGAGGAGGAAGATGAGTGAATAAAATAAGATGAGGGGACGACTTGCCCCCAAAATATCTTACATGTCATATGTAAATTTTCGCTCGCGCTTTGCGCTCGCAGTGCCTGTTCGATGAGATTCGTATTTTGCTCAATAGGCTGATATGGAGCTTAAAATATCATGTTTTGAAGTCAATATGCAAAGCATATTTCAGCTTAAACATCGAGCTATCATGATTTTTATTCATTTTTTTAATTAAAAATTGCGCGCTTGCATTTTGATCGGTGAGTTATGTGTACCTCTATATTCTTTCATAAGTTACTAAAAATCCCCTTTCCATTATAGTTTATAAAAAAATTCGGCTCGCGATTTGCGCTCGCTAATTTGTTAAAAACCCACGCGTCCTATACCCATAATTACAAAATGCTTAACTTGTCCAGAATGTTAAATTTTCAGAACAAAATACAAGAAAACAAAATTATTGTTTTACATAAGAATAAAGCTAAGTGGCTGTGAGGACTACCCTTTAAAAAAAATCAACTGGCCGATCGAGGAAAATATGGGTCATTTTGAAAAAAATGTCGACACCCCGGCCCCCTATTGGCGAAAGCTTGATCCGCTCCTGTCACATACACACAAAAAACAATTTGCCCACACCCCCTTAAAAAGCAAGGCCCCCAGTTCCCCCATGAAAAAAATTATAGCTACTATATATATGTAGGCTATTTAAGTACGCACTGTCTTTGTATGCCTATACAGTGCGCCATCCAAAAAAAGTTTATACTTAGAAAAAATCATGTAAAATTATAAATTTGTAATATCCTGAAGATTTTTCCACATTTTAACATTGGCATAGATCCATTAAAGCAAATGACGATATAACTGTGGAAAAATATTTCCGCTTTAGTGAGCACCACTTACTTTTGAAGAGTTAGTGAAAAATGATTTGCGCAGAACTTTGAAAAAGCAATGCGAATAAAAGTAGACCTTAATCATGAAGAACATGTGGAATTTAGCTAGTAAAATTGATTTGAAGATATCTTTTACCTCTTTTGACTTATTTCTTTGCCCAAAACACTTCAAAGAGTGCATTTCGCCCCACCCCACTCCTCCATCGCATACATTCGTAATTCCGAAGCTTCGTAATTCCGAAGGTTCGGTTATTCCGAAGGTTCGTATTTCCGAAGGTTCGTAATTCCGAAGGTTCGTAATTCCGAAGGTTCGTCAATCCGAAAACGAAATAAGGTTCATAATTCCGAAGGTTCGTCAATCCGAAAACGAAATAAGGTTCGTAATTCCGAAGGTTCGTTAATCCGAAAACGAAATAAGGTTCGTAATTCCGAAGGTTCGTTAATCCGAAAACAAAATGAGGTTCGTAATTCCGAAGGTTCGTCAATCCGAAAACGAAATAAGGTTCGTTAATCCGAAAACGAAATAAGGTTCGTTAATCCGAAAACGAAATAAGGTTCGTTAATCCGAAAACGAAATAAGGTTCGTAATTCCGAAGGTTCGTTAATCCGAAAACGAAATAAGGTTCGTTAATCCGAAAATTAAATAAGGTTCGTATTTCCGAAAATGAAAAATTATTCATTTTGGTAACAAAAACGGTGTTGTCATTACAAGATTACACGATATTATGCAATGACGATCGATGATACATGCATGTGTTGTGGCCAAAAGCATGTATTTCATTAAGAATAGGCGCCCTGATCAAGCATAGGCTAATTTCGATTTTATCTGAGCAATTGCTGCCTAAGCAAATGGTTTAAAGATGCAGGGGATCAAGTGTGTTGGTCGCGTGCGAGTAACCTCTAGATAATAGGATTTGTATTGGAGGGGATGTCATTTTTAATAACAGCTTCTGCTGGTAATAAAAATAATAATAATGATCCTTGTGAGATGTTGAAAGCGCGAATCGCAAGCTCAAACTAGTAGACATTTCATGTAACAAGACGTGAACTTAAACATTCTGAACAGTTTTTTTAATCGTGAGAAAGATGTGTATCTTTCTAAAGAAATTATTAACTCGAGGGTGAGCTGTAATTTGTTTATATACTGACCTGTTTTAAGGACTGCATTTAGTGACTGAATAGAATATATATCTCACGAACTAAATAATGAGAGCGCGAACCGCAAGCTTAAAATTTGTGATATTCCACCTGAAAACTGGACATTTTATATTTTTTTGTAACCAGGAATAGAATGAGTTCCTCAATAAACAATACTTGATGCGAGCGAGAAACGTGAGCCAAAATTTTCCGATTTCCAACCTGAAAACTGGACATTCTAAGCATTCTTGTAAAAAAAATAATAGCTGGGAGAACAGTTTTCAGAACTGAAGTGGCTTCCCTGGGTAAATAATATCTATATCATTATTATCATTCTAGGCCTTCATGAAATTTCCAAAAGTTTGAGCACGTGATTCGATCGCAACATCTCATAAGGATGCCCTTTTAACAGTAATTGACCAAAAAGGCGAATTTTACATCTTCAGATTTGATTTCTTTCCCCCCCCCCAAACCGCTTGCTCGCTACGCTCGCAGAAATGAAACGTAAATATTTAATTTATCAATCAGTGATCACTTAAATTTTTTGCTCAATTCAATTACTACAAAACACACAACCTCTTTACACAGATAATAATCTCATGGTGAAAATATACGTTTGCACCAAATTGCCCCTATTGGCCCCTTTTTGGCTTTGCCCCCCCCCCCAAGGAAAATATATTCCGCCGCCACTGGTTGAAACACGCATCTTCTTCATGGCTAACTGCAAAAAGTTCTTTAAATGTCCCCTTTAGATCAGGTCAGAGCTTATATATTTAAAATTTCTGTTTGCGATCTTGCTCGCAGTTATTATCTAAAGTTAGTTACATAGGCATTTCGTTTTGAAGATCACAAACATATTGCCCATCATATTAAAAAAAAATATATAGCTCGCGCTCGCATTATTTAAAAAGGGTTTATCATGTTATTACATATTTACTTTATTTTATAAGTATAAAGCTAATTATTGACTGTTAGGACTACCCTTTCAAAGAAACAAACAAAAATCAATTTTAAGCTGCCGATCGAGGAAAATGTGGCTGAAAAAAATATTGCCCCCCCCCCCTATTTGACGAAAGTTGGATCCGCCGGGAGGGAGGCAGGGGGTACTTGCACCCCCAAAATGAAATAAAAAACAGGGAAATGAATATTTTCCAAAATGGGAAAGTTCCTTTTTCAAAAATAAATATGCCGTTTTTCGTGTTTTTTCGAAATAAAATACTCTTTTTAAAGTATACAAGTTAAGTTTTCAGGCTGGAATATTGCACATTTTCAGCTTGCGCTTCGCACTCTCATTCGATTGGTGAAATATGCTTCCTAAAGAGGCCACTAAATGCTTTCTTTAACAGGTTCCTTTTCTTGTCAGTATGTTTAAGCTGCGTTTTGCGCTCGTGTTAATTTTTTAGTTAGATGCACATCTTTTTAATGACAGCAGAAATCTGCTCGGATTTTTATTCTATTAAAATACCCTAGAGTTTTAGCTTGTGATTCACGCTCGCAACACCTCGCAATTATGCCATTTTAAGAATAATTGACCCCCAAAACATTTTACAACTTCACCTTTGAATTTGTTTTACCAAGCCGCTCGCTCATTACACTCTCTCCCAAAAAATAAAGCCTAAATATACGTTTTGCCATAATAAGAAATCACTTCAAAAAAGGTTTTTCTCTACTTAATCACTATCAAACACACAATGACTTCAAGCAGATGATAATCTTAAGGGGAAAATATTACCAAAGTGTCCATTTCGACGTATGAGTTTCATTTTTTGGTTTTACCCCCCAAACGAAAATTCGTTCGGCCGCCCTTGCCTTCCCATCCTCATAACGATTGAACGGCAACAGTGTCCCCCGCCCCCACCCCCCTTGCCTCTGCTTTCCCGGTTTTCATTTTTCGGATTAACGAACCTTATTTTGTTTTCGGATAAACGAACCTTATTTAGTTTTCGGATTAACGAACCTTATTTCGTTTTCGGATTAACGAACCTTATTTCGTTTTCGGATTAACGAACCTTCGGAAAAACGAACCTTATTTTGTTTTCGGATTAACGAACCTTCGGAACAACGAACCTTATTTCGTTTTCGGATTAACGAACCTTCGGAACAACGAGTTATTTCGTTTTCGGATTAACGAACCTTCGGAACAACGAACCTTATTTCGTTTTCGGATTATCGAACCTTCGGAACAACGAACCTTATTTCGTTTTCGGATTATCGAACCTTCGGAATAACGAACCGTCGGAATAACGCCACAAATGTTCGGATTAACGAACCCTTTTTCGTTTTCGGATTAACGAACATCGAGGTATAGGCAATTTACGTGTTTCGGAAATACGAACCTTCGGAATAAAGAACCTTCGGAATTACGAAGCTTCGGAATTACGAAGTGTAACCCTCCTCCATACACCGAGGCCATCGTGACGATATTTGCTTTACACTGAGCTGTGATTTACATGAAATGGCTGAGGCTTGATTTTCATTTTGTTAATCATTGTCAAGCTTGGAAAAAGTGTGGAGAAACAAGTATTAAATGAAAAATGAAATGTACACCCACTTTAAATGATGGAAACTTAGTGAAAAAATGCTGGAGATATCTGATATAAACTTTTGTTCAGATTCAGTTATGTTCTCAGATCCATGCAGCTGGCAGAAAAAGGGTTAAGGTTGAAACTAAGTGTTGAAATTTCAATTTAGGTGGCAAAATTGTTACAAAATGCTTGAATGTATCCGTTTTATTTCAATTGACTAAAAGTGCAAGGGAAGTGTATGAGAAATGTTTCGCAGGGAAAGTTTAATTTCGCCCTTTCCCCTTGACACAGCGTGAAAACGAGCATTTCTGCGCAAACAGATTTCTGCCAGCTTTACAAAATGGACAGTACTCACTCAAGTGTAACATTCTGTCAAAACTTTTACTTTCATTGGATAGATGAGACCCAAACCCAAGATTAAATGTGAAAAAATTACCCACATGTTGTATATTTTTAATTCCCAGGGCTTTTTCAAAGTGTAAACTTTTTTTTTGATACGCACTGTAGTTTGGTTTACAGTGCGTTGGTGATGCAAGGAAGTTCTGAAGGAACACATGCTAACAAAATCCTTTGAAAATATTTAGATTTTTTCCCCTTTTCACGTCAACTTTGTGACTCTATATAGCTGTGCCCCTACTCTAATTGTCGTCGCAGAGATTATCTCTTAGTTTCAAATTACAACTTTTATGCTGGAAACTGTAGAGGCCTAAAAATGTTCAAGTTGTTTCATAACTGTGGCAGCCGCACATCAAGAAAGTCAATTAAGCAAATATCTTTGAAGAGACAAGACAACGACCATGCACTAAAATTCACCTTATTCACCTTAGCTTGGGGGCTCGGATTTCTCCGTTCTTTCCCTCCATTTTTTAATCTTTTGCCCTTTTCCGCCTCTTCAAAGTTCGACCATAGAATGCAAAATGTAGGGGGGGGGGGGCGGGGGGCTTTCCATGCGTTCCCATTACAAGCCACGGCCAGCCATCATCTCGACATTTCGCCGGCCGCACCCCAATTGTATCGCACATGCGTTGAGTTTTCACACAAACGTGCCCATTTCGTATACATTCGTGTGCGTACATCTCTATGATATGATCGCACATGTGAACAGCTGATTTTGTTTACCGAATCTGTGTCGATAGTCCTCGCCGATTTCTTGTCGAAATGGGTACTGCTGAAGGAGAGAACCTCACAACATTGATACCCATGCCTGCTAAGAATATAGATACGTATGTATTGCATTTAAGTGGAATTTGTCTATTATTTTGACCCTGAATTGGAGTTATCAATTTGTAATTTTTTTAACAAGAGCCCCACGCATAGCAACTGATGTCAGTAGTACTACTACTAGTACTGTGAGCTGCAGATTTTTTTTTTTTAAAGAAATGCCACTCCTGCTGTGACTGAGTCTGTGTTCAAGGTGTTGTTTACTCTCTATAATTAAAAAGAAAATATTGCCTGTCACATTGTCAACCTTTCATAATAAATTTTGGCAGTTGCTGAATCTTTGCTTGTTTTCCAAACGGCAAAAACCTGTCCAGGCACAATTTGGGGAGACTTCCATATGTCCCTCCACTAATTTAAAAAAATACTTCCCCAAAACCCCCTTCTGTCTTTCTCTTTTTCTTCTTTTTTTTCTTCTTACCTCCCGGTGGGAACTTGGATTCGAACCTCTCGCTGCAGAACGAAGCATCTCCAGTCTGTCGCCTTACTCACTGAGCTAGTAGCAGGAATTGTTGAAAAAAATGCACCCATGGGTTCATATCGTCTCGCGAGTGAAGGATTATCAGTCATACGCACGCGACACACCACTACACTTCGAAAATACAGTGGGCTTTTGCCCACATAAAATATTTTGTTTAAATAAACATTCCACATCCTGCTATGACACTTACCGAATCATTTAGATTCTTCCGTGACTTCTCCTTGAAGTTTCTTTCTAAAAATATGTATATTTTCTTGATCTTTAGTGAAGATTTTACGGAGATAGAAATCAGTCAGCATTGATATCAATTTTCTCCTGAAGAGGGCGCGCGATTTATATTCATATCAAAGACACGACAAGGGAAAGAATAGGCACCTACACTATTTTACACGCATATCGACGCAAGCCATTACGCAAAGTCCGTGAAGTGTCCAATCTTTTCATTGTATAGACTTTGGTACACCGTATACGTATTATTGACGTTCGTCAAAGCTTGTACTGCTGGTTTCTTTCCAGGCACGTATATTATTTTCATTTTTTTTTTATCAGTCATCTTTTTAAATTAATGCAAATGAGTGTTATCATCACCAATAATAATCATTAATTATGTTTTTTGAAGGCATTTCATTAATTGGTGCCCATAATTAGTAAATTAATCATGAGGATTGCGCATTCAAAGAATTTAGATACAGTTATAAAATTACCGAGGAGCTGAATCAAGGTTGTGAAATTATTAGCGCCACCAACGGGCTTCCTTGTATTTCCGTGGAAGAGACAAGCGAAGTCACTTTCGAGGCCGAGGTAAGCAAAATGTGCTTTTTTTTATCGGATTATTATTTTATTATTATTTTATATTAAAAAAACTCTTGCTACTTACCGGCAAGAGCCCCGGTGCGTAGCGAGAAGGAGCTTCGGCAAATATTACTTCAGCAATGAAGCGATGTTTGCCGACTACTTCGAAATCCAGGGTCAAACACAGTCTATTGTACGAGGTTAGTACATACTAACCTCGTACAATGTGTGAGTGAAAAAAATGAAAGCCATGGGTTTCATAACAATTATCCTTCTTCTTCTTTCCTTGGTTGGCAACCAGTCAGAATTGACTATTTTTGCCACAGCTTTTGTTCATTTTCAGTAGCTTACTATATATTTTTTTCCATTCCTTTTTTCCTTCTCTCTCTTTCTTTTTATCAACCGATATTACGACTAGTCTACTCTCCAAGAGAATTGGGTATTTATTTTTCTGACTAAATAAACCGATGCCATTGGGAATTACACACACTCGAATTTTTGACGGAATAAAGCCATATTTTGGTATGTATCCGACTTTTCCTTCTTAAATCTCTTAGATATATGTTAGATAATTCTTGATAAACCTCCATATTTTTTTTTCAATTTTAGTGGAGGGGACATATGGAAGTCTTGCCCAATTTGGTCTTATCGTCCGATTTTTGTCTTATTTCATAGAAGTATATCAAAAGAATTGGACCAAAATAAAGATTATTATTCTGTTTTGGCCTGAAATGCACCAAAACAGGAAAAAAATGAACTTAAAAGGACAAGACAATAACTTCAGACCGTCGCGCAACTCTCACTTCCCTGGTTTATCCGAACTTAATATTTAAACATTTGGGGATTATGGCCATTGAGTCCCTGTTCAGATTGAGTTAGAACTTTGGTCTCTATAATTGGTGAGTGGAGCCATTTCAGCGGAACAACCAATATTACAAAGACCGAAGCTTTTGGTCTAGTATGATTATTAGATTTGTTAGATTTTATTTGTGAAGTCATATATGAGCAGCTGTCCGTGGAAAATGCATAAATTTCAATAATTTAATGGTTTGTGATGTATGATAAGTACTTCTTTCTGGAGCGGATGTCCAATTATTTGTTGATATACTGAAGGTACACTAAAACTCATTTTCATTTTTTTGAGAAAATGAAATTTAATTTTCTTTTTTTTATTTCACGATACATTATTTATATTTGCCATACAAATGTATGACTTGTGCTTGTGATCTCATGGGGAATGGGGAAAGTTGTATTCCTGGCCTTAAAACATGTGTTCATCAGTTATTTCCACTTATCTGATTATATCTTTTTTTTTTAACTGGTTTTCCCAGGAAATGTGAGATGTGCAAGCAGGAACCATCCAAGTACACCTGTCCAAGATGCCTGATAAAGACATGCTGGTAAGATCACCAAATTTTATGAAAGTTTTCTTCATTTCTCATAAATAAGTCGGGGGTGCATTTATCTTAAATCATTTGTAACTTGTATACGATGATATGTGTCACAATTTAACCGGAAAATTTGTTTTGAAAAATCAAGGCAGAAAATTTTGTAGAAATTGGCAGCATTGGTTAGAGATGTATAAATACAATATAAATAGTAATAATATTAATAATGAAAAAAAAATAGTTCTTGTACAGCGCATATCACATTATGATAACGTTTCAATCATTACCCCGGCTTTAGCTTTGCGGCCATAATTGCAGCGCACATGCATTTCAGGGAACTGATTCTTACCAGGTACCCATTACCTCACTCGAGTCCAGTGCATCACAATGTGGGTAAATTTCTTGCTGAAGAAAAACGATGCCACAGCTAGGATTTGAACCCATGACCCTCCGTTTCGAAGACCAAATACTAATCCGCTGGGCCACAACGCTTCACATATGAAATTTGAGGAATTACATTCGGACAAAATATCAGAGGGGCATTTCTTGCAGACTTATTGCATGTATGATGGTATACCATTATACAAAGATAATATTGGATTTGGTTGGCTACAGAGCCCTGTTACCATGGCAAATTAATATGCCATTCCACTAACTTATGAAGAATATGCTGTTTATCTCCTCTCTATACAGCTTATCATGTGTGAAGATCCACAAGTCTCAGAGAGGATGTTCTGGCGTTAGAGATAAGACTGCATACGTTCCTATCAAGAAGTTCACAGAGAATCACCTTTTGAGCGGTAAGTTAAGCTCTTATTTTCCTGAATAGTTGAGTGCAAGAGTTTAAGAATAAAGTTATAGTATCGAGCTCAAATTGTAGAGGATTCTACTTGATCTATCACTTGTATTTGACTAGAATGTTCTTCCTAAAGGCATGGTCACACCGCCCGAGCGCTGTTGGAGTGGTTGTGGAGCGGAGAGTAAAAAATCATCACTGATCGCTACCATTCTCCATTTTGGATTTCGATTGTTTTTTTGTTTTTGATTTATGTTTTTCGATTTTTTCCCCAATTTTGTGAGCAAAATTCTGCCCTCTTTCCCTACCACTCCATGACCGCTCCAACAACGCTTGGGCGGTGTGACCATGCCTTAAATAAATTGAAAATTCACAATGATTGTTCCACCTTCCCACAACACAAGTTTCCCATGTAGACTCTCAGAATTGTTTGAATTTCTATTTCAAACTTCTGTACAGCGTATTTTGTTTCCATGTTTCAAAAAAGAATATTGAGAAGTAGACCTGAATCAGACAAACCAGTCCACCAGTGCCCAACCACATTTGCTGGTTCCTGGTGCAATTTCCTGCAACGTCCGTGGACTGATCAAGTAAAGAAATACATTGGAAATTCGTTGTCAAAATCTTCAAAGTCTTTGACATTTGACCAATTTATATCATAAATTCCCGAGAAGTTTCATTTTATGTTATATTTTAATCAATCAAATGGGACTAAGGAAATGAGGTTACCAAATGCCATGCAGGACTTGTCAATCTTCTTGCTTTAATTGATCTGCCCACAACGTTGAATATTGTTGCACCCTAGGTGGACATGCTGCTATGTGGAGTAATTATGAGTTGCAAACAAACAAGCAGAAATGTGGTCATGCGCATACATAATGCATCAGTGTCAAAAAGTTATGGGCCGATTAGTTCAAATCATAGAATGATTTCAATAATTATTCATTATATAGGAAATTCTTAATTAGATGTTCTACTTCACTTTCATTTCCAGATTACCAATTGTTAGAAGACATGGACAGGAAGCGTTATTCTGCTCAGCAAGATGTGAAAAGCAAACCAGGCTACTTGAACTTTAGAGTGAGTTTCAAATATTGCATCTATTGTGTCACCCCCCCCCCCCCCCCCCGCTGCCCATTTAAATAGTTTGATATCACATATCCGTCTAAATCTCAATATGATGATGATGATGAATAAAGTTTGTGTTAATGACCCAAGCAAGTCAAATTGTAATAAACTGGCATTAGCAGCCACTTCTTAAAGGTCCACAAAGACTTCCTGTCTAGGAAGACTACACCCCCTTTTACTTTGGCTTTGCATATTAAAGCATTATTGAAAATATAAAAGGAGCCTGGTCATACTGATCATAGAGACCACTTTGTTTATTCTACTTCAGTAGACGTTATTGACAGCTTTTACTATATACGTGGGGGCATCGTGGTCTAGTGGTTAACACTCTTGTCTTTCAATCTGAGGGACATGAATTCGATTCCCAGCCATGGTCTGCTTTCCTTCGGCAAGAAATTTACCCACATTGTGCTGCTCTCAACCCAGGTGAGGTGAATGGGTACCAGATTGGAAGAAATTCCTCAAATGCTCGAGCGCCCGATCAAGGTAGCCATGCTAAATCCGGGTAACTGGGGTTATAATAACATAGTCATGTTAAGCAGGGCCCGCTGAGAGAACAGTTTCCAGAACTGAAGTGACTACCCTGGGTAAAATATGACATTATTATTATATACCATACATTAAAAAAACTTTTAATCTACCTATGAGATTGGATTAGATTAAGTAAAACTTGAATTGTTATATGAGAACCAGGGAGTCCCTCTACAAAGCCTATGCGAATCAGAGAACTTTCTATAAAGTACCAATTTTCATTGAAATTTGATTGCAGTGGAAGCTTGTGATTAAAAAGGCAGCTGAGAGAGGTGTAAGGCTGAGACTGTTACCACATTTCTTCTCTAAACACAAAGAAAACTCCACAACATTTTTAAAGAAGTAAGTTTTACCACTCTTATTTTTCTCCTTGGCTTTAGATGGTGTTTCAAGTAGCTCTGATACAAATGTGATTTGACCAAGCTTATCAATATAAATGATAATAATTATTATTTCTAATTTGCACTTTCTGATGAATCAGCACTCAAGGTGCTACATAAATGAGGGAAAAATGAAAGGAGATCACCCCCCCCCCCCCCATCTTAAGTTTTATGCAATCCAAGCTATTTGCTGACTTCATAAAGCTTGTTATAAGTGGGTGTCACAGATCTATGACAAAACTACATAAACGTGATTGACAAACATGTAGACACTGAATTGCCAACATTGTAGGAAGCAAGTGTTAAAGCTCTTTCACATTTTGTTTTATGTTTATTTTCCCAGACCTAAGGTATTAGCTTGGCATGTGAAGTGGATTTTTCCTCTTTCTGGTGCTGAATTCACAGATGTAAGGTAAGAATATTTATCTCTTAGTAGGCCATTTTTCTCATGAATTCTGTCATCTTCATTGGTCGATTTGTTTACGAGACAAACCTGTATTTATCTGTTTTACGAGGTCACAAAGTACCTGTTTAGTTTTTGGCTGTTTTAATGTTTCATTGCCCAGTGCTGTTTTCAACCATGTAATATGAAACAATATTCATAAAATCTGTTACATTAGGTTGATTCCCTTACTTTCAAACTAGTTATTATTAAGAAGGTCTCATTTTGTTACAAAGTAACAGCACAATATATCATAACTGACTTGAGTAAATTCAGGTTGTTTGTTATTAAATTTATATGATATAATAGGACGCAGATGTATTGCATCATATTCATTTGTACATGTCACGGAGTTATAACTCGTAATAGTGACCTTGATTGCATATTGCATGTAATGTAGTAAAAGGATTTTGTGTTTGATTATATGCTCTGTGTAGAAATATTGAATAAAGACTTTCTTAGAAAAAAAAGGTTACCTTATTGGTTGGCAATAGATCTGTTATTAAACACATTTCTATATTATCCATTATTATCTTGACAACATGTGGCTTTCCAAGGGTTTGCCCAACATAGCATTAAACTATGTATGAAAACTGCCTTCACAGTTTTGTTGTTTCAATACCCTGTTTTTAGGTTCCTCGGAAAGAAACATCCATAAGTTCAAATCCCTTGTGGTACACATTGAATCTGTAGTTTTGCAAATTTACATGCATGAATTATTTTCTATTTCATGGCGGAGTAACAATAAATGTGGGAGACTTTTCCCATTTAGCGTTAACTTATTTTCTAATAGCCTGGTAGTGATCTTGGTATATAATATATATCTTTGTTTTTATCCAATGTAAGACTGAATGAGGACGTTATTTTGAGAGAAGCATTAGACAAGTATCTTCATCCTCAAAAAGCCGATCCTGTCATCCGACAAAGGTGGGTCTTTGTAGATATAATCTGATTGAATTAGACATTTCAAAGATTCATATTCACATGTTTCCATATGTATATTTATGATTTTGAAAACTATAATGCAATTTGCAAGAAAGCAAGCTTGTCAAGCCAAGGAACATGTAACGATGGCGACGTGCATTTTTGATAGATAGACAAACAATGGAAAAAATAATTGATCAAGTGAAAACATTTATAAGTAAAAAAAAATGTGTGGATGTTTCCTATCTGAAACTGAAAGGCATGTGTATTATCATGTATGTGTATGGAAACTAAGTCCTCAGAATTACAAATAATGTACATGTTGAGATCATATCCCTATAAACAAATTACACGGGGGAGGGGTGGTGGGGGCTCATGGCGATTTGCCCCCAATATTCTCAAAACTTCAAAAGAGTCTGAGAAATTAAAAAAGAGCCCCAAAGAACAAGGATATGTTCCTTTTATAGTAGTTTCAAATGTGAAAGATTATCACTTTCACAGTTGTTAACCTTTTTATAGAATACTTGAGCAAAATCATTAGCTTCAAAGCAACTAGTGAAATTGATCAATCCTCCAAGACCCATATTTCATCCTTTATCCCTTTCTACCTCATGGATTTTACAATCTTGTTCTTATATTTTTTTTTCCATTTTGAGCTGATCACACTTCAAAATACAATATGTCTTCTGAATCTCACTTCCCACTTTCCAGACAGCTTAACAATTGACACAGTTATGTTACATTTCAGCCCTAAAGTCACAGCATACCCCCAAAGTATAGGTCACTGGGATCACCTTTCGATAACCCTCGGGTCAAATTTGAAATGGAGACAGTCTGCTGCTACTTGATATTCATTTCATGTTTTAAAGAGTTTAACCTAAGGAGGATTGTGTCATATGTAGTTTATCTCTGTCATCTATGCTTTGATGTAAAGGCAAAAGGAACTACAATATGATTGGATAAACTTGAGCAATATGACCATCCTGTTTCTTATTTAATTACATAAATATGAATTGTATGATTTGATTGATAACAGCTTCTCTGCTTATTTGTTGATTGTAATTTGCCATGAGCTGTTATCTTTGACCCCATTTACCCGTTTGATATGTTGTTTTAGGTGCCTAAAACGATTTCTTTTTATTAGAACATTTTTACTCAGGGCATCATAAATTCGATGTCACCCATGGCCATCTGTGTGTATGAGTGGCCTCTCGTTCACCCTAAGGATTTATTGTGTTTCTTAATTTTATTATTGTTTCTTTTTTGAGCTGTATAAACCAATGTGTACATTAGGAAAAAATGACTTAAGTTTTAAAAATAATAACAGTAATGTTGGCTACTTATATAACGCTTAGTTCTACCTTTCGGTGTTCATGGCGCTTTAAAAAGCCACTGCTATTATTATTACCCTGGCTAAGCTACATGTAGGCAACCAATTAAGGCGCACACAACTTTTTTAGGAATTACTTCCTGCCGGTACCCATTTACATCACCTGGGTCGAGTGCAGCACACAGTGGATGAATTCCTTGCTGAAGGAAATTACGCCATGGCTGGGATTTGAACCCACGACCCTCTGTTTCAAAGTCCGGAGACTAGTCCACTGGGCCACAACGCTCCGCAAATATAGAATTTCAGGCCTGATGCTGTATGAAAAGAAATGAATATATATCAAATGTGGCATGAAGTTCTTTTCACAACCATTAGGTCTGCAAGTACTTTTCTGGATGTGTGTATCATAGAATATTTTTATGGAATGAGGAATGATATAACATACATGTACCCCAGGGCTCCGTAACACAAAGATTAGCGATCAATCGCTAAATGAACTGACCAATCAATATCAATGTTACACGCGTATTTGGTTTTAAATACTAACCAGGGACCAATCTGTGCGCTACGTTCATATTTGCAATCCATCGCAAAAGGTTGTGTTACGGAGCCCTGGTATTCCAATATTTGATTGAGACTTTGTTATGACGATTTATGTGAATATTTCTAAAATACATTACACGTACATGACAAGGAACGCAAAATCGTTTTTTTGTGTGTGCCACATTTGGAATAATGGCCAGCAAAATGCATAACATTATTTTAATGAGATTTTTTTTTTGTACTTATTTCTGACAGATTAAAGAAGTATTGTTCCAGAGGAATGGATGATGTAATGGTTTATATGAAGGTTGAAGACACACCTGCTAACACTGTAAGGTATGCTGAAAAACAAATGAAATTGTTATTACCAAGTTGGTGTCTCCTTTCTCTGTTTATCTTGCATTGCCCTTTTATTCAAACTATGCTAGTTTTCTCCCTTGAAATGTGAGCAGAAATGGAAGAATAAAAAATCTCTGTAAACATTCTGATTAAAATATGGTATGTTGTGCTGTTTCTGATGTGGGTGTGAGTATCTTAAGTTTTCCTATTCATTATGCTCTCTTAACTGATAAATAAAGTGAAGTATGTGATCCTTTTTTACATGTGCGGATAGGCTTTCCAAAAATATTTTTTTAATAGTTTAATTTTGATCTATACTTTATCCATTCTATCTTTAATAGTTTGCAATTGGTTAGTAGACAGAATGGCCGTAGAGAATTTGGAGTAGACCATACAGAATTAGACCAAACGGAAAGTAGGCACAGTGGTGGTAGACCAAGTGGCAATTTACCAATATCCTTTTGTCACCTTACAGGTACCACAGCATAGGTTTAGATAGGACTCTTGGTGCTAACCTAAAAGGGAAGATTGTTGTAGAGTATCCAACATTCCATGTTGTACTACGAGAGAATGCTGAAGATTATCATTGGCATGATGATGGTAAGTAAAGTGTAGCATTGGTAGTAAACTTTGGTGTAGTAGAGGCAAGATTGTAGTAGAGTACCCTATATCATATGTTGTAGTACAAGATAACATGGAACAATTACATGACAGTGGTAAAATAAGGCATAGCATGTTAACCCTTGGTGTTGACTTCCTTAAAGGGAAGATTGTTGTAGAGTACCCTACTTTCAATGTTATACTATTAGAGAACACTGAAGAGTATCAATGCCATGACAGTGGTAAGTAAGGCATAGCTTTGGTGTTTAGTGCTTGGTGTTAATCTCAAAGAGAAGATTTTTGTAGAGTACCCTACTTTCAATGTTATACTATGAGAGAATGCTGAAGAGTATCAATGCCATGACAGTGGTAAGTAAAGCATAGATTTGGTGTTTAATGCTTGGTGTTAATATCAAAGAGAAGATTTTTGTAGAGTACCCTACTTTCAATGTTATACTACGAGAGAACACTGAAGAGTATCAATGCCATGACAGTGGTAAGTAAAGCATAGATTTGGTGTTTAATGCTTGGTGTTAATCTCAAAGAGAAGATTTTTGTAGAGTACCCTACTTTCAATGTTATACTAAGAGAGAACACTGAAGAGTATCAATGCCATGACAGTGGTAAGTAAAGCATAGCTTTGGTGTGTAGTGCTTGGTGTCAACCCTTGGTGTTAATCTCAGAGGGAAGATTCTTGTAGAGTACCCGACATTCCATGGTGTAATGTGTCATAACACCAGACAGTGTCACTTGCATGACAAAGATATATTTGGTGTTAACCCTTGTTCATTTTAAAGGCAAGATTGTTGTAGAATACCCTTTATTCTGTGTTTCATTACAAGCTGATACTGAACAGTAATAGTGTATACCAACCAGATTGCCTGAAATATTTCACAAGAAGAGGGACAATGTATTTCATAAAGTAAAACAATAATTTGACACAATTCTTCCTATACGTTTTACAGATAATGAATCCCATCCAAGTTCTTCAGAATCAAGTAGTAACTCAACGGATCTAAGCCAGACCAAGGAAGAAAAGGATATTGGAGAAAAGGAAATACTTCCAGGAGAATCGACGTCACATGGAGAAGATGATAGGACTCAGCCTTCAAATATACAGGACCAAAATATAGATGATGAGGGGGATGATGATGGTCCCCCGGAAGAAACATCATCAAACCAAGTGGAAGATACCAGATGAAAGTGAACAAAATAAGAACTGTAATTTCTGAAGGTTTCCATGGCAACAAAGGAAAGAGGGTAGAGGCTTCACGGTACACCATGAATTCATTTGTGGGCAAGTATTAGTCCTGAAAATGACAACCCAAACAGAGTATATATAGCTTGCAAGAAAACACTTGCTGAAATGTCAAGTTTGGGTAGTCCTTTTGGGGACCATCACATACCCACAAAAGAATATGTGTTGTACTGTGATGTTAAGAACTGTTGCATTCTTAGGTCAACTTGAAAGGTCGTTATCATTCTTATCATGTGTATCAAATTCCAAGAGTTGATAACTTCAAAGTGAAATTTGTCACCACTTTTATTGTGTGTGTAATTGCAGTGTGTTCACAGTCTTTTACAGTGGGAAGATGTCACCAGCAGTGACCAAATAAACAGCATTAAATTAAAATGGTGACAAATGATATGATAATACCAATATTTGTTCCTTAACTTTATAATTTTTTTATTGTCTCACATGCAAAGCATTGTGAGACTATAGGCGCCGCTTTTCCAACGGCGTCGGTGGCGGCGTCAACTCCAAATCTAAGTTTTTGAAATGACAGCATAACATAGAAAATATATGGACCTAGTTCATGAAACTTGAACATAAGGTTAATCAAGTATCACTGAACATCCAGCATGAGTTTCACATCACATGACCAAGGTCAAAGGTCATTTAGGGTCAATGAACTTTGGCCGAATTGGGGGTATCTCTTGACTTAATGACTGAAAGTTTATGGATCTGTTTCATGAAACTTGGACATAATAGTAAGCAAGTATCACGGAACATCCTGTGCAAGTTTCCGGTCACATGACCAAGGTCAAAGGTCAATGAACTTTGGCTGAATTGTTTTTTTTTTTGTTGAATTACCATCATATCTCTGTAAGTGTATTGGTCTAATTCATAAAATGTGGACATAGAGTAACAGAGTATCACTGAACATCTTGTGCGAGTTATAGTAGTTTTCTAAGTCAGCACTGCTACTGTATTGAATCGCGTGATGCAGGTGAGACGGCCAGAGGCATTCCACTTGTTGAATATAAGCAGATGAAGTCAGGTGGTACTTCTCGAACCCAAGGCCCAATATCAACCAATCAGTCCTATCTTATTTCTGTTTCTGTTTTCTTGATTCTGTTTCTGGTAACTCACGTAGGAACTCGACAGGACAGCGTTTTGCTTGTAAAAGCCAAGCTGGTATATAACCAATTACCTAAGAAACATTTTACGTCTGGGACAATCAGTCATGGTGGCTGACCTTATAGACGACACTATGTCACCCTTTAATGTCATAATTACATGTGTACCAAATTACCAATGCATTTGGGCTCAGCTTCATGAAACAGGTTGAAGTCTCAAGTTCATATACGTTCCATTAACATGCCTACAATGAGTATGTGTTCTACGGAGTAATCAATTACTAAATCCTATAACAGTTTTGTGGAATGGGGTCCCTGACTGATGATTCCAGCAGAACAGGCCTTTCTGGATATATTGTGCTTGTTTACAGATATTTCTTGAGTGGATGCCATATGTTTGCTATTGTCTACATACCTTCCAAATATCAATGGTGTGTTGGCTCAGTTGGTAGAGCGTTCATCTCACAACCGGGAGGTCGGGGGTTCGAACCCCGGCCGCGTCAGACCAAAAGACGTTAAAAGATGGGGGTTGCTGCTACCCTGTTTGGCGTTCAACAATTAAAGAGATAGAGCCCTGTCGATCTGGCGCTGCACAGCGGCTGCTGGGCCCACGATCAATTGAGCAAAACAAATTTTCATTTCATTTCTGGTGTCTATTTCGAATAATAAAAAATATGGATTTAAATAAAGGTTCTTGATGAATTGTGAGCTTGTTAGAAGAGTGTGAGACATAGCAACAAGTGATAAATGCAAACTAGATTCCAAGTATTTATTCAACATTGAATTATGAAATACCTTGTAATGAAGTACTGTTAGTCTGGTCCAGGAAAGAACTGTTCATAATTTGAATGATATCTTTTAGATATGTCTATGTACCTGTTTAGTAGTTTATTGCTTTTAACAATTTATGTTTCTTGGGGTCTGACAATGATATTAATAAGCCTGAATGAACTATCATTAGGAATCCACTTTGCAGTATAATATTATATGTTGGGCTAGCTCTTGGGTTGTTTGGAACAACTAAGATGCTTTTTAGGGTGGAGTTCCAACAGGCACCAAAAAAAACACCAACAGATGCCCATTTCTGATGAAGAACAAAACAAATTACAGCTGCACTGTTGCCATGGTGTCTGATGGTTAAAGTTGCCTGAAAAAAGTCTTCATACTATGGATGAATTCAACGGGGGGGCAGGTTCCTTTTTTTTGTCAGGTCATGAGTTCTCAATTTTTTGGCATACCATAGAGGTATGCCACATTTGATGCCACAGGAATTAAATGTATAAGACACCAAATGCTTCATTGGATTTTTCTTGCAGGTTTTGTCGACAAAAGCTTCCTGTGTGTGGACTACAGAGTTACTGGCTTGATACAAAAGGAAATATGCTTCTGTAATGATAATAGCTTTCACTGTCTCTGGTTGGGTAATCAATGATTTTTTTTGCAATTGCGACAGGGATGGATACAACAACACAGTAAATGGTTTGAAAATGCCCGTCAAATGACAATGAACAGCTGGGAGGTCTTTGTAAAAAATTGGTAAAAAGGAAGAGTAGTTTCGTCCCAGTTGTCTGAGCTTACAAAAGATTGCAAAGATGTCGTTTGTCCAGAAGTCATGATGAAACGGCTCTTTAGATGATTCACCAATTATAGACAAGATGTCATGGTTGTTCATTGTCATGAAGGGTATTTCACAATACATTTTCTATGTTCTTGAATGTGTTGTGCGTCATGGAACCAAAATTTCCCTGATATGAGCAGACACATAGCTCAGCTATTCAAGGGGATGGCAGTTATATTTCCTCTGGTGAATAAATAAACTCCATTATTTTTATTATTCTTTTGTAATAAGGATTATGTGAAAGTTAATAAATTAACATGCAAGTTGCTTCTTTTATATTTAACACTTGGAAATGTGTAAATGATTATATTTTTTCTTAAAAAAAGGAAACTGGTGATACAGTGAATGGAGGGAGAGAAAAAAAAATAGAATGGATACAAAGGGAGAAAGAGAGGGGGGCAAGAAAAGGGGAGAGGTGAATGGACCAATAGAGATAGAAACCTAGGTAAAAAGAAATAAAAGGAGAGGAGAGAAACAAAGATGTGAAAGATGGAGACTAGCAGAGATAGAGATAAGGTGAGAAATAGAGTGGGGGGGGGGGGGGAGATTAGGCGGGTTAGGTAATTCACGATAAATTTAAAATAAGATGAATGGTGGAGTTGGTGGGAAATCATAATTTTGAGTGATTCACCGGCCAGTTCTGAGACAGCGAGAAAGAGGGAGAGGTTGGGGTCGAAATTTGAAAGGACATGTAGGAAAATATCTGGTGGATATCAGGTTAAAATAAAGAAACTGTAACAGAGATTTCTGACAATTAAAGCCGGTAAAATCGTGCAATCATTGAGAGGAAGCTACAGAGAATAAGTAAAGAAGTACAACAAAAGATAGGCTAGGTGAATTATAAAATATTAGGAAGTTTGAGACAGAGAAAGCATATATCTCTATGATCAGATAACGACCTGCAAATAGGCAATTACCAATTAAGACAAGATGAAGAGAATAAATAAGGAGAACACATTAAATAAAGATGCGATTTTTTTTTTCGTTAAGAAGTTTAAAGAGACAAACATAAACATCGGAGAGAAGACGGCGATATAACAACAAAAGAGGTACACTGGCCAATTAAAGTAATATAACAGATAACCTAGCAAATATTTACAGAAAGACTGAAAAAAAAGACATGTCCGTAAAAAGAACAGTGAAGAATGACCGAAAACAAATTATGAGATCATATATTTTTTGATATATCCTCTATATCTCTCCCAACTACTTGTGAAAAGTTTGAAATCGTCTGCAGGTTGTGTAATACAATCAGAATCAGATCAGATCAGTGATCAGATGATACGAAAAACATATAATATATGAATAATATCTATAATATATAAAGAAGAAGCTTGTGAGAGGGGCCTTAATTACACTAAATGAGATATAAATAATGAAGGAAAATGCATCATTAGCAAACTTAATATATGAACTGCAGATATGTACATAAAATAAAGAAAAGGGCGATTCCACACTAGAACTTCAAAAATATCTTAAATTTCAACATACTTTCAATAAGTCATAAGTAGTGTAATATTTTACTATGATACCTAAATTTTATGAAAATTATGAGTTTTAACCAAAAGTGAAGACAGATATAGTTTTAATTGGGGGAACAATGGAATTTTAAATTTTCAATAATTTTGCTCATTGAATAGTCAAGTACAAACACCGCCTGAAACAATTATTTGCAAAGCAAGAGAAGATTGAAAATATTGCAGGTCAATAGAATAATATATCATTGATGGTTCCAAATAATATTTACAACATTTTCATGATCCATAATAGGGGCAGCCCTGATTTTTCCGAACCTATTTTTGGCAATGTCCCGTACGACACATGACAATGCAAAAGTTTTTCCTACAATTTTATTTTTGATGATGCAATTTCATAAAATCAGTTTCTCTTTGTTTGACCCATGGGTGATCGATTTATCCCATAAGGATCTAATTACTGCCCTTCATTTTTCAATTATTGTCCTATTAAAAGTTGTCCCGTACGACACACAATATAATAATGCATTTAATTGCAGGATTTGGATTCAGAAAAAATAAATAGTAGGCATGTTTAAATTCATTTAACTGATTTAACATAAAGTGAACTGAAAAAGTACTTTGTTTATCTCCATAGAACATGAAATAGGTGATTCTAAACATTTTAATTAATTTCATGTAGGCTTATTCTTTTGTGAATCCCTTCAGCTAAACTGGTGATTTTCATTGATCGGAGCAGGTTAATTTCTTTTCATTGAGCATGTAAGAAAACTTTTATAATTATTTAAACCTATCCTGGAAGATGACTTCCTCTTGTATGCTAATGTGGAATTATTATAAGATGTAAAAAAATACATATCAATCACCATGATCATCTATCGGACTTCCCTTGATGATCACTAGTTTTTTTATATACAGTATTGAAACTCCTTACCTTTTTCAAGTTGTAAAAAAAATCTTGAAAATAAGACAAACCATATGGTTACATGAAAATTTAATGCAGATGGGTTTGAAAAAGTAGAACCGCATTTCTTTAGAAAAAAAATTGTGGAATTACTAGTGACATTTGTGACATATATCATGTAGATATACATTTTATATAAAAAAATTATAACATTTTAGCCCCATAATTTACACAAAGTTTCATTCATTCATTGTTTGAATAGTGTTTGGAAATCATCAATTAATTACCTTAAAAAAACTTCACACAAACCTCAAGTTTTTCAGCTCTAAATGCTGTGAACACTTGTACATTTCCCATCATGAAAAAAATTATAACATATTGCTCCCAATTGTATATATTGAGGTTACTTAATTATATTGTCCTGAATGACTACTTATTAAAAGATTTTTCATAAAAAATGAAGAATTTAGGGGCAATGCTCCTGATTGATAAAAAGTTCATTTTTTTTTAATTCAGGCTGCCCAGTACAACATGCAAGTGCCTGTACAACACACAATTGTCCCGTACGACACACAAGTGTCCCGTACGACACATTATTTTGTTTATGATATATTGACAGAAATATTCAGCTAATAGCGGTTTCTAACCTAATGAATGTCTTAGTTTGATAGGATTATCATTATCATCAGCCAAATAATGTGATTGAAGAAGTCAAAGTGACATAAAATAAGAAAGTTTGGCTTCAATTTAGAGATGTCCCGTACGACACATTTTGAATGTCCCGTACGCCACAATGTTCTCGAAAATTATAATTTGTTTTATTTATTCATGAATGTTTATTTTGCTTTCTTTTATAAATGTGTTTGTTCTTGGGTAATTGAGTGTCAATTTGAGTTCAGTTTCTATGAAATTTATCTGCCCAACTCACAGACTTTTGAGTACAAACTTGGGGTTTCTAAAAAAGCCACTTTTTCTGCGTCCGTACGACACATTACTATTTTAAATCTGTATTATACAGGATGTGAATTCAAGTCATGTTAAGTCTTGGTTTTTCTAACACTCTGGTAGTACTTGATGATCACCTATAGTTACTGGAATATTTTTTGTTTTTTCTTGTAAAAAACTGTCAAATGTTCTCTAAATGTCCCGTACGACACGTATGGAATCACCCAAAAGATTGAATATTAAATATGATGAGATACAGACTAATCTCTTAAACTTTCAGCCATTTCCTCGGCAAAAGGGTAACGGACTCAAAAATTGATATGGAGAAGCGAACTTCTAGAATGCCCTTGTGAGATGCTATCATTGACTACATTCGTGGAAGATTGGGTCTAGATAGGTGAGATGCGGTACTTGAATAGTGGGTTACGGTGTTTTCGTGTCCCCAATTCAATCCAAAGTGGGTGCTTGTCCGCCCCTTAGCGGGGTAGATTACTGGGTCAAGGCTATTGATGTTGGCATTTAACATTTTTATATTTTCATTGAGGTCATTCCTTATTTCTACCTCTTTAATGAGCGAAACGTCCTCATAATTGTCGCCAAAGACAGCGGAGATTCCTGTTTTAACCCAAACTCGTTTAAAAAAGTCTTGGTCGTTCCCTTATTATCATCATATTTCATTTCTTCTCTGGGCTTCATCACTTGATTTCTCCCTTTGAAATTGTCTTCTGTTTTAAGACCCATCCCGGCTTACATCTCGATATTTTTCCCTTTTGGTGAACATTTCCATGATTTGTGAGCGTCTCCTTAATTGCAATTTTCCTAATTTACTTATCGTATGAACCCATGCATGGTCAATAATATTTAGATCTTGATGTACTAAATAGATACTTTACACACTACTATTAACCCTTTCAACAACTTCCAGCACAAACTATTTACTTAAGTTTTAGAGAATCAACCTGCCTTCGTAACCTGCCTTCGTACATAGCAAAATATTCATCATTTTCTTTTAAACAAGAATAAAGAATCATCACATTGGCACTGGTTTAATCATTCTTTATTCTTGCTGGGATAATTTCCACTCTATACGGGAGGTGATGACGTATTCTATATCTCCTCTCTTGCTCCAATACTTACTGAGTATTTCCGCCTTTCTTACTTTCCATACTCCTCTTCTCGAGTACTGTCATCAAGAATGTTATGGAAAATCGCATCAATGACTAGCGTTTCCATGGTAACGGACTGCAGATCCTCTATCTCCTGTTTATTTGTCAGCCTAATGACGCACATTGGAACACTATTCGTTTACTTCTTGTCTTTAAAGAGACAAAGCATTTGTCTTTTCAGTGGATCCCTCCATTTTCTTAAGTCTTTATAATGTTTATGATAATTTGCTTTGATATACTACTACTACTAATAATACATATGATTTGTATAGCGTCTTTTCCATTTTGATTAAATGCTCAAGGCGCTTAGGAGAGAGCAAAACATTAAAGTAAAGAGAACTAAGAGAAGTAAAAAAACAACAACTTTACTTATGGAAAATATAATATTGTACCTACTTCAGATTATATTGTTTGTGTAAGCTTTATTTGTAAATGTCGTAAATATTTGCGACCATTTGGTTTTTGTTATTTTAAGTACCCGTTTAAAACAAATGGAACGCCTCTGGCAATCTCGCCTGCGTTACGCGATTCAATATAACAGAAGAGCTGACTTTAAAAACAACTATTGAGTAATTCTTCATAAAAACACCATTCATTTGTTAATAAAATACTATGCTCATTGACCCTTAATGACCTTGATTATGCAACCCGAAAGTCATGCAAGATGTTAAGTGATACTTGATTACTCTCATGTTTTAAGTTTCATGAACCAGATCCATAAATTTTCAAAGTTATGACGGCAACTCAACAAATACTCCCAACATATGGCCAAAGTTCGTTGACCCTAAATGACCTTTGACCTTAGTCATGTGACCCAAAACTCAGGCAGGATATTCAATGATACACCCTAACCCTTATGTCCAATAAGTTTCATGAACTAGATCCATAAACTTTCAAAGTTATGACATTTAAAAAAAACTTAATCATGGTTAAGATTTCGATGTTGATTCCACCAACATGGTCATTGACCCTAAATGATCTTTGACCTTGGTCATGTGACCTAAAATCGGGCAGGATGTAAAGTAATACTTGATTCCCCTCATGTCCAAGTTTCATGATCAAGGTTCATATACATGTACTTTTTAAGTTATGATGACATTTCAAAAACTTAATCTTGGTTAAGATTTCAATGTTGACGACGCCGCCGTCGCTGTCGGAAAAGCGGCGCGTACATTCTCGCTCTGCAGACAAAAATTAAATGGATTATATGCTCGCTTTTGCTTTCAATTTCTCATACATATTAGTCGATATACTCTTTTCCACATTCATTCAATATCCACTCTCATCACACTTTATACCCAAACAATATACACTAAAATAAACATAAATAAACCAGAATATATAGTACAAATAATGCAATATCTTTAATTCGTAACATATCGGTGACATTTTTACAACACATGCCAAATGCCTGGCGTTTAGGCTACATGAAGCTCACAAATAGAACAAATATGATTCGACATTTACAAAGATCAACAAATAAAAATGGCGGATTCAAAAATTCTAGAAATCTGCATAGCAATTGTTCATTTATAAGCCAACTCTAAGATGTAAAATATTAGCGCACGTCACTACGTTTCAAAATCACTTTGAATCGAATGTTGCGTATCCATAGGTACACAAAGAAAATTATTTTGTAACATTTCTCGCTGTTCGCAAGATCTTCTAATCAACATGATCATCAACATCAACAAAAGGAATTGTATCACCAGCCCGATTTGATATTTTTTCATGTATTTTCAGACTTTTAGAAAATAAATGTTTAAGGAGAGACATTTGGGAGGCTCAAAAATCCAGCATTTCATAAATAATTTGCGTGCGAAATAAAGATTGTAAATGGTTTGACCCACGCAAAAAGCGCATTTGAAGAGTGACAGAATGACCAGAAATTGGGGCGGGGTGAGATATGTAATTGTTTTAGGGTAGTGAATAATAAATCTACGGTGGCATAGGGGTTGGATTACGGGGGTCTTTATCATCATTGTTATTTGATTTGCATTTACAGCATTAATGACCAATATCCAAAATCTAGCCCCCCTCCAAAAAAGGGGGACGAACCCGGTCGTGAAAGGGTGTAATTACCCAATTACCACCCCCCTTTCATCTAGTAGACTGTAATATGCGTTTGCTAGTCTCAGTTACTATAAAATTGGTTCAGTAATTTCAATCAGTTACTTAAAATGAACTGTTTTCATGCTTATGATACGAGTTTAGACATATGTTCCATTCCCCCCCCCCCTCTTTTCAATGTGTGACGGTGTTTTTTTCTGAAGGGGCTGGGCATATGTTCGTATCATTCTTTCATGTGCCATTTTTTCTGCCCCTTTACTCTATTGTTTAATATATATATTTGCCTAAATAAATGAAATTTGTAACCCCTTCAAATAGGTTTCTTCTATGAAATGGAAAATTTTCTATCAAAAAGTGAGGTTGCATAGTTTGAAAAACAGGTTTAAAGATAATAAAGTGAGGATAATACAATAAAGCTTGAGAGGAAAAATGAAGGAAATGAGGGAGAAGAAAAGAAACAATGAAAAGACGACAATTTTCAAGAAAAAAAATGTATTTATGTAATTTTCTACTCAGATTTGGTGTTGGGTGTATCACTATTTGAAGAAAACCATAAATCTTTTCTTCTATTCATATCTGTACCGCCCAAAGCTGTATACAAGATATTTTCATCCCCTCTTAACACTAGAATGTGTAATTCCGTGAACAGTATGCATATTACTTTTGTTAATTATCTTTTGGTATTACATTATGACTATCTTACTATGCTTCTTTCTAATTGAACTGGGCAGGTTAAAAAAACCAAAAAGATATACAAAGTCCCAATCAGAATTACCCCCTTTTTATTCATTAAATATGGGTGGAAATCATATCTTGTGTTTGTCAGTTCAATTCAAAGCTTTTTAATTTTCTTTTTTGGTTATGAGAATGCTCTGAGGGCATAACATGTGTAGCCATATTTTCTCCTTACCTTAAGGATGAAGAATAGGATAGTCTGATTACCAGTCTCCAAACATGAGATGCAGGGTTGAGATAATTTGCAGGCACAAACCCTTTTTTGTGTCCATCTAATTAAATATCTAGTGTTCAAAGCGGTAAACTATCTTAGATGAATGGTCTTTTTGTACTGTAGTGCCTTAAATATACAACTTTTTACTTGCAATGAATAGGCTTCTCTCAAGGACCTGCAAATTAATCATTACAATTAGGGTCTGTGCCTGCAGACTAGGATAAAGATACTCCCAACCTTCGGCAGCACATAAAGACGAAATAAAAGCCAAAAAACAATTCATGATTGATTGTATAAAAATATAATCCTCTCTCTATAAGCATACATATTTTTGTTTTCAAAACATCACAACATATATCAAGCATTTGTCTCATTGTTATATTCATCAAATTGGCAAACACTGAAATGTGCCTGCCTGGCATAGCACCACAAATCAATTTATGAAAAATCATGAAATTCAATAATGTAACCTATATCAGCGTAATGAATTGTCAAATTAATGATGGACTCATTTTGCACAAAATTAAGCAAGCAAATTTAGAACAATTATTTTGGAAATTCTGTAAGATTTTACAGCTTTGTAAAAAATACATTATTCATGAATGAGATAGGGGCTAGTCCTTTCTACTTTCATTGATATCAATTAAGTGAAAAGAAGTAGCACTCACATGAGAAAATACCACCCATCTTCTTTTCTTTATTTTTGTTTTAACTAGCTGCTTCTCAAGGCTAGTTAAATAATACCAAGGCTATTGGATTTCAACATCATTATGTGGCAGATAATTGCAATAATCTTTAGAGCTAAATTGAGGACATCATGGCATTTGACCTAGCACCATCAACATTACATGAAAATGTATGCGTGTGCAGAGATAGGGAAACAGGTAGTGGATCTTTTATGGGAATAGACGTATATATATCATTGAGTATTTCTTTTTCTGAAAGAGAATTGGCTGGAGCTGGAGCTAAATTTGGGCTAATAATATCTGTGCACTTGGAATACAATAATTCTTTTAAAAATCAATAATTTTTGATAATTATATCCAGCATGATATTGGGTAATATCCCTTCTTTAATCTTTCATTTCTATGCAGACAAGACCTGTTCGTATACAGGTATACTCGCATCTTTTTGAATTATCCCCATTCACTTCTATCAAGTACAACGGTTGGAACTAGGTCTAGGAGAAGAACTATATCACACTGGATGCATCTTATATAACTTGTTACTTATTCAGAAATGGATTAAACACTGGTCTATCATATCACAGTCATCAGAGTCAAATGTACACAGTTCACGGAAGCTTTTCCTTCGTGTGACTCAATCCTCTGGTGTCGACTCTTATCACTTACTCTGTCCATGACTGTTTTTTTTTTCTTGTATGGAAGCTGATTTGATTTTGGAAAATATCAAATTTCATGGAGTTTTCTTCAAGACAGCCATAGGTTTTATTTTGGTCTTAAAAATCCAATGGAATAAGAGTTGTATAACACATTAAAAACAAAAGTTCTTTTCAATTTATTGAAGAAGTTTCCAAGGTCTCTGAAGACATAATTCGCCAGGTAAGTGTGAAGACAATACTTGAGAAGCTCCTATTGTTTGCTTGCTGAATACATTTTCCATGATAACTGTACGTGGCCAAGAATCAAATCGAACGTAGACTTCTTCCATCTTCGAAGACAGTTTCCAAGGATGAAGATTTTGTATGAAGAGAGCACTTTCTCGGTGAGGTGGAAACAAGAACATACATATTAGCAATGATTCTCCTAACAATGGAGATTATCTGCAATCAGGGTACAACGAATCCGTTCTATTCCCTAGAGCATAAAGAATTGACTGGCAATGGAGTCGTTCTACTGGCAAGTCACATTTCTTTCTCCATTTCCTCCATTCACGTTAAAACAGTTCTCGGAAATGGCAGCAACTGTTAACAATGTTTTTTTTTTTATCTTAA